>NC_082661.1:246658480-246971420 GCF_025265405.1 Mesoplodon densirostris
CATGCATTATTGCTTGAAAGGGTCTGTATTCGCTCACCCAATCTCACCAAACATCTCAGTCCCAAGTGTCCAGCCTTATGCCACATCCAGCTGTCATTGTAGATAGGGTCTTTCCAGGTTTCCTCAGACACCCTGAAGGAATTGTAAATAATTTCCCTGTTTTTTGGTTTTGCTTTTGAAATTCCTTTTTATAGTGGGTTTGAGCTGATACTCGCTGCCATGTTTATGCCACTCTAGACACACTTGATTCCCTTATGGAGACATATCAATACATAGGTTTTAAGATTCTTACTAGTCAGATATATTCCTCTGTGGGAAATATGGGGTTTTGAGTCTCTTTCACTGAGGAAGGTGTCGGTCTTGTCAGTTCCAAAGTTGGTGTTTGAAACGGTCCCTGTGCTTATATCAAACTCTGGTTTTATGCATCACCCCACCTCTCCTTCCCCTTTATGCAGGCATAAGAGTGTTTTCTAAATGTGAGACCCTGTTCTCTTTCCTAACTCAGTTCACGTGTAGCCATGTTTACAGGATCTTCATAAGTGATATCTTATGATAAGTTTCTTTTTCTGTGTGACATATTTCACTTAGAATCATCGTACCTGAATCCACTCACTTTGCTGCTACTGGTCTTATGACATTGATTTCATGGCTGAGGGATATTCCATCGTACGTAAGTACCACAATGTTTTGAACCATTTTTATATTTCCTGGGATATTTAAGTTGTACCCAAGTTGAGGTTCTTGTAGCCAGTGCAGCCCTAAATTTGGAGTTGGCTCTTTCTTATTGATTTTCAGTTTTCCCAAGGTATATTCCCTAGACTGGAAGTGGCCTTGGCTCTGTAGCTCTGTTGTTTACTTGTTTTAGGGAACACAATGCACTCCTCCAGTGAGGCAGTTGGCAGTTTACATCCCGCCCATCAGCTTAACAAGGCTCCCAGTTCTCCAGTGCCTGTCTTGCCTTTCTGGTTTTTACACTTTTTGTGGATGTCCCTTTTGACCGGTGGGAAGTGATACTTCTTTGTAGTGCAGATTTGCATTGCCCGCTTGCTTGCTTGGCCAAAAAGGGCGTATGCGTTTTCTCCTGAATATATTCAGGAGAAAACGCATACGCCCTTTTTGGCCAAGTGCACCATTGTCCAAGTTGTGCCCCTCTTCATGTGCTTTACAGGCGATTCCAAGGTACCTCTTGAAATCTGTTTCCTGCTATTTTGCCTCACTTTCAAGTCCGCCTCGTTGACTTCCCTCAACAGATTTTTGGACGATAGTTGTCCTTTATCACTCTGCCAGTTTGTGAATTGCTGTGCCCCTGAGCTCCATTTCTCAACTTGTTTTTTGTGAGCTGAACGCAAGTCCAAAATTTTGGATCATGTCCTATACTGGTTCCCGGTGGGTGGCTGAGACTTTGGTTAATTCTTCTTCCTGCCGGGAAATTAGAGTGACATGTGCCCGTCCAAATGCCTAACAGCTACTCTCTCATTGGTTCTCCCTCGTCCCTTCCATCCTCTGCCAAATTGGGAACCTGTGCAAACCAGGAGGTTAAAGGGCCTGTCTCTCCAAGTTGGGAGATTGATAGTAAGGCAGTTGGAAAGTCAAACTGGAGCACCAGGAGAGGGACTATTCGTTGAGTTTTAGAAACCTTTCGTATTCACAGTGTGTCCATTCTCTAGGTTTCCTGTACATGTTATAGCTGTAGTAATATTCCCTTGAACCTGGAGAGTTGGGACCCATGGAATGGGGGCCATGCATTATTGCTTGAAAGGGTCTGCATTTGCTCACCCAATCTCACCAATCCTCTCAGTCCCAAGTGTCCAGCCTTATGCCACATCCAGCTGTCATTGTAGATAGGGTCTTTCCAGGTTTCCTCAGACACCCTGAAGGAATTGTAAAGAATTTCCCTGTTTTTTGGTTTTGCTTTTGAAATTCCTTTTTATAGTGGGTTTGAGCTGATTCTCGCTGCCATGTTTATGCCACTCTAGACACACTTGATTCCCTTATGGAGACATATCAATACATAGGTTTTAAGATTCTTACTAGTCAGATATATTCCTCTGTGGGAAATATGGGGTTTTGAGTCTCTTTCACTAAGGAAGGTGTCGGTCTTGTCAATTCCAAAGTTGGTTTTTGGAACGGTCCCTGTGCTTATATCAAACTCTGGTTTTATGCATCACCCCACCTCTCCTTCCCCTTTATGCAGGCATAAGAATGTTTTCTAAATGTGAGACTCTGTTCTCTTTCCTAACTCAGTTCACGTGTAGCCATGTTTACAGGATCTTCATAAGTGATATCTTATGATAAGTTTCTTTTTCTGTGTGACTTATTTCACTTAGAATCATCGTACCTGAATCCACTCACTTTGCTGCTACTGGTCTTATGACATTGATTTCATGGCTGAGGGATATTCCATCGTACGTAAGTACCACAATATTTTGAACCATTTTTATATTTCCTGGGATATTTAAGGTGTACACAAGTTGAGGTTCTTGTAGTCAGTGCAGCCCTAAATTTGGAGGTGGCTCTTTCTTATTGATTTTCAGTTTTCCCAAGGTATATTCCCTAGACTGGAAGTGGCCTTGGCTCTGTAGCTCTGTTGTTTACTTGTTTTAGGGAACACAATGCACTCCTCCAGTGAGGCAGTTGGCAATTTACATCCCGCCCATCAGCATAACAAGGCTCCCAGTTCTCCAGGGCCTGTCTTGCCTTTCTGGTTTTTACAAATTTTGTGGATGTCCCTTTTGACCGGTGGGAAATGATACTTCTTTGTAGTGCAGATTTGCATTGCCCGCTTGCTTGCTTGGCCAAAAAGGGCGTATGTGTTTTCTCCTGAATATATTCAGGAGAAAACGCATACGCCCTTTTTGGCCAAGTGCACCATTGTCCAAGTTGTGCCCCTCTTCATGTGCTTTACAGGCGATTCCAAGGTACCTCTTGAAATCTGTTTCCTGCTATTTTGCCTCACATTCAAGTCCGCCTCGTTGACTTCCCTCAACAGATTTTTGGACGATAGTTGTCCTTTATCACTCTGCCAGTTTGTGAATTGCTGTGCCCCTGAGCTCCATTTCTCAACTCGTTTTTTGTGAGCTGAACGCAAGTCCAAAATTTTGGATCATGTCCTATACTGGTTCCCGGTGGGTGGCTGAGACTTTGGTTAATTCTTCTTCCTGCCGGGAAATTAGAGTGACATGTGCCCGTCCAAATGCCTAACAGCTACTCTCTCATGGGTTCTCCCTCGTCCCTTCCATCCTCTGCCAAATTGGGAACCTGTGCAAACCAGGAGGTTAAAGGGCCTGTCTCTCCAAGTTGGGAGATTGATAGTAAGGCAGTTGGAAAGTCAAACTGGAGCACCAGGAGAGGGACTATTCGTTGAGTTTTAGAAACCTTTCGTATTCACAGTGTGTCCATTCTCTAGGTTTCCTGTACATGTTATAGCTGTAGTAATATTCCCTTGAACCTGGAGAGTTGGGACCCATGGAATGGGGGCCATGCATTATTGCTTGAAAGGGTCTGCATTTGCTCACCCAATCTCACCAATCCTCTCAGTCCCAAGTGTCCAGCCTTATGCCACATCCAGCTGTCATTGTAGATAGGGTCTTTCCAGGTTTCCTCAGACACCCTGAAGGAATTGTAAAGAATTTCCCTGTTTTTTGGTTTTGCTTTTGAAATTCCTTTTTATAGTGGGTTTGAGCTGATTCTCGCTGCCATGTTTATGCCACTCTAGACACACTTGATTCCCTTATGGAGACATATCAATACATAGGTTTTAAGATTCTTACTAGTCAGATATATTCCTCTGTGGGAAATATGGGGTTTTGAGTCTCTTTCACTAAGGAAGGTGTCGGTCTTGTCAATTCCAAAGTTGGTTTTTGGAACGGTCCCTGTGCTTATATCAAACTCTGGTTTTATGCATCACCCCACCTCTCCTTCCCCTTTATGCAGGCATAAGAGTGTTTTCTAAATGTGAGACTCTGTTCTCTTTCCTAACTCAGTTCACGTGTAGCCATGTTTACAGGATCTTCATAAGTGATATCTTATGATAAGTTTCTTTTTCTGTGTGACTTATTTCACTTAGAATCATCGTACCTGAATCCACTCACTTTGCTGCTACTGGTCTTATGACATTGATTTCATGGCTGAGGGATATTCCATCGTACGTAAGTACCACAATATTTTGAACCATTTTTATATTTCCTGGGATATTTAAGGTGTACCCAAGTTGAGGTTCTTGTAGTCAGTGCAGCCCTAAATTTGGAGGTGGCTCTTTCTTATTGATTTTCTGTTTTCCCAAGGTATATTCCCTAGACTGGAAGTGGCCTTGGCTCTGTAGCTCTGTTGTTTACTTGTTTTAGGGAACACAATGCACTCCTCCAGTGAGGCAGTTGGCAATTTACATCCCGCCCATCAGCATAACAAGGCTCCCAGTTCTCCAGGGCCTGTCTTGCCTTTCTGGTTTTTACACATTTTGTGGATGTCCCTTTTGACCGTTGGGAAATGATACTTCTTTGTAGTGCAGATTTGCATTGCCCGCTTACTTGCTTGGCCAAAAAGGGGCGTATGCGTTTTCTCCTGAATATATTCAGGAGAAAACGCATACGCCCCTTTTTGGCCAAGTGCACCATTGTCCAAGTTGTGCCCCTCTTCCTGTGCTTTACAGGCGATTCCAACGTACCTCTTGAAATCTATTTCCTGCTATTTTGCCTCGCTTTCAAGTCCGCCTCGTTGACTTCCCTCAACCGATTTTTGGACGATAGTTGTCCTTTATCACTCTGCCAGTTTGTGAATTGCTGTGCCCCTGAGCTCCATTTCTCAACTCGTTTTTTGTGAGCTGAACGCAAGTCCAAAATTTTGGATCATGTCCTATACTGGTTCCCGGTGGGTGGCTGAGACTTTGGTTAATTCTTCTTCCTGCCGGGAAATTAGAGTGACATGTGCCCGTCCAAATGCCTAACAGCTACTCTCTCATGGGTTCTCCCTCGTCCCTTCCATCCTCTGCCAAATTGGGAACCTGTGCAAACCAGGAGGTTAAAGGGCCTGTCTCTCCAAGTTGGGAGATTGATAGTAAGGCAGTTGGAAAGTCAAACTGGAGCACCAGGAGAGGGACTTTCGTTGAGTTTTAGAAACCTTTCGTATTCACAGTGTGTACATTCTCTAGGTTTCCTGTACATGTTATAGCTGTAGTAATATTCCCTTGAACATGGAGAGTTGGGACCCATGGAATGGGGGCCATGCATTATTGCTTGAAAGGGTCTGCATTCGCTCACCCAATCTCACCAATCCTCTCAGTCCCAAGTGTCCAGCCTTATGCCACATCCAGCTGTCATTGTAGATAGGGTCTTTCCAGGTTTCCTCAGACACCCTGAAGGAATTGTAAAGAATTTCCCTGTTTTTTGGTTTTGCTTTTGAAATTCCTTTTTATAGTGGGTTTGAGCTGATTCTCGCTGCCATGTTTATGCCACTCTAGACACACTTGATTCCCTTATGGAGACATATCAATACATAGGTTTTAAGATTCTTACTAGTCAGATATATTCCTCTGTGGGAAATATGGGGTTTTGAGTCTCTTTCACTGAGGAAGGTGTCGGTCTTGTCAATTCCAAAGTTGGTTTTTGGAACGGTCCCTGTGCTTATATCAAACTCTGGTTTTATGCATCACCCCACCTCTCCTTCCCCTTTATGCAGGCATAAGAGTGTTTTCTAAATGTGAGACTCTGTTCTCTTTCCTAACTCAGTTCACGTGTAGCCATGTTTACAGGATCTTCATAAGTGATATCTTATGATAAGTTTCTTTTTCTGTGTGACTTATTTCACTTAGAATCATCGTACCTGAATCCACTCACTTTGCTGCTACTGGTCTTATGACATTGATTTCATGGCTGAGGGATATTCCATCGTACGTAAGTACCACAATATTTTGAACCATTTTTATATTTCCTGGGATATTTAAGGTGTACCCAAGTTGAGGTTCTTGTAGTCAGTGCAGCCCTAAATTTGGAGGTGGCTCTTTCTTATTGATTTTCAGTTTTCCCAAGGTATATTCCCTAGACTGGAAGTGGCCTTGGCTCTGTAGCTCTGTTGTTTACTTGTTTTAGGGAACACAATGCACTCCTCCAGTGAGGCAGTTGGCAATTTACATCCCGCCCATCAGCATAACAAGGCTCCCAGTTCTCCAGGGCCTGTCTTGCCTTTCTGGTTTTTACACATTTTGTGGATGTCCCTTTTGACCGGTGGGAAATGATACTTCTTTGTAGTGCAGATTTGCATTGCCCGCTTACTTGCTTGGCCAAAAAGGGGCGTATGCGTTTTCTCCTGAATATATTCAGGAGAAAACGCATACGCCCCTTTTTGGCCAAGTGCACCATTGTCCAAGTTGTGCCCCTCTTCCTGTGCTTTACAGGCGATTCCAACGTACCTCTTGAAATCTATTTCCTGCTATTTTGCCTCGCTTTCAAGTCCGCCTCGTTGACTTCCCTCAACAGATTTTTGGACGATAGTTGTCCTTTATCACTCTGCCAGTTTGTGAATTGCTGTGCCCCTGAGCTCCATTTCTCAACTCGTTTATTGTGAGCTGAACGCAAGTCCAAAATTTTGGATCATGTCCTATACTGGTTCCCGGTGGGTGGCTGAGACTTTGGTTAATTCTTCTTCCTGCCGGGAAATTAGAGTGACATGTGCCCGTCCAAATGCCTAACAGCTACTCTCTCATGGGTTCTCCCTCGTCCCTTCCATCATCTGCCAAATTGGGAACCTGTGCAAACCAGGAGGTTAAAGGGCCTGTCTCTCCAAGTTGGGAGATTGATAGTAAGGCAGTTGGAAAGTCAAACTGGAGCACCAGGAGAGGGACTATTCGTTGAGTTTTAGAAACCTTTCGTATTCACAGTGTGTCCATTCTCTAGGTTTCCTGTACATGTTATAGCTGTAGTAATATTCCCTTGAACATGGAGAGTTGGGACCCATGGAATGGGGGCCATGCATTATTGCTTGAAAGGGTCTGCATTCGCTCACCCAATCTCACCAATCCTCTCAGTCCCAAGTGTCCAGCCTTATGCCACATCCAGCTGTCATTGTAGATAGGGTCTTTCCAGGTTTCCTCAGACACCCTGAAGGAATTGTAAAGAATTTCCCTGTTTTTTGGTTTTGCTTTTGAAATTCCTTTTTATAGTGGGTTTGAGCTGATTCTCGCTGCCATGTTTATGCCACTCTAGACACACTTGATTCCCTTATGGAGACATATCAATACATAGGTTTTAAGATTCTTACTAGTCAGATATATTCCTCTGTGGGAAATATGGGGTTTTGAGTCTCTTTCACTGAGGAAGGTGTCGGTCTTGTCAGTTCCAAAGTTGGTTTTTGAAACGGTCCCTGTGCTTATATCAAACTCTGGTTTTATGCATCACCCCACCTCTCCTTCCCCTTTATGCAGGCTTAAGAGTGTTTTCTAAATGTGAGACTCTGTTCTCTTTCCTAACTCAGTTCACGTGTAGCCATGTTTACAGGATCTTCATAAGTGATATCTTATGATAAGTTTCTTTTTCTGTGTGACTTATTTCACTTAGAATCATCGTACCTGAATCCACTCACTTTGCTGCTACTGGTCTTATGACATTGATTTCATGGCTGAGGGATATTCCATCGTACGTAAGTACCACAATGTTTTGAACCATTTTTATATTTCCTGGGATATTTAAGGTGTACCCAAGTTGAGGTTCTTGTAGTCAGTGCAGCCCTAAATGTGGAGTTGGCTCTTTCTTATTGATTTTCAGTTTTCCCAAGGTATATTACCTAGACTGGAAGTGGCCTTGGCTCTGTAGCTCTGTTGTTTACTTGTTTTAGGGAACACAATGCACTCCTCCAGTGAGGCAGTTGGCAATTTACATCCCGCCCATCAGCATAACAAGGCTCCCAGTTCTCCAGGGCCTGTCTTGCCTTTCTGGTTTTTACACATTTTGTGGATGTCCCTTTTGACCGGTGGGAAATGATACTTCTTTGTAGTGCAGATTTGCATTGCCCGCTTGCTTGCTTGGCCAAAAAGGGCGTATGCGTTTTCTCCTGAATATATTCAGGAGAAAACGCATACGCCCTTTTTGGCCAAGTGCACCATTGTCCAAGTTGTGCCCCTCTTCCTGTGCTTTACAGGCGATTCCAACGTACCTCTTGAAATCTGTTTCCTGCTATTTTGCCTCACTTTCAAGTCTGCCTCGTTGACTTCCCTCAACAGATTTTTGGACGATAGTTGTCCTTTAACACTCTGACAGTTTGTGAATTGCTGTGCCCCTGAGCTCCATTTCTCAACTCGTTTTTTGTGAGCTGAACGCAAGTCCAAAATTTTGGATCATGTCCTATACTGGTTCCCGGTGGGTGGCTGAGACTTTGGTTAATTCTTCTTCCTGCAGGTAAATTAGAGTGACATGTGCCCGTCCAAATGCCTAACAGCTACTCTCTCATGGGTTCTCTCTCGTCCCTTCCATCCTCTGCCAAATTGGGAACCTGTGCAAACCAGGAGGTTAAAGGGCCTGTCTCTCCAAGTTGGGAGATTGATAGTAAGGCAGTTGGAAAGTCAAACTGGAGCACCAGGAGAGGGACTATTCGTTGAGTTTTAGAAACCTTTCGTATTCACAGTGTGTCCATTCTCTAGGTTTCCTGTACATGTTATAGCTGTAGTAATATTCCCTTGAACCTGGAGAGTTGGGACCCATGGAATGGGGGCCATGCATTATTGCTTGAAAGGGTCTGCATTCGCTCACCCAATCTCACCAATCCTCTCAGTCCCAAGTGTCCAGCCTTATGGCACATCCAGCTGTCATTGTAGATAGGGTCTTTCCAGGTTTCCTCAGACACCCTGAAGGAATTGTAAAGAATTTCCCTGTTTTTTGGTTTTGCTTTTGAAATTCCTTTTTATAGTGGGTTTGAGCTGATTCTCGCTGCCATGTTTATGCCACTCTAGACACACTTGATTCCCTTATGGAGACATATCAATACATAGGTTTTAAGATTCTTACTAGTCAGATATATTCCTCTGTGGGAAATATGGGGTTTTGAGTCTCTTTCACTGAGGAAGGTGTCGGTCTTGTCAGTTCCAAAGTTGGTTTTTGAAACGGTCCCTGTGCTTATATCAAACTCTGGTTTTATGCATCACCCCACCTCTCCTTCCCCTTTATGCAGGCATAAGAGTGTTTTCTAAATGTGAGACTCTGTTCTCTTTCCTAACTCAGTTCACGTGTAGCCATGTTTACAGGATCTTCATAAGTGATATCTTATGATAAGTTTCTTTTTCTGTGTGACTTATTTCACTTAGAATCATCGTACCTGAATCCACTCACTTTGCTGCTACTGGTCTTATGACATTGATTTCATGGCTGAGGGATATTCCATCGTACGTAAGTACCACAATGTTTTGAACCATTTTTATATTTCCTGGGATATTTAAGGTGTACCCAAGTTGAGGTTCTTGTAGTCAGTGCAGCCCTAAATTTGGAGGTGGCTCTTCCTTATTGATTTTCAGTTTTCCCAAGGTATATTCCCTAGACTGGAAGTGGCCTTGGCTCTGTAGCTCTGTTGTTTACTTGTTTTAGGGAACACAATGCACTCCTCCAGTGAGGCAGTTGGCAATTTACATCCCGCCCATCAGCATAACAAGGCTCCCAGTTCTCCAGGGCCTGTCTTGCCTTTCTGGTTTTTACACATTTTGTGGATGTCCCTTTTGACCGGTGGGAAATGATACTTCTTTGTAGTGCAGATTTGCATTGCCCGCTTGCTTGCTTGGCCAAAAAGGGCGTATGCGTTTTCTCCTGAATATATTCAGGAGAAAACGCATACGCCCTTTTTGGCCAAGTGCACCATTGTCCAAGTTGTGCCCCTCTTCCTGTGCTTTACAGGCGATTCCAACGTACCTCTTGAAATCTGTTTCCTGCTATTTTGCCTCGCTTTCAAGTCCGCCTCGTTGACTTCCCTCAACAGATTTTTGGACGATAGTTGTCCTTTATCACTCTGCCAGTTTGTGAATTGCTGTGCCCCTGAGCTCCATTTCTCAACTCGTTTTTTGTGAGCTGAACGAAAGTCCAAAATTTTGGATCATGTCCTATACTGGTTCCCGGTGGGTGGCTGAGACTTTGGTTAATTCTTCTTCCTGCCGGGAAATTAGAGTGACATGTGCCCGTCCAAATGCCTAACAGCTACTCTCTCATGGGTTCTCCCTCGTCCCTTCCATCCTCTGCCAAATTGGGAACCTGTGCAAACCAGGAGGTTAAAGGGCCTGTCTCTCCAAGTTGGGAGATTGATAGTAAGGCAGTTGGAAAGTCAAACTGGGGCACCAGGAGAGGGACTATTCGTTGAGTTTTAGAAACCTTTCGTATTCACAGTGTGTCCATTCTCTAGGTTTCCTGTACATGTTATAGCTGTAGTAATATTCCCTTGAACCTGGAGAGTTGGGACCCATGGAATGGGGGCCATGCATTATTGCTTGAAAGGGTCTGCATTTGCTCACCCAATCTCACCAATCCTCTCAGTCCCAAGTGTCCAGCCTTATGCCACATCCAGCTGTCATTGTAGATAGGGTCTTTCCAGGTTTCCTCAGACACCCTGAAGGAATTGTAAAGAATTTCCCTGTTTTTTGGTTTTGCTTTTGAAATTCCTTTTTATAGTGGGTTTGAGCTGATTCTCGCTGCCATGTTTATGCCACTCTAGACACACTTGATTCCCTTATGGAGACATATCAATACATAGGTTTTAAGATTCTTACTAGTCAGATATATTCCTCTGTGGGAAATATGGGGTTTTGAGTCTCTTTCACTAAGGAAGGTGTCGGTCTTGTCAATTCCAAAGTTGGTTTTTGGAACGGTCCCTGTGCTTATATCAAACTCTGGTTTTATGCATCACCCCACCTCTCCTTCCCCTTTATGCAGGCATAAGAGTGTCTTCTAAATGTGAGACTCTGTTCTCTTTCCTAACTCAGTTCACGTGTAGCCATGTTTACAGGATCTTCATAAGTGATATCTTATGATAAGTTTCTTTTTCTGTGTGACTTATTTCACTTAGAATCATCGTACCTGAATCCACTCACTTTGCTGCTACTGGTCTTATGACATTGATTTCATGGCTGAGGGATATTCCATCGTACGTAAGTACCACAATATTTTGAACCATTTTTATATTTCCTGGGATATTTAAGGTGTACCCAAGTTGAGGTTCTTGTAGTCAGTGCAGCCCTAAATTTGGAGGTGGCTCTTTCTTATTGATTTTCAGTTTTCCCAAGGTATATTCCCTAGACTGGAAGTGGCCTTGGCTCTGTAGCTCTGTTGTTTACTTGTTTTAGGGAACACAATGCACTCCTCCAGTGAGGCAGTTGGCAATTTACATCCCGCCCATCAGCATAACAAGGCTCCCAGTTCTCCAGGGCCTGTCTTGCCTTTCTGGTTTTTACACATTTTGTGGATGTCCCTTTTGACCGGTGGGAAGTGATACTTCTTTGTAGTGCAGATTTGCATTGCCCGCTTACTTGCTTGGCCAAAAAGGGGCGTATGCGTTTTCTCCTGAATATATTCAGGAGAAAACGCATACGCCCCTTTTTGGCCAAGTGCACCATTGTCCAAGTTGTGCCCCTCTTCCTGTGCTTTACAGGCGATTCCAACGTACCTCTTGAAATCTATTTCCTGCTATTTTGCCTCGCTTTCAAGTCCGCCTCGTTGACTTCCCTCAACAGATTTTTGGACGATAGTTGTCCTTTATCACTCTGCCAGTTTGTGAATTGCTGTGCCCCTGAGCTCCATTTCTCAACTCGTTTTTTGTGAGCTGAACGCAAGTCCAAAATTTTGGATCATGTCCTATACTGGTTCCCGGTGGGTGGCTGAGACTTTGGTTAATTCTTCTTCCTGCCGGGAAATTAGAGTGACATGTGCCCGTCCAAATGCCTAACAGCTACTCTCTCATGGGTTCTCCCTCGTCCCTTCCATCCTCTGCCAAATTGGGAACCTGTGCAAACCAGGAGGTTAAAGGGCCTGTCTCTCCAAGTTGGGAGATTGATACTAAGGCAGTTGGAAAGTCAAACTGGAGCACCAGGAGAGGGACTTTCGTTGAGTTTTAGAAACCTTTCGTATTCACAGAGTGTACATTCTCTAGGTTTCCTGTACATGTTATAGCTGTAGTAATATTCCCTTGAACCTGGAGAGTTGGGACCCATGGAATGGGGGCCATGCATTATTGCTTGAAAGGGTCGGCATTCGCTCACCCAATCTCACCAATCCTCTCAGTCCCAAGTGTCCAGCCTTATGCCACATCCAGCTGTCATTGTAGATAGGGTCTTTCCAGGTTTCCTCAGACACCCTGAAGGAATTGTAAAGAATTTCCCTGTTTTTTGGTTTTGCTTTTGAAATTCCTTTTTATAGTGGGTTTGAGCTGATTCTCGCTGCCATGTTTATGCCACTCTAGACACACTTGATTCCCTTATGGAGACATATCAATACATAGGTTTTAAGATTCTTACTAGTCAGATATATTCCTCTGTGGGAAATATGGGGTTTTGAGTCTCTTTCACTGAGGAAGGTGTCGGTCTTGTCAATTCCAAAGTTGGTGTTTGAAACGGTCCCTGTGCTTATATCAAACTCTGGTTTTATGCATCACCCCACCTCTCCTTCCCCTTTATGCAGGCATAAGAGTGTTTTCTAAATGTGAGACTCTGTTCTCTTTCCTAACTCAGTTCACGTGTAGCCATGTTTACAGGATCTTCATAAGTGATATCTTATGATAAGTTTCTTTTTCTGTGTGACTTATTTCACTTAGAATCATCGTACCTGAATCCACTCACTTTGCTGCTACTGGTCTTATGACATTGATTTCATGGCTGAGGGATATTCCATCGTACGTAAGTACCACAATGTTTTGAACCATTTTTATATTTCCTGGGATATTTAAGGTGTACCCAAGTTGAGGTTCTTGTAGTCAGTGCAGCCCTAAATTTGGAGGTGGCTCTTTCTTATTGATTTTCAGTTTTCCCAAGGTATATTCCCTAGACTGGAAGTGGCCTTGGCTCTGTAGCTCTGTTGTTTACTTGTTTTAGGGAACACAATGCACTCCTCCAGTGAGGCAGTTGGCAATTTACATCCCGCCCATCAGCATAACAAGGTTCCCAGTTCTCCAGGGCCTGTCTTGCCTTTCTGGTTTTTACACATTTTGTGGATGTCCCTTTTGACCGGTGGGAAGTGATACTTCTTTGTAGTGCAGATTTGCATTGCCCGCTTGCTTGCTTGGCCAAAAAGGGCGTATGCGTTTTCTCCTGAATATATTCAGGAGAAAACGCATACGCCCTTTTTGGCCAAGTGCACCATTGTCCAAGTTGTGCCCCTCTTCCTGTGCTTTACAGGCGATTCCAACGTACCTCTTGAAATCTGTTTCCTGCTATTTTGCCTCGCTTTCAAGTCCACCTCGTTGACTTCCCTCAACAGATTTTTGGACGATAGTTGTCCTTTATCACTCTGCCAGTTTGTGAATTGCTGTGCCCCTGAGCTCCATTTCTCAACTCGTTTTTTGTGAGCTGAACACAAGTCCAAAATTTTGGATCATGTCCTATACTGGTTCCCGGTGGGTGGCTGAGACTTTGGTTAATTCTTCTTCCTGCCGGTAAATTAGAGTGACATGTGCCCGTCCAAATGCCTAACAGCTACTCTCTCATGGGTTCTCTCTCGTCCCTTCCATCCTCTGCCAAATTGGGAACCTGTGCAAACCAGGAGGTTAAAGGGCCTGTCTCTCCAAGTTGGGAGATTGATAGTAAGGCAGTTGGAAAGTCAAACTGGAGCACCAGGAGAAGGACTTTCGTTGAGTTTTAGAAACCTTTCGTATTCACAGTGTGTCCATTCTCTAGGTTTCCTGTACATGTTATAGCTGTAGTAATATTCCCTTGAACCTGGAGAGTTGGGACCCATGGAATGGGGGCCATGCATTATTGCTTGAAAGGGTCTGCATTCGCTCACCCAATCTCACCAATCCTCTCAGTCCCAAGTGTCCAGCCTTATGCCACATCCAGCTGTCATTGTAGATAGGGTCTTTCCAGGTTTCCTCAGACACCCTGAAGGAATTGTAAAGAATTTCCCTGTTTTTTGGTTTTGCTTTTGAAATTCCTTTTTATAGTGGGTTTGAGCTGATTCTCGCTGCCATGTTTATGCCACTCTAGACACACTTGATTCCCTTATGGAGACATATCAATACATAGGTTTTAAGATTCTTACTAGTCAGATATATTCCTCTGTGGGAAATATGGGGTTTTGAGTCTCTTTCACTGAGGAAGGTGTCGGTCTTGTCAGTTCCAAAGTTGGTTTATGAAACGGTCCCTGTGCTTATATCAAACTCTGGTTTTATGCATCACCCCACCTCTCCTTCCCCTTTATGCAGGCATAAGAGTGTTTTCTAAATGTGAGACTCTGTTCTCTTTCCTAACTCAGTTCACGTGTAGCCATGTTTACAGGATCTTCATAAGTGATATCTTATGATAAGTTTCTTTTTCTGTGTGACTTATTTCACTTAGAATCATCGTATCTGAATCCACTCACTTTGCTGCTACTGGTCTTATGATATTGATTTAATGGCTGAGGGGTATTCCATCGTACGTAAGTACCACAATGTTTTGAACCATTTTTATATTTCCTGCGATATTTAAGGTGTACCCAAGTTGAGGTTCTTGTAGTCAGTGCAGCCCTAAATTTGGAGGTGGCTCTTTCTTATCGATTTTCAGTTTTCCCAAGGTATATTCCCTAGACTGGTAGTGGCCTTGGCTCTGTAGCTCTGTTGTTTACTTGTTTTAGGGAACACAATGCACTCCTCCAGTGAGGCAGTTGGCAGTTTACATCCCGCCCATCAGCATAACAAGGCTCCCAGTTCTCCAGGGCCTGTCTTGCCTTTCTGGTTTTTACACATTTTGTGGATGTCCCTTTTGACCGGTGGGAAGTGATACTACTTTGTAGTGCAGATTTGCATTGCCCGCTTGCTTGCTTGGCCAAAAAGGGCGTATGCGTTTTCTCCTGAATATATTCAGGAGAAAACGCATAAGCCCTTTTTGGCCAAGTGCACCATTGTCCAAGTTGTGCCCCTCTTCCTGTGCTTTACAGGCGATTCCAAGGTACCTCTTGAAATCTGTTTCCTGCTATTTTGCCTCGCTTTCAAGTCCGCCTCGTTGACTTCCCTCAACAGATTTTTGGACGATAGTTGTCCTTTATCACTCTGCCAGTTTGTGAATTGCTGTGCCCCTGAGCTCCATTTCTCAACTCGTTTTTTGTGAGCTGAACGCAAGTCGAAAATTTTGGATCATGTCCTATTCTGGTTCCCGGTGCGTGGATGAGACTTTGGTTAATTCTTCTTCCTGCCGGGAAATTAGAGTGACATGTGCCCGTCCAAATGCCTAACAACTACTCTCTCATGGGTTCTCCCTCGTCCCTTCCATCCTCTGCCAAATTGGGAACCTGTGCAAACCAGGAGGTTAAAGGGCCTGTCTGTCCAAGTTGGGAGATTGATAGTAAGGCAGTTGGAAAGTCAAACTGGAGCACCAGGAGAGGGACTATTCGTTGAGTTTTAGAAACCTTTCATATTCACAGTGTGTCCATTCTCTAGGTTTCCTGTACATGTTATAGCTGTAGTAATATTCCCTTGAACCTGGAGAGTTGGGACCCATGGAATGGGGACCATGCATTATTGCTTGAAAGGGTCTGCATTTGCTCACCCAATCTCACCAATCCTCTCAGTCCCAAGTGTCCAGCCTTATGCCACATCCAGCTGTCATTGTAGATAGGGTCTTTCCAGGTTTCCTCAGACACCCTGAAGGAATTGTAAAGAATTTCCCTGTTTTTTGGTTTTGCTTTTGAAATTCCTTTTTATAGTGGGTTTGAGCTGATTCTCGCTGCCATGTTTATGCCACTCTAGACACACTTGATTCCCTTATGGAGTCATATCAATACATAGGTTTTAAGATTCTTACTAGTCAGATATATTCCTCTGCGGGAAATATGGGGTTTTGAGTCTCTTTCACTGAGGAAGGTGTAGGTCTTGTCTATTCCAAAGTTGGTTTTTGGAACGGTCCCTGTGCTTATATCAAACTCTGGTTTTATGCATCACCCCACCTCTCCTTTCCCTTTATGCAGGCATAAGAGTGTTTTCTAAATGTGAGACTCTGTTCTCTTTCCTAACTCAGTTCACGTGTATCCATGTTTACAGGATCTTCATAAGTGATATCTTATGATAAGTTTCTTTTTCTGTGTGACTTATTTCACTTAGAATCATCGTACCTGAATCCACTCACTTTGCTGCTTCTGGTCTTATGACATTGATTTCATCGCTGAGGGATATTCCATCGTACGTAAGTACCACAATGTTTTGAACCATTTTTATATTTCCTGGGATATTTAAGGTGTACCCAAGTTGAGGTTCTTGTAGTCAGTGCAGCCCTAAATTTGGAGGTGGCTCTTTCTTTTTGATTTTCAGTTTTCCCAAGGTATATTCCCAGGACTGGAAGTGTACTTGGCTCTGTAGCTCTGTTGTTTACTTGTTTTAGGGAACACAATGCACTCCTCCAGTGAGGCAGTTGGCAATTTACATCCCGCCCATCAGCATAACAAGGCTCCCAGTTCTCCAGGGCCTGTCTTGCCTTTCTGGTTTTTACACATTTTGTGGATGTCCCTTTTGACCGGTGGGAAGTGATACTTCTTTGTAGTGCAGATTTGCATTGCCCGCTTGCTTGCTTGGCCAAAAAGGGCGTATGCGTTTTCTCCTGAATATATTCAGGAGAAAACGCATACGCCCTTTTTGGCCAAGTGCACCATTGTCCAAGTTGTGCCCCTCTTCCTGTGCTTTACAGGCGATTCCAAGGTACCTCTTGAAATCTGTTTCCTGCTATTTTGGCTCCCATTCAAGTCCGCCTTGTTGACTTCCCTCAACAGATTTTTGGACGATAGTTGTCCTTTATCACTCTGCCAGTTTGTGAATTGCTGTGCCCCTGAGCTCCATTTCTCAACTCGTTTTTTGTGAGCTGAACGCAAGTCCAAAATTTTGGATCATGTCCTATACTGGTTCCCGGTGGGTGGCTGAGACTTTTGTTAATTCTTCTTCCTGCCGGGAAATTAGAGTGACATGTGCCCGTCCAAATGCCTAACAGCTACTCTCTCATGGGTTCTCCCTCGTCCCTTCCATCCTCTGCCAAATTGGGAACCTGTGCAAACCAGGAGGTTAAAGGGCCTGTCTCTCCAAGTTGGGAGATTGATAGTAAGGCAGTTGGAAAGTCAAACTGGAGCACCAGGAGAGGGACTATTCGTTGAGTTTTAGAAACCTTTCGTATTCACAGTGTGTCCATTCTCTAGGTTTCCTGTACATGTTATAGCTGTAGTAATATTCCCTTGAACCTGGAGAGTTGGGACCCATGGAATGCGGGCCATGCATTATTGCTTGAAAGGGTCTGCATTTGCTCACCCAATCTCACCAATCCTCTCAGTCCCAAGTGTCCAGCCTTATGCCACATCCAGCTGTCATTGTAGATAGGGTCTTTCCAGGTTTCCTCAGACACCCTGAAGGAATTGTAAAGAATTTCCCTGTTTTTTGGTTTTGCTTTTGAAATTCCTTTTTATAGTGGGTTTGAGCTGATTCTCGCTGCCATGTTTATGCCACTCTAGACACACTTGATTCCCTTATGGAGACATATCAATACATAGGTTTTAAGATTCTTACTAGTCAGATATATTCCTCTGTGGGAAATATGGGGTTTTGAGTCTCTTTCACTGAGGAAGGTGTAGGTCTTGTCTATTCCAAAGTTGGTTTTTGAAACGGTCCCTGTGCTTATATCAAACTCTGGTTTTATGCATCACCCCACCTCTCCTTCCCCTTTATGCAGGCATAAGAGTGTTTTCTAAATGTGAGACTCTGTTCTCTTTCCTAACTCAGTTCACGTGTAGCCATGTTTACAGGATCTTCATAAGTGATATCTTATGATAAGTTTCTTTTTCTGTGTGACTTATTTCACTTAGAATCATCGTACCTGAATCCACTCACTTTGCTGCTACTGATCTTATGACATTGATTTCATGGCTGAGGGATATTCCATCGTACGTAAGTACCACAATGTTTTGAACCATTTTTATATTTCCTGGGATATTTAAGGTGTACCCAAGTTGAGGTTCTTGTAGTCAGTGCAGCCCTAAATTTGGAGGTGGCTCTTTCTTATTGATTTTCAGTTTTCCCAAGGTATATTCCCTAGACTGGAAGTGGCCTTGGCTCTGTAGCTCTGTTGTTTACTTGTTTTAGGGAACACAATGCACTCCTCCAGTGAGGCAGTTGGCAATTTATATCCCGCCCATCAGCATATCAAGGCTCCCAGTTCTCCAGGGCCTGTCTTGCCTTTCTGGTTTTTACACATTTTGTGGATGTCCCTTTTGACCAGTGGGAAGTGATACTTCTTTGTAGTGCAGATTTGCATTGCCCGCTTGCTTGCTTGGCCAAAAAGGGCGTATGCGTTTTCTCCTGAATATATTCTGGAGAAAACGCATACGCCCTTTTTGGCCAAGTGCACCATTGTCCAAATTGTGCCCCTCTTCCTGTGCTTTACAGGCTATTCCAAGGTACCTCTTGAAATCTGTTTCCTGCTATTTTGCCTCGCTTTCAAGTCCGCCTCGTTGACTTCCCTCAACAGATTTTTGGACGATAGTTGTCCTTTATCACTCTGCCAGTTTGTGAATTGCTGTGCCCCTGAGCTCCATTTCTCAACTCGTTTTTTGTGAGCTGAACGCAAGTCCAAAATTTTGGATCATGTCCTATACTGGTTCCCGGTGGGTGGCTGAGACTTTGGTTAATTCTTCCTGCCGGGAAATTAGAGTGACATGTGCCCGTCCAAATGCCTAACAGCTACTCTCTCATGGGTTCTCCCTCGTCCCTTCCATCCTCTGCCAAATTGGGAACCTGTGCAAACCAGGAGGTTAAAGGGCCTGTCTCTCCAAGTTGGGAGATTGATAGTAAGGCAGTTGGAAAGTCAAACTGGAGCACCAGGAGAGGGACTATTCGTTGAGTTTTAGAAACCTTTCGTATTCACAGTGTGTCCATTCTCTAGGTTTCCTGTACATGTTATAGCTGTAGTAATATTCCCTTGAACCTGGAGAGTTGGGACAAATGGAATGGGGGCCATGCATTATTGCTTGAAAGGGTCTGCATTTGCTCACCCAATCTCACCAATCCTCTCAGTCCCAAGTGTCCAGCCTTATGCCACATCCAGCTGTCATTGTAGATAGGGTCTTTCCAGGTTTCCTCAGACACCCTGAAGGAATTGTAAAGAATTTCCCTGTTTTTTGGTTTTGCTTTTGAAATTCCTTTTTATAGTGGGTTTGAGCTGATTCTCACTGCCATGTTTATGCCACTCTAGACACACTTGATTCCCTTATGGAGACATATCAATACATAGGTTTTAAGATCCTTACTAGTCAGATATATTCCTCTGTGGGAAATATGGGGTTTTGAGTCTCTTTCACTGAGGAAGGTGTCGGTCTTGTCAGTTCCAAAGTTGGTTTTTGAAACGGTCCCTGTGCTTATATCAAACTCTGGTTTTATGCATCACCCCACCTCTCCTTCCCCTTTATGCAGGCATAAGAGTGTTTTCTAAATGTGAGACTCTGTTCTCTTTCCTAACTCAGTTCACGTGTAGCCATGTTTACAGGATCTTCATAAGTGATATCTTATGATAAGTTTCTTTTTCTGTGTGACTTATTTCACTTAGAATCATCGTACCTGAATCCACTCACTTTGCTGCTACTGGTCTTATGACATTGATTTCATGGCTGAGGGATATTCCATCGTACGTAAGTACCACAATGTTTTGAACCATTTTTATATTTCCTGGGATATTTAAGGTGTACCCAAGTTGAGGTTCTTGTAGTCAGTGCAGCCCTAAATTTGGAGGTGGCTCTTTCTTATTGATTTTCAGTTTTCCCAAGGTATATTCCCTAGACTGGAAGTGGCCTTGGCTCTGTAGCTCTGTTGTTTACTTGTTTTAGGGAACACAATGCACTCCTCCAGTGAGGCAGTTGGCAATTTACATCCCGCCCATCATCATAACAAGGCTCCCAGTTCTCCAGGGCCTGTCTTGCCTTTCTGGTTTTTACACATTTTGTGGATGTCCCTTTTGACCGGTGGGAAGTGATACTTCTTTGTAGTGCAGATTTGCATTGCCCGCTTGCTTGCTTGGCCAAAAAGGGCGTATGCGTTTTCTCCTGAATATATTCAGGAGAAAACGCATACGCCCTTTTTGGCCAAGTGCACCATTGTCCAAGTTGTGCCCCTCTTCCTGTGCTTTACAGGCGATTCCAAGGTACCTCTTGAAATCTGTTTCCTGCTATTTTGCCTCGCTTTCAAGTCCGCCTTGTTGACTTCCCTCAACAGATTTTTGGACGATAGTTGTCCTTTATCACTCTGCCAGTTTGTGAATTGCTGTGCCCCTGAGCTCCATTTCTCAACTCGTTTTTTGTGAGCTGAACGCAAGTCCAAAATTTTGGATCATGTCCTATACTGGTTCCCGGTGGGTGGCTGAGACTTTGGTTAATTCTTCTTCCTGCCGGGAAATTAGAGTGACATGTGCCCGTCCAAATGCCTAACAGCTACTCTCTCATGGGTTCTCCCTCGTCCCTTCCATCCTCTGCCAAATTGGGAACCTGTGCAAACCAGGAGGTTAAAGGGCCTGTCTCTCCAAGTTGGGAGATTGATAGTAAGGCAGTTGGAAAGTCAAACTGGAGCACCAGGAGAGGGACTATTCGTTGAGTTTTAGAAACCTTTCGTATTCACAGTGTGTCCATTCTCTAGGTTTCCTGTACATGTTATAGCTGTAGTAATATTCCCTTGAACCTGGAGAGTTGGGACCCATGGAATGGGGGCCATGCATTATTGCTTGAAAGGGTCTGCATTTGCTCACCCAATCTCACCAATCCTCTCAGTCCCAAGTGTCCAGCCTTATGCCACATCCAGCTGTCATTGTAGATAGGGTCTTTCCAGGTTTCCTCAGACACCCTGAAGGAATTGTAAAGAATTTCCCTGTTTTTTGGTTTTGCTTTTGAAATTCCTTTTTATAGTGGGTTTGAGCTGATTCTCGCTGCCATGTTTATGCCACTCTAGACACACTTGATTCCCTTATGGAGACATATCAATACATAGGTTTTAAGATTCTTACTAGTCAGATATATTCCTCTGTGGGAAATATGGGGTTTTGAGTCTCTTTCACTGAGGAAGGTGTAGGTCTTGTCTATTCCAAAGTTGGTTTTTGAAACGGTCCCTGTGCTTATATCAAACTCTGGTTTTATGCATCACCCCACCTCTCCTTCCCCTTTATGCAGGCATAAGAGTGTTTTCTAAATGTGAGACTCTGTTCTCTTTCCTAACTCAGTTCACGTGTAGCCATGTTTACAGGATCTTCATAAGTGATATCTTATGATAAGTTTCTTTTTCTGTGTGACTTATTTCACTTAGAATCATCGTACCTGAATCCACTCACTTTGCTGCTACTGGTCTTATGACATTGATTTCATGGCTGAGGGATATTCCATCGTACGTAAGTACCACAATGTTTTGAACCATTTTTATATTTCCTGGGATATTTAAGGTGTACCCAAGTTGAGGTTCTTGTAGTCAGTGCAGCCCTAAATTTGGAGGTGGCTCTTTCTTATTGATTTTCAGTTTTCCCAAGGTATATTCCCTAGACTGGAAGTGGCCTTGGCTCTGTAGCTCTGTTGTTTACTTGTTTTAGGGAACACAATGCACTCCTCCAGTGAGGCAGTTGGCAATTTACATCCCGCCCATCAGCATAACAAGGCTCCCAGTTCTCCAGGGCCTGTCTTGCCTTTCTGGTTTTTACACATTTTGTGGATGTCCCTTTTGACCGGTGGGAAGTGATACTTCTTTGTAGTGCAGATTTGCATTGCCCGCTTGCTTGCTTGGCCAAAAAGGGCGTATGCGTTTTCTCCTGAATATATTCTGGAGAAAACGCATACGCCCTTTTTGGCCAAGTGCACCATTGTCCAAGTTGTGCCCCTCTTCCTGTGCTTTACAGGTGATTCCAACGTACCTCTTGAAATCTGTTTCCTGCTATTTTGCCTCACTTTCAAGTCCGCCTCGTTGACTTCCCTCAACAGATTTTTGGACGATAGTTGTCCTTTATCACTCTGCCAGTTTGTGAATTGCTGTGCCCCTGAGCTCCATTTCTCAACTCGTTTTTTGTGAGCTGAACGCAAGTCCAAAATTTTGGATCATGTCCTATACTGGTTCCCGGTGGGTGGCTGAGACTTTGGTTAATTCTTCTTCCTGCCGGGAAATTAGAGTGACATGTGCCCGTCCAAATGCCTAACAGCTACTCTCTCATGGGTTCTCCCTCGTCCCTTCCATCCTCTGCCAAATTGGGAACCTGTGCAAACCAGGAGGTTAAAGGGCCTGTCTCTCCAAGTTGGGAGATTGATAGTAAGGCAGTTGGAAAGTCAAACTGGAGCACCAGGAGAGGGACTATTCGTTGAGTTTTAGAAACCTTTCGTATTCACAGTGTGTCCATTCTCTAGGTTTCCTGTACATGTTATAGCTGTAGTAATATTCCCTTGAACCTGGAGAGTTGGGACCCATGGAATGGGGGCCATGCATTATTGCTTGAAAGGGTCTGCATTTGCTCACCCAATCTCACCAATCCTCTCAGTCCCAAGTGTCCAGCCTTATGCCACATCCAGCTGTCATTGTAGATAGGGTCTTTCCAGGTTTCCTCAGACACCCTGAAGGAATTGTAAAGAATTTCCCTGTTTTTTGGTTTTGCTTTTGAAATTCCTTTTTATAGTGGGTTTGAGCTGATTCTCGTTGCCATGTTTATGCCACTCTAGACACACTTGATTCCCTTATGGAGACATATCAATACATAGGTTTTAAGATTCTTACTAGTCAGATATATTCCTCTGTGGGAAATATGGGGTTTTGAGTCTCTTTCACTGAGGAAGGTGTCGGTCTTGTCAATTCCAAAGTTGGTTTTTGAAACGGTCCCTGTGCTTATATCAAACTCTGGTTTTATGCATCACCCCACCTCTCCTTCCCCTTTATGCAGGAATAAGAGTGTTTTCTAAATGTGAGACTCTGTTCTCTTTCCTAACTCAGTTCACGTGTAGCCATGTTTACAGGATCTTCATAAGTGATATCTTATGATAAGTTTCTTTTTCTGTGTGACTTATTTCACTTAGAATCATCGTACCTGAATCCACTCACTTTGCTGCTACTGGTCTTATGACATTGATTTCATGGCTGAGGGATATTCCATCGTACGTAAGTACCACAATGTTTTGAACCATTTTTATATTTCCTGGGATATTTAAGGTGTACCCAAGTTGAGGTTCTTGTAGTCAGTGCAGCCCTAAATTTGGAGGTGGCTCTTTCTTATTGATTTTCAGTTTTGCCAAGGTATATTCCCTAGACTGGAAGTGGCCTTGGCTCTGTAGCTCTGTTGTTTACTTGTTTTAGGGAACACAATGCACTCCTCCAGTGAGGCAGTTGGCAATTTACAACCCGCCCATCAGCATAACAAGGCTCCCAGTTCTCCAGGGCCTGTCTTGCCTTTCTGGTTTTTACACATTTTGTGGATGTCCCTTTTGACCAGTGGGAAGTGATACTTCTTTGTAGTGCAGATTTGCATTGCCTGCTTGCTTGCTTGGCCAAAAAGGGCGTATGCGTTTTCTCCTGAATATATTCAGGAGAAAAAGCATACGCCCTTTTTGGCCAAGTGCACCATTGTCCAAGTTGTGCCCCTCTTCCTGTGCTTTACAGGCGATTCCAAGGTACCTCTTGAAATCTGTTTCCTGCTATTTTGCCTCGCTTTCAAGTCCGCCTCGTTGACTTCCCTCAACAGATTTTTGGACGATAGTTGTCCTTTATCACTCTGCCAGTTTGTGAATTGTTGTGCCCCTGAGCTCCATTTCTCAACTCGTTTTTTGTGAGCTGAACACAAGTCCAAAATTTTGGATCATGTCCTATACTGGTTCCCGGTGGGTGGCTGAGACTTTGGTTAATTCTTCTTCCTGCCGGGAAATTAGAATGACATGTGCCCGTCCAAATGCCTAACAGCTACTCTCTCATGGGTTCTCCCTCGTCCTTTCCATCCTCTGGCAAATTGGGAACCTGTTCAAACCAGGAGGTTAAAGGGCCTGTCTCTCCAAGTTGGGAGATTGATAGTAAGGCAGTTGGAAAGTCAAACTGGAGCACCAGGAGAGGGACTATTCGTTGAGTTTTAGAAACCTTTCGTATTCACAGTGTGTCCATTCTCTAGGTTTCATGTACATGTTATAGCTGTAGTAATATTCCCTTGAACCTGGAGAGTTGGGACCCATGGAATGCGGGCCATGCATTATTGCTTGAAAGGGTCTGCATTTGCTCACCCAATCTCACCAATCCTCTCAGACCCAAGTGTCCAGCCTTATGCTACATCCAGCTGTCATTGTAGATAGGGTCTTTCCAGGTTTCCTCAGACAACCTGAAGGAATTGTAAAGAATTTCCCTGTTTTTTGTTTTTGCTTTTGAAATTCCTTTTTATAGTGGGTTTGAGCTGATTCTCGCTGCCATGTTTATGCCACTCTAGACACACTTGATTCCCTTATGGAGACATATCAATACATAGGATTTAAGATTCTTACTAGTCAGATATATTCCTCTGCGGGAAATATGGGGTTTTGAGACTCTTTCACTGAGGAAGCTGTAGGTCTTTTCTATTCCAAAGTTGGTTTTTGGAACGGTCCCTGTGCTTATATCAAACTCTGGTTTTATGCATCACCCCACTTCTCCTTCCCCTTTATGCAGGCATAAGAGTGTTTTCTAAATGTGAGACTCTGTTCTCTTTCCTAACTCAGTTCACGTGTAGCCATGTTTACAGGATCTTCATAAGTGATATCTTATGATAAGTTTCTTTTTCTGTGTGACTTATTTCACTTAGAATCATCGTACCTGAATCCACTCACTTTGCTGCTACTGGTCTTATGACATTGATTTCATCGCTGAGGGATATTCCATCATACGTAAGTACCACAAAGTTTTGAACCATTTTTATATTTCCTGGGATATTTAAGGTGTACCCAAGTTGAGGTTCTTGTAGTCAGTGCAGCCCTAAATTTGGAGGTGGCTCTTTCTTATTGATTTTCAGTTTTCCCAAGGTATATTCCCTAGACTGGAAGTGGCCTTGGCTCTGTAGCTCTGTTGTTTACTTGATTTAGGGAACACAATGCACTCCTCCAGTGAGGCAGTTGGCAGTTTACATCCCGCCCATCAGCATAACAAGGCTCCCAGTTCTCCAGGGCCTGTCTTGCCTTTCTGGTTTTTACACATTTTGTGGATGTCCCTTTTGACCGGTGGGAAGTAATACTTCTTTGTAGTGCAGATTTGCATTGCCCGCTTGCTTGCTTGGCCAAAAAGGGCGTATGCGTTTTCTCCTGAATATATTCTGGAGAAAACGCATACGCCCTTTTTGGCCAAGTGCACCATTGTCCAAGTTGTGCCCCTCTTCCTGTGCTTTACAGGTGATTCCAACGTACCTCTTGAAATCTGTTTCCTGCTATTTTGCCTCACTTTCAAGTCCGCCTCGTTGACTTCCCTCAACAGATTTTTGGACGATAGTTGTCCTTTATCACTCTGCCAGTTTGTGAATTGCTGTGCCCCTGAGCTCCATTTCTCAACTCGTTTTTTGTGAGCTGAACGCAAGTCCAAAATTTTGGATCATGTCCTATACTGGTTCCCGGTGGGTGGCTGAGACTTTGGTTAATTCTTCTTCCTGCCGGGAAATTAGAGTGACATGTGCCCGTCCAAATGCCTAACAGCTACTCTCTCATGGGTTCTCCCTCGTCCCTTCCATCCTCTGCCAAATTGGGAACCTGTGCAAACCAGGAGGTTAAAGGGCCTGTCTCTCCAAGTTGGGAGATTGATAGTAAGGCAGTTGGAAAGTCAAACTGGAGCACCAGGAGAGGGACTATTCGTTGAGTTTTAGAAACCTTTCGTATTCACAGTGTGTCCATTCTCTAGGTTTCCTGTACATGTTATAGCTGTAGTAATATTCCCTTGAACCTGGAGAGTTGGGACCCATGGAATGGGGGCCATGCATTATTGCTTGAAAGGGTCTGCATTTGCTCACCCAATCTCACCAATCCTCTCAGTCCCAAGTGTCCAGCCTTATGCCACATCCAGCTGTCATTGTAGATAGGGTCTTTCCAGGTTTCCTCAGACACCCTGAAGGAATTGTAAAGAATTTCCCTGTTTTTTGGTTTTGCTTTTGAAATTCCTTTTTATAGTGGGTTTGAGCTGATTCTCGTTGCCATGTTTATGCCACTCTAGACACACTTGATTCCCTTATGGAGACATATCAATACATAGGTTTTAAGATTCTTACTAGTCAGATATATTCCTCTGTGGGAAATATGGTGTTTTGAGTCTCTTTCACTGAGGAAGGTGTCGGTCTTGTCAATTCCAAAGTTGGTTTTTGAAACGGTCCCTGTGCTTATATCAAACTCTGGTTTTATGCATCACCCCACCTCTCCTTCCCCTTTATGCAGGAATAAGAGTGTTTTCTAAATGTGAGACTCTGTTCTCTTTCCTAACTCAGTTCACGTGTAGCCATGTTTACAGGATCTTCATAAGTGATATCTTATGATAAGTTTCTTTTTCTGTGTGACTTATTTCACTTAGAATCATCGTACCTGAATCCACTCACTTTGCTGCTACTGGTCTTATGACATTGATTTCATGGCTGAGGGATATTCCATCGTACGTAAGTACCACAATGTTTTGAACCATTTTTATATTTCCTGGGATATTTAAGGTGTACCCAAGTTGAGGTTCTTGTAGTCAGTGCAGCCCTAAATTTGGAGGTGGCTCTTTCTTATTGATTTTCAGTTTTGCCAAGGTATATTCCCTAGACTGGAAGTGGCCTTGGCTCTGTAGCTCTGTTGTTTACTTGTTTTAGGGAACACAATGCACTCCTCCAGTGAGGCAGTTGGCAATTTACAACCCGCCCATCAGCATAACAAGGCTCCCAGTTCTCCAGGGCCTGTCTTGCCTTTCTGGTTTTTACACATTTTGTGGATGTCCCTTTTGACCAGTGGGAAGTGATACTTCTTTGTAGTGCAGATTTGCATTGCATGCTTGCTTGCTTGGCCAAAAAGGGCGTATGCGTTTTCTCCTGAATATATTCAGGAGAAAAAGCATACGCCCTTTTTGGCCAAGTGCACCATTGTCCAAGTTGTGCCCCTCTTCCTGTGCTTTACAGGCGATTCCAAGGTACCTCTTGAAATCTGTTTCCTGCTATTTTGCCTCGCTTTCAAGTCCGCCTCGTTGACTTCCCTCAACAGATTTTTGGACGATAGTTGTCCTTTATCACTCTGCCAGTTTGTGAATTGTTGTGCCCCTGAGCTCCATTTCTCAACTCGTTTTTTGTGAGCTGAACACAAGTCCAAAATTTTGGATCATGTCCTATACTGGTTCCCGGTGGGTGGCTGAGACTTTGGTTAATTCTTCTTCCTGCCGGGAAATTAGAATGACATGTGCCCGTCCAAATGCCTAACAGCTACTCTCTCATGGGTTCTCCCTCGTCCTTTCCATCCTCTGGCAAATTGGGAACCTGTTCAAACCAGGAGGTTAAAGGGCCTGTCTCTCCAAGTTGGGAGATTGATAGTAAGGCAGTTGGAAAGTCAAACTGGAGCACCAGGAGAGGGACTATTCGTTGAGTTTTAGAAACCTTTCGTATTCACAGTGTGTCCATTCTCTAGGTTTCATGTACATGTTATAGCTGTAGTAATATTCCCTTGAACCTGGAGAGTTGGGACCCATGGAATGCGGGCCATGCATTATTGCTTGAAAGGGTCTGCATTTGCTCACCCAATCTCACCAATCCTCTCAGACCCAAGTGTCCAGCCTTATGCTACATCCAGCTGTCATTGTAGATAGGGTCTTTCCAGGTTTCCTCAGACAACCTGAAGGAATTGTAAAGAATTTCCCTGTTTTTTGTTTTTGCTTTTGAAATTCCTTTTTATAGTGGGTTTGAGCTGATTCTCGCTGCCATGTTTATGCCACTCTAGACACACTTGATTCCCTTATGGAGACATATCAATACATAGGATTTAAGATTCTTACTAGTCAGATATATTCCTCTGCGGGAAATATGGGGTTTTGAGACTCTTTCACTGAGGAAGCTGTAGGTCTTTTCTATTCCAAAGTTGGTTTTTGGAACGGTCCCTGTGCTTATATCAAACTCTGGTTTTATGCATCACCCCACTTCTCCTTCCCCTTTATGCAGGCATAAGAGTGTTTTCTAAATGTGAGACTCTGTTCTCTTTCCTAACTCAGTTCACGTGTAGCCATGTTTACAGGATCTTCATAAGTGATATCTTATGATAAGTTTCTTTTTCTGTGTGACTTATTTCACTTAGAATCATCGTACCTGAATCCACTCACTTTGCTGCTACTGGTCTTATGACATTGATTTCATCGCTGAGGGATATTCCATCATACGTAAGTACCACAAAGTTTTGAACCATTTTTATATTTCCTGGGATATTTAAGGTGTACCCAAGTTGAGGTTCTTGTAGTCAGTGCAGCCCTAAATTTGGAGGTGGCTCTTTCTTATTGATTTTCAGTTTTCCCAAGGTATATTCCCTAGACTGGAAGTGGCCTTGGCTCTGTAGCTCTGTTGTTTACTTGATTTAGGGAACACAATGCACTCCTCCAGTGAGGCAGTTGGCAGTTTACATCCCGCCCATCAGCATAACAAGGCTCCCAGTTCTCCAGGGCCTGTCTTGCCTTTCTGGTTTTTACACATTTTGTGGATGTCCCTTTTGACCGGTGGGAAGTGATACTTCTTTGTAGTGCAGATTTGCATTGCCCGCTTGCTTGCTTGGCCAAAAAGGGCGTATGCGTTTTCTCCTGAATATATTCAGGAGAAAACGCATACGCCCTTTTTGGCCAAGTGCACCATTGTCCAAGTTGTGCCCCTCTTCCTGTGCTTTACAGGCGATTCCAACGTACCTCTTGAAATCTGTTTCCTGCTATTGTGCCTCACTTTCAGGTCCGCCTCGTTGACTTCCCTCAACAGATTTTTGGACGATAGTTGTCCTTTATCACTCTGCCAGTTTGTGAATTGCTGTGCCCCTGAGCTCCATTTCTCAACTCGTTTTTTGTGAGCTGAACGCAAGTCCAAAATTTTGGATCATGTCCTATACTGGTTCCCGGTGGGTGGCTGAGACTTTGGTTAATTCTTCTTCCTGCCGGGAAATTAGAGTGACATGTGCCCGTCCAAATGCCTAACAGCTACTCTCTCATGGGTTCTCCCTCGTCCCTACAATCCTCTGCCAAATTGGGAACCTGTGCAAACCAGGAGGTTAAAGGGCCTGTCTCTCCAAGTTGGGAGATTGATAGTAAGGCAGTTGGAAAGTCAAACTGGAGCACCAGGAGAGGGACTATTCGTTGAGTTTTAGAAACCTTTCGTATTCACAGTGTGTCCATTCTCTAGGTTTCCTGTACATGTTATAGCTGTAGTAATATTCCCTTGAACCTGGAGAGTTGGGACCCATGGAATGCGGGCCATGCATTATTGCTTGAAAGGGTCTGCATTTGCTCACCCAATCTCCCCAATCCTCTCAGTCCCAAGTATCCAGCCTTATGCCACATCCAGCTGTCATTGTAGATAGGGTCTTTCCAGGTTTCCTCAGACACCCTGAAGGAATTGTAAAGAATTTCCCTGTTTTTTGGTTTTGCTTTTGAAATTCCTTTTTATAGTGGGTTTGAGCTGATTCTCGCTGCCATGTTTATGCCACTCTAGACACACTTGATTCCCTTATGGAGACATATCAATACATAGGTTTTAAGATTCTTACTAGTCAGATATATTCCTCTGTGGGAAATATGGGGTTTTGAGTCTCTTTCACTAAGGAAGGTGTCGGTCTTGTCAATTCCAAAGTTGGTTTTTGGAACGGTCCCTGTGCTTATATCAAACTCTGGTTTTATGCATCACCCCACCTCACCTTCCCCTTTATGCAGGCATAAGAGTGTTTTCTAAATGTGAGACTCTGTTCTCTTTCCTAACTCAGTTCACGTGTAGCCATGTTTACAGGATCTTCATAAGTGATATCTTATGATAAGTTTCTTTTTCTGTGTGACTTATTTCACTTAGAATCATCGTACCTGAATCCACTCACTTTGCTGCTACTGGTATTATGACATTGATTTTATGGCTGAGGGATATTCCATCATACGTAAGTACCACAATGTTTTGAACCATTTTTATATTTCCTGGGATATTTAAGGTGTACCCAAGTTGAGGTTCTTGTAGTCAGTGCAGCCCTAAATTTGGAGGTGGCTCTTACTTATTGATTTTCAGTTTTCCCAAGGTATATTCCCTAGACTGGAAGTGGCCTTGGCTCTGTAGCTCTGTTGTTTACTTGTTTAGGGAACACAATGCACTCCTCCAGTGAGGCAGTTGGCAGTTTACATCCCGCCCATCAGCATAACAAGGCTCCCAGTTCTCCAGGGCCTGTCTTGCCTTTCTGGTTTTTACACATTTTGTGGATGTCCCTTTTGACCGGTGGGAAGTGATACTTCTTTGTAGTGCAGATTTGCATTGCCCGCTTGCTTGCTTGGCCAAAAAGGGCGTATGCGTTTTCTCCTGAATATATTCAGGAGAAAACGCATACGCCCTTTTTGGCCAAGTGCACCATTGTCCAAGTTGTGCCCCTCTTCCTGTGCTTTACAGGCGATTCCAACGTACCTCTTGAAATCTGTTTCCTGCTATTTTGCCTCGCTTTCAAGTCCGCCTCGTTGACTTCCCTCAACAGATTTTTGGACGATAGTTGTCCTTTATCACTCTGCCAGTTTGTGAATTGCTGTGCCCCTGAGCTCCATTTCTCAACTCGTTTTTTGTGAGCTGAACGCAAGTCCAAAATTTTGGATCATGTCCTATACTGGTTCCCGGTGGGTGGCTGAGACTTTGGTTAATTCTTCTTCCTGCCGGGAAATTAGAGTGGCATGTGCCCGTCCAAATGCCTAACAGCTACTCTCTCATGGGTTCTCCCTCGTCCCTTCCATCCTCTGGCAAATTGGGAACCTGTGCAAACCAGGAGGTTAAAGGGCCTGTCTCTCCAAGTTGGGAGATTGATAGTAAGGCAGTTGGAAAGTCAAACTGGAGCACCAGGAGAGGGACTATTCGTTGAGTTTTAGAAACCTTTCGTATTCACAGTGTGTCCATTCTCTAGGTTTCCTGTACATGTTATAGCTGTAGTAATATTCCCTTGAACCTGGAGAGTTGGGACCCATGGAATGCGGGCCATGCATTATTGCTTGAAAGGGTCTGCATTTGCTCACCCAATCTCACCAATCCTCTCAGTCCCAAGTGTCCAGCCTTATGCCACATCCAGCTGTCATTGTAGATAGGGTCTTTCCAGGTTTCCTCAGACACCCTGAAGGATTTGTAAAGAATTTCCCTGTTTTTTGGTTTTGCTTTTGAAATTCCTTTTTATAGTGGGTTTGAGCTGATTCTCGCTGCCATGTTTATGCCACTCTAGACACACTTGATTCCCTTATGGAGACATATCAATACATAGGTTTTAAGATTCTTACTAGTCAGATATATTCCTCTGTGGGAAATATGGGGTTTTGAGTCTCTTTCACTGAGGAAGGTGTCGGTCTTGTCAATTCCAAAGTTGGTTTTTGAAACGGTCCCTGTGCTTATATCAAACTCTGGTTTTATGCATCACCCCACCTCTCCTTCCCCTTTATGCAGGCATAAGAGTGTTTTCTAAATGTGAGACTCTGTTCTCTTTCCTAACTCAATTCACGTGTAGCCATGTTTACAGGATCTTCATAAGTGATATCTTATGATAAGTTTCTTTTTCTGTGTGACTTATTTCACTTAGAATCATCGTACCTGAATCCACTCACTTTGCTGCTACTGGTCTTATGACATTGATTTCATGGCTGAGGGATATTCCATCGTACGTAAGTACCACAATGTTTTGAACCATTTTTATATTTCCTGGGATATTTAAGGTGTACCCAAGTTGAGGTTCTTGTAGTCAGTGCAGCCCTAAATTTGGAGGTGGCTCTTTCTTATTGATTTTCAGTTTTCCCAAGGTATATTCCCTAGACTGGAAGTGGCCTTGGCTCTGTAGCTCTGTTGTTTACTTGTTTTAGGGAACACAATGCACTCCTCCAGTGAGGCAGTTGGCAATTTACATCCCGCCCATCAGCATAACAAGGCTCCCAGTTCTCCAGGGCCTGTCTTGCCTTTCTGGTTTTTACACATTTTGTGGATGTCCCTTTTGACCGGTGGGAAGTGATACTTCTTTGTAGTGCAGATTTGCATTGCCCGCTTGCTTGCTTGGCCAAAAAGGGCGTATGCGTTTTCTCCTGAATATATTCTGGAGAAAACGCATACGCCCTTTTTGGCCAAGTGCACCATTGTCCAAGTTGTGCCCCTCTTCCTGTGCTTTACAGGCGATTCCAACATACCTCTTGAAATCTGTTTCCTGCTATTTTGCCTCACTTTCAAGTCCGCCTCGTTGACTTCCCTCAACAGATTTTTGGACGATAGTTGTCCTTTATCACTCTGCCAGTTTGTGAATTGCTGTGCCCCTGAGCTCCATTTCTCAACTCGTTTTTTGTGAGCTGAACGCAAGTCCAAAATTTTGGATCATGTCCTATACTGGTTCCCGGTGGGTGGCTGAGACTTTGGTTAATTCTTCTTCCTGCCGGGAAATTAGAGTGACATGTGCCCGTCCAAATGCCTAACAGCTACTCTCTCATGGGTTCTCCCTCGTCCCTTCCATCCTCTGCCAAATTGGGAACCTGTGCAAACCAGGAGGTTAAAGGGCCTGTCTCTCCAAGTTGGGAGATTGATAGTAAGGCAGTTGGAAAGTCAAACTGGAGCACCAGGAGAGGGACTATTCGTTGAGTTTTAGAAACCTTTCGTATTCACAGTGTGTCCATTCTCTAGGTTTCCTGTACATGTTATAGCTGTAGTAATATTCCCTTGAACCTGGAGAGTTGGGACCCATGGAATGGGGGCCATGCATTATTGCTTGAAAGGGTCTGCATTTGCTCACCCAATATCACCAATCCTCTCAGTCCCAAGTGTCCAGCCTTATGCCACATCCAGCTGTCATTGTAGATAGGGTCTTTCCAGGTTTCCTCAGACACCCTGAAGGAATTGTAAAGAATTTCCCTGTTTTTTGGTTTTGCTTTTGAAATTCCTTTTTATAGTGGGTTTGAGCTGATTCTCGTTGCCATGTTTATGCCACTCTAGACACACTTGATTCCCTTATGGAGACATATCAATACATAGGTTTTAAGATTCTTACTAGTCAGATATATTCCTCTGTGGGAAATATGGGGTTTTGAGTCTCTTTCACTGAGGAAGGTGTCGGTCTTGTCAATTCCAAAGTTGGTTTTTGAAACGGTCCCTGTGCTTATATCAAACTCTGGTTTTATGCATCACCCCACCTCTCCTTCCCCTTTATGCAGGCATAAGAGTGTTTTCTAAATGTGAGACTCTGTTCTCTTTCCTAACTCAGTTCACGTGTAGCCATGTTTACAGGATCTTCATAAGTGATATCTTATGATAAGTTTCTTTTTCTGTGTGACTTATTTCACTTAGAATCATCGTACCTGAATCCACTCACTTTGCTGCTACTGGTCTTATGACATTGATTTCATGGCTGAGGGGTATTCCATCGTACGTAAGTACCACAATGTTTTGAACCATTTTTATATTTCCTGGGATATTTAAGGTGTACCCAAGTTGAGGTTCTTGTAGTCAGTGCAGCCCTAAATTTGGAGGTGGCTCTTTCTTATTGATTTTCAGTTTTCCCAAGGTATATTCCCTAGACTGGAAGTGGCCTTGGCTCTGTAGCTCTGTTGTTTACTTGTTTTAGGGAACACAATGCACTCCTCCAGTGAGGCAGTTGGCAATTTACATCCCGCCCATCAGCATAACAAGGCTCCCAGTTCTCCAGGGCCTGTCTTGCCTTTCTGGTTTTTACACATTTTGTGGATGTCCCTTTTGACCAGTGGGAAGTGATACTTCTTTGTAGTGCAGATTTGCATTGCCCGCTTGCTTGCTTGGCCAAAAAGGGCTTATGCGTTTTCTCCTGAATATATTCAGGAGAAAACGCATACACCCTTTTTGGCCAAGTGCACCATTGTCCAAGTTGTGCCCCTCTTCCTGTGCTTTACAGGCGATTCCAACGTACCTCTTGAAATCTGTTTCCTGCTATTTTGCCTCGCTTTCAAGTCCGCCTCGTTGACTTCCCTCAACAGATTTTTGGACGATAGTTGTCCTTTATCACTCTGCCAGTTTGTGAATTGCTGTGCCCCTGAGCTCCATTTCTCAACTCGTTTTTTGTGAGCTGAACACAAGTCCAAAATTTTGGATCATGTCCTATACTGGTTCCCGGTGGGTGGCTGAGACTTTGGTTAATTCTTCTTCCTGCCGGGAAATTAGAGTGACATGTGCCCGTCCAAATGCCTAACAGCTACTCTCTCATGGGTTCTCCCTCGTCCTTTCCATCCTCTGGCAAATTGGGAACCTGTTCAAACCAGGAGGTTAATGGGCCTGTCTCTCCAAGTTGGGAGATTGATAGTAAGGCAGTTGGAAAGTCAAACTGGAGCACCAGGAGAGGGACTATTCGTTGAGTTTTAGAAACCTTTCGTATTCACAGTGTGTCCATTCTCTAGGTTTCCTGTACATGTTATAGCTGTAGTAATATTCCCTTGAACCTGGAGAGTTGGGACCCATGGAATGCGGGCCATGCATTATTGCTTGAAAGGGTCTGCATTTGCTCACCCAATCTCACCAATCCTCTCAGACCCAAGTGTCCAGCCTTATGCTACATCCAGCTGTCATTGTAGATAGGGTCTTTCCAGGTTTCCTCAGACAACCTGAAGGAATTGTAAAGAATTTCCCTGTTTTTTGTTTTTGCTTTTGAAATTCCTTTTTATAGTGGGTTTGAGCTGATTCTCGCTGCCATGTTTATGCCACTCTAGACACACTTGATTCCCTTATGGAGACATATCAATACATAGGATTTAAGATTCTTACTAGTCAGATATATTCCTCTGCGGGAAATATGGGGTTTTGAGACTCTTTCACTGAGGAAGCTGTAGGTCTTTTCTATTCCAAAGTTGGTTTTTGGAACGGTCCCTGTGCTTATATCAAACTCTGGTTTTATGCATCACCCCACTTCTCCTTCCCCTTTATGCAGGCATAAGAGTGTTTTCTAAATGTGAGACTCTGTTCTCTTTCCTAACTCAGTTCACGTGTAGCCATGTTTACAGGATCTTCATAAGTGATATCTTATGATAAGTTTCTTTTTCTGTGTGACTTATTTCACTTAGAATCATCGTACCTGAATCCACTCACTTTGCTGCTACTGGTCTTATGACATTGATTTCATCGCTGAGGGATATTCCATCATACGTAAGTACCACAAAGTTTTGAACCATTTTTATATTTCCTGGGATATTTAAGGTGTACCCAAGTTGAGGTTCTTGTAGTCAGTGCAGCCCTAAATTTGGAGGTGGCTCTTTCTTATTGATTTTCAGTTTTCCCAAGGTATATTCCCTAGACTGGAAGTGGCCTTGGCTCTGTAGCTCTGTTGTTTACTTGTTTAGGGAACACAATGCACTCCTCCAGTGAGGCAGTTGGCAGTTTACATCCCGCCCATCAGCATAACAAGGCTCCCAGTTCTCCAGGGCCTGTCTTGCCTTTCTGGTTTTTACACATTTTGTGGATGTCCCTTTTGACCGGTGGGAAGTGATACTTCTTTGTAGTGCAGATTTGCATTGCCCGCTTGCTTGCTTGGCCAAAAAGGGCGTATGCGTTTTCTCCTGAATATATTCAGGAGAAAACGCATACGCCCTTTTTGGCCAAGTGCACCATTGTCCAAGTTGTGCCCCTCTTCCTGTGCTTTACAGGCGATTCCAACGTACCTCTTGAAATCTGTTTCCTGCTATTTTGCCTCGCTTTCAAGTCCGCCTCGTTGACTTCCCTCAACAGATTTTTGGACGATAGTTGTCCTTTATCACTCTGCCAGTTTGTGAATTGCTGTGCCCCTGAGCTCCATTTCTCAACTCGTTTTTTGTGAGCTGAACGCAAGTCCAAAATTTTGGATCATGTCCTATACTGGTTCCCGGTGGGTGGCTGAGACTTTGGTTAATTCTTCTTCCTGCCGGGAAATTAGAGTGGCATGTGCCCGTCCAAATGCCTAACAGCTACTCTCTCATGGGTTCTCCCTCGTCCCTTCCATCCTCTGGCAAATTGGGAACCTGTGCAAACCAGGAGGTTAAAGGGCCTGTCTCTCCAAGTTGGGAGATTGATAGTAAGGCAGTTGGAAAGTCAAACTGGAGCACCAGGAGAGGGACTATTCGTTGAGTTTTAGAAACCTTTCGTATTCACAGTGTGTCCATTCTCTAGGTTTCCTGTACATGTTATAGCTGTAGTAATATTCCCTTGAACCTGGAGAGTTGGGACCCATGGAATGCGGGCCATGCATTATTGCTTGAAAGGGTCTGCATTTGCTCACCCAATCTCACCAATCCTCTCAGTCCCAAGTGTCCAGCCTTATGCCACATCCAGCTGTCATTGTAGATAGGGTCTTTCCAGGTTTCCTCAGACACCCTGAAGGATTTGTAAAGAATTTCCCTGTTTTTTGGTTTTGCTTTTGAAATTCCTTTTTATAGTGGGTTTGAGCTGATTCTCGCTGCCATGTTTATGCCACTCTAGACACACTTGATTCCCTTATGGAGACATATCAATACATAGGTTTTAAGATTCTTACTAGTCAGATATATTCCTCTGTGGGAAATATGGGGTTTTGAGTCTCTTTCACTGAGGAAGGTGTCGGTCTTGTCAATTCCAAAGTTGGTTTTTGAAACGGTCCCTGTGCTTATATCAAACTCTGGTTTTATGCATCACCCCACCTCTCCTTCCCCTTTATGCAGGCATAAGAGTGTTTTCTAAATGTGAGACTCTGTTCTCTTTCCTAACTCAATTCACGTGTAGCCATGTTTACAGGATCTTCATAAGTGATATCTTATGATAAGTTTCTTTTTCTGTGTGACTTATTTCACTTAGAATCATCGTACCTGAATCCACTCACTTTGCTGCTACTGGTCTTATGACATTGATTTCATGGCTGAGGGATATTCCATCGTACGTAAGTACCACAATGTTTTGAACCATTTTTATATTTCCTGGGATATTTAAGGTGTACCCAAGTTGAGGTTCTTGTAGTCAGTGCAGCCCTAAATTTGGAGGTGGCTCTTTCTTATTGATTTTCAGTTTTCCCAAGGTATATTCCCTAGACTGGAAGTGGCCTTGGCTCTGTAGCTCTGTTGTTTACTTGTTTTAGGGAACACAATGCACTCCTCCAGTGAGGCAGTTGGCAATTTACATCCCGCCCATCAGCATAACAAGGCTCCCAGTTCTCCAGGGCCTGTCTTGCCTTTCTGGTTTTTACACATTTTGTGGATGTCCCTTTTGACCGGTGGGAAGTGATACTTCTTTGTAGTGCAGATTTGCATTGCCCGCTTGCTTGCTTGGCCAAAAAGGGCGTATGCGTTTTCTCCTGAATATATTCTGGAGAAAACGCATACGCCCTTTTTGGCCAAGTGCACCATTGTCCAAGTTGTGCCCCTCTTCCTGTGCTTTACAGGCGATTCCAACATACCTCTTGAAATCTGTTTCCTGCTATTTTGCCTCACTTTCAAGTCCGCCTCGTTGACTTCCCTCAACAGATTTTTGGACGATAGTTGTCCTTTATCACTCTGCCAGTTTGTGAATTGCTGTGCCCCTGAGCTCCATTTCTCAACTCGTTTTTTGTGAGCTGAACGCAAGTCCAAAATTTTGGATCATGTCCTATACTGGTTCCCGGTGGGTGGCTGAGACTTTGGTTAATTCTTCTTCCTGCCGGGAAATTAGAGTGACATGTGCCCGTCCAAATGCCTAACAGCTACTCTCTCATGGGTTCTCCCTCGTCCCTTCCATCCTCTGCCAAATTGGGAACCTGTGCAAACCAGGAGGTTAAAGGGCCTGTCTCTCCAAGTTGGGAGATTGATAGTAAGGCAGTTGGAAAGTCAAACTGGAGCACCAGGAGAGGGACTATTCGTTGAGTTTTAGAAACCTTTCGTATTCACAGTGTGTCCATTCTCTAGGTTTCCTGTACATGTTATAGCTGTAGTAATATTCCCTTGAACCTGGAGAGTTGGGACCCATGGAATGGGGGCCATGCATTATTGCTTGAAAGGGTCTGCATTTGCTCACCCAATATCACCAATCCTCTCAGTCCCAAGTGTCCAGCCTTATGCCACATCCAGCTGTCATTGTAGATAGGGTCTTTCCAGGTTTCCTCAGACACCCTGAAGGAATTGTAAAGAATTTCCCTGTTTTTTGGTTTTGCTTTTGAAATTCCTTTTTATAGTGGGTTTGAGCTGATTCTCGTTGCCATGTTTATGCCACTCTAGACACACTTGATTCCCTTATGGAGACATATCAATACATAGGTTTTAAGATTCTTACTAGTCAGATATATTCCTCTGTGGGAAATATGGGGTTTTGAGTCTCTTTCACTGAGGAAGGTGTCGGTCTTGTCAATTCCAAAGTTGGTTTTTGAAACGGTCCCTGTGCTTATATCAAACTCTGGTTTTATGCATCACCCCACCTCTCCTTCCCCTTTATGCAGGCATAAGAGTGTTTTCTAAATGTGAGACTCTGTTCTCTTTCCTAACTCAGTTCACGTGTAGCCATGTTTACAGGATCTTCATAAGTGATATCTTATGATAAGTTTCTTTTTCTGTGTGACTTATTTCACTTAGAATCATCGTACCTGAATCCACTCACTTTGCTGCTACTGGTCTTATGACATTGATTTCATGGCTGAGGGGTATTCCATCGTACGTAAGTACCACAATGTTTTGAACCATTTTTATATTTCCTGGGATATTTAAGGTGTACCCAAGTTGAGGTTCTTGTAGTCAGTGCAGCCCTAAATTTGGAGGTGGCTCTTTCTTATTGATTTTCAGTTTTCCCAAGGTATATTCCCTAGACTGGAAGTGGCCTTGGCTCTGTAGCTCTGTTGTTTACTTGTTTTAGGGAACACAATGCACTCCTCCAGTGAGGCAGTTGGCAATTTACATCCCGCCCATCAGCATAACAAGGCTCCCAGTTCTCCAGGGCCTGTCTTGCCTTTCTGGTTTTTACACATTTTGTGGATGTCCCTTTTGACCAGTGGGAAGTGATACTTCTTTGTAGTGCAGATTTGCATTGCCCGCTTGCTTGCTTGGCCAAAAAGGGCTTATGCGTTTTCTCCTGAATATATTCAGGAGAAAACGCATACACCCTTTTTGGCCAAGTGCACCATTGTCCAAGTTGTGCCCCTCTTCCTGTGCTTTACAGGCGATTCCAACGTACCTCTTGAAATCTGTTTCCTGCTATTTTGCCTCGCTTTCAAGTCCGCCTCGTTGACTTCCCTCAACAGATTTTTGGACGATAGTTGTCCTTTATCACTCTGCCAGTTTGTGAATTGCTGTGCCCCTGAGCTCCATTTCTCAACTCGTTTTTTGTGAGCTGAACACAAGTCCAAAATTTTGGATCATGTCCTATACTGGTTCCCGGTGGGTGGCTGAGACTTTGGTTAATTCTTCTTCCTGCCGGGAAATTAGAGTGACATGTGCCCGTCCAAATGCCTAACAGCTACTCTCTCATGGGTTCTCCCTCGTCCTTTCCATCCTCTGGCAAATTGGGAACCTGTTCAAACCAGGAGGTTAATGGGCCTGTCTCTCCAAGTTGGGAGATTGATAGTAAGGCAGTTGGAAAGTCAAACTGGAGCACCAGGAGAGGGACTATTCGTTGAGTTTTAGAAACCTTTCGTATTCACAGTGTGTCCATTCTCTAGGTTTCCTGTACATGTTATAGCTGTAGTAATATTCCCTTGAACCTGGAGAGTTGGGACCCATGGAATGCGGGCCATGCATTATTGCTTGAAAGGGTCTGCATTTGCTCACCCAATCTCACCAATCCTCTCAGACCCAAGTGTCCAGCCTTATGCTACATCCAGCTGTCATTGTAGATAGGGTCTTTCCAGGTTTCCTCAGACAACCTGAAGGAATTGTAAAGAATTTCCCTGTTTTTTGTTTTTGCTTTTGAAATTCCTTTTTATAGTGGGTTTGAGCTGATTCTCGCTGCCATGTTTATGCCACTCTAGACACACTTGATTCCCTTATGGAGACATATCAATACATAGGATTTAAGATTCTTACTAGTCAGATATATTCCTCTGCGGGAAATATGGGGTTTTGAGACTCTTTCACTGAGGAAGCTGTAGGTCTTTTCTATTCCAAAGTTGGTTTTTGGAACGGTCCCTGTGCTTATATCAAACTCTGGTTTTATGCATCACCCCACTTCTCCTTCCCCTTTATGCAGGCATAAGAGTGTTTTCTAAATGTGAGACTCTGTTCTCTTTCCTAACTCAGTTCACGTGTAGCCATGTTTACAGGATCTTCATAAGTGATATCTTATGATAAGTTTCTTTTTCTGTGTGACTTATTTCACTTAGAATCATCGTACCTGAATCCACTCACTTTGCTGCTACTGGTCTTATGACATTGATTTCATCGCTGAGGGATATTCCATCATACGTAAGTACCACAAAGTTTTGAACCATTTTTATATTTCCTGGGATATTTAAGGTGTACCCAAGTTGAGGTTCTTGTAGTCAGTGCAGCCCTAAATTTGGAGGTGGCTCTTTCTTATTGATTTTCAGTTTTCCCAAGGTATATTCCCTAGACTGGAAGTGGCCTTGGCTCTGTAGCTCTGTTGTTTACTTGATTTAGGGAACACAATGCACTCCTCCAGTGAGGCAGTTGGCAATTTACATCCCGCCCATCAGCATAACAAGGCTCCCAGTTCTCCAGGGCCTGTCTTGCCTTTCTGGTTTTTACACATTTTGTGGATGTCCCTTTTGACCGGTGGGAAGTGATACTTCTTTGTAGTGCAGATTTGCATTGCCCGCTTGCTTGCTTGGCCAAAAAGGGCGTATGCGTTTTCTCCTGAATATATTCAGGAGAAAACGCATACGCCCTTTTTGGCCAAGTGCACCATTGTCCAAGTTGTGCCCCTCTTCCTGTGCTTTACAGGCGATTCCAACGTACCTCTTGAAATCTGTTTCCTGCTATTGTGCCTCACTTTCAGGTCCGCCTCGTTGACTTCCCTCAACAGATTTTTGGACGATAGTTGTCCTTTATCACTCTGCCAGTTTGTGAATTGCTGTGCCCCTGAGCTCCATTTCTCAACTCGTTTTTTGTGAGCTGAACGCAAGTCCAAAATTTTGGATCATGTCCTATACTGGTTCCCGGTGGGTGGCTGAGACTTTGGTTAATTCTTCTTCCTGCCGGGAAATTAGAGTGACATGTGCCCGTCCAAATGCCTAACAGCTACTCTCTCATGGGTTATCCCTCGTCCCTACAATCCTCTGCCAAATTGGGAACCTGTGCAAACCAGGAGGTTAAAGGGCCTGTCTCTCCAAGTTGGGAGATTGATAGTAAGGCAGTTGGAAAGTCAAACTGGAGCACCAGGAGAGGGACTATTCGTTGAGTTTTAGAAACCTTTCGTATTCACAGTGTGTCCATTCTCTAGGTTTCCTGTACATGTTATAGCTGTAGTAATATTCCCTTGAACCTGGAGAGTTGGGACCCATGGAATGGGGGCCATGCATTATTGCTTGAAAGGGTCTGCATTTGCTCACCCAATCTCCCCAATCCTCTCAGTCCCAAGTATCCAGCCTTATGCCACATCCAGCTGTCATTGTAGATAGGGTCTTTCCAGGTTTCCTCAGACACCCTGAAGGAATTGTAAAGAATTTCCCTGTTTTTTGGTTTTGCTTTTGAAATTCCTTTTTATAGTGGGTTTGAGCTGATTCTCGCTGCCATGTTTATGCCACTCTAGACACACTTGATTCCCTTATGGAGACATATCAATACATAGGTTTTAAGATTATTACTAGTCAGATATATTCCTCTGTGGGAAATATGGGGTTCTGAGTCTCTTTCACTAAGGAAGGTGTCGGTCTTGTCAATTCCAAAGTTGGTTTTTGGAACGGTCCCTGTGCTTATATCAAACTCTGGTTTTATGCATCACCCCACCTCTCCTTCCCCTTTATGCAGGCATAAGAGTGTTTTCTAAATGTGAGACTCTGTTCTCTTTCCTAACTCAATTCACGTGTAGCCATGTTTACAGGATCTTCATAAGTGATATCTTATGATAAGTTTCTTTTTCTGTGTGACTTATTTCACTTAGAATCATCGTACCTGAATCCACTCACTTTGCTGCTACTGGTATTATGACATTGATTTCATGGCTGAGGGATATTCCATCATACGTAAGTACCACAATGTTTTGAACCATTTTTATATTTCCTGGGATATTTAAGGTGTACCCAAGTTGAGGTTCTTGTAGTCAGTGCAGCCCTAAATTTGGAGGTGGCTCTTTCTTATTGATTTTCAGTTTTCCCAAGGTATATTCCCTAGACTGGAAGTGGCCTTGGCTCTGTAGCTCTGTTGTTTACTTGTTTAGGGAACACAATGCACTCCTCCAGTGAGGCAGTTGGCAGTTTACATCCCGCCCATCAGCATAACAAGGCTCCCAGTTCTCCAGGGCCTGTCTTGCCTTTCTGGTTTTTACACATTTTGTGGATGTCCCTTTTGACCGGTGGGAAGTGATACTTCTTTGTAGTGCAGATTTGCATTGCCCGCTTGCTTGCTTGGCCAAAAAGGGCGTATGCGTTTTCTCCTGAATATATTCAGGAGAAAACGCATACGCCCTTTTTGGCCAAGTGCACCATTGTCCAAGTTGTGCCCCTCTTCCTGTGCTTTACAGGCGATTCCAACGTACCTCTTGAAATCTGTTTCCTGCTATTTTGCCTCACTTTCAAGTCCGCCTCGTTGACTTCCCTCAACAGATTTTTGGACGATAGTTGTCCTTTATCACTCTGCCAGTTTGTGAATTGCTGTGCCCCTGAGCTCCATTTCTCAACTCGTTTTTTGTGAGCTGAACGCAAGTCCAAAATTTTGGATCATGTCCTATACTGGTTCCCGGTGGGTGGCTGAGACTTTGGTTAATTCTTCTTCCTGCCGGGAAATTAGAGTGGCATGTGCCCGTCCAAATGCCTAACAGCTACTCTCTCATGGGTTCTCCCTCGTCCCTTCCATCCTCTGCCAAATTGGGAACCTGTGCAAACCAGGAGGTTAAAGGGCCTGTCTCTCCAAGTTGGGAGATTGATAGTAAGGCAGTTGGAAAGTCAAACTGGAGCACCAGGAGAGGGACTATTCGTTGAGTTTTAGAAACCTTTCGTATTCACAGTGTGTCCATTCTCTAGGTTTCCTGTACATGTTATAGCTGTAGTAATATTCCCTTGAACCTGGAGAGTTGGGACCCATGGAATGGGGGCCATGCATTATTGCTTGAAAGGGTCTGCATTTGCTCACCCAATCTCACCAATCCTCTCAGTCCCAAGTGTCCAGCATTATGCCACATCCAGCTGTCATTGTAGATAGGGTCTTTCCAGGTTTCCTCAGACACCCTGAAGGAATTGTAAAGAATTTCCCTGTTTTTTGGTTTTGCTTTTGAAATTCCTTTTTATAGTGGGTTTGAGCTGATTCTCGCTGCCATGTTTATGCCACTCTAGACACACTTGATTCCCTTATGGAGTCATATCAATACATAGGTTTTAAGATTCTTACTAGTCAGATATATTCCTCTGCGGGAAATATGGGGTTTTGAGTCTCTTTCACTAAGGAAGGTGTCGGTCTTCTCAATTCCAAAGTTGGTTTTTGGAACGGTCCCTGTGTTTATATCAAACTCTGGTTTTATGCATCACCCCACCTCTCCTTCCCCTTTATGCAGGCATAAGAGTGTTTTCTAAATGTGAGACTCTGTTCTCTTTCCTATCTCAGTTCACGTGTAGCCATGTTTACAGGATCTTCATAAGTGATATCTTATGATAAGTTTCTTTTTCTGTGTGACTTATTTCACTTAGAATCATCGTACCTGAATCCACTCACTTTGCTGCTACTGGTATTATGACATTGATTTCATGGCTGAGGGATATTCCATCATACGTAAGTACCACAATGTTTTGAACCATTTTTATATTTCCTGGGATATTTAAGGTGTACCCAAGTTGAGGTTCTTGTAGTCAGTGCAGCCCTAAATTTGGAGGTGGCTCTTTCTTATTGATTTTCAGTTTTCCCAAGGTATATTCCCTAGACTGGAAGTGGCCTTGGCTCTGTAGCTCTGTTGTTTACTTGTTTTAGGGAACACAATGCACTCCTCCAGTGAGGCAGTTGGCAGTTTACATCCCGCCCATCAGCATAACAAGGCTCCCAGTTCTCCAGGGCCTGTCTTGCCTTTCTGGTTTTTACACATTTTGTGGATGTCCCTTTTGACCGGTGGGAAGTGATACTTCTTTGTAGTGCAGATTTGCATTGCCCGCTTGCTTGCTTGGCCAAAAAGGGCGTATGCGTTTTCTCCTGAATATATTCAGGAGAAAACGCATACGCCCTTTTTGGCCAAGTGCACCATTGTCCAAGTTGTGCCCCTCTTCCTGTGCTTTACAGGCGATTCCAACGTACCTCTTGAAATCTGTTTCCTGCTATTTTGCCTCACTTTCAAGTCTGCCTCGTTGACTTCCCTCAACAGATTTTTGGACGATAGTTGTCCTTTATCACTCTGCCAGTTTGTGAATTGCTGTGCCCCTGAGCTCCATTTCTCAACTCGTTTTTTGTGAGCTGAACACAAGTCCAAAATTTTGGATCATGTCCTATACTGGTTCCCGGTGGGTGGCTGAGACTTTGGTTAATTCTTCTTCCTGCCGGGAAATTAGAGTGGCATGTGCCCGTCCAAATGCCTAACAGCTACTCTCTCATGGGTTCTCCCTCGTCCCTTCCATCCTCTGGCAAATTGGGAACCTGTGCAAACCAGGAGGTTAAAGGGCCTGTCTCTCCAAGTTGGGAGATTGATAGTAAGGCAGTTGGAAAGTCAAACTGGAGCACCAGGAGAGGGACTATTCGTTGAGTTTTAGAAACCTTTCGTATTCACAGTGTGTCCATTCTCTAGGTTTCCTGTACATGTTATAGCTGTAGTAATATTCCCTTGAACCTGGAGAGTTGGGACCCATGGAATGCGGGCCATGCATTATTGCTTGAAAGGGTCTGCATTTGCTCACCCAATCTCACCAATCCTCTCAGTCCCAAGTGTCCAGCATTATGCCACATCCAGCTGTCATTGTAGATAGGGTCTTTCCAGGTTTCCTCAGACACCCTGAAGGAATTGTAAAGAATTTCCCTGTTTTTTGGTTTTGCTTTTGAAATTCCTTTTTATAGTGGGTTTGAGCTGATTCTCGCTGCCATGTTTATGCCACTCTAGACACACTTGATTCCCTTATGGAGACATATCAATACATAGGTTTTAAGATTCTTACTAGTCAGATATATTCCTCTGTGGGAAATATGGGGTTTTGAGTCTCTTTCACTGAGGAAGGTGTAGGTCTTGTCTATTCCAAAGTTGGTTTTTGAAACGGTCCCTGTGCTTATATCAAACTCTGGTTTTATACATCACCCAACCTCTCCTTCCCCTTTATGCAGGCATAAGAGTGTTTTCTAAATGTGAGACTCTGTTCTCTTTCCTAACTCAGTTCACGTGTAGCCATGTGTACAGGAACTTCATAAGTGATATCTTATGATAAGTTTCTTTTTCTGTGTGACTTATTTCACTTAGAATCATCGTACCTGAATCCACTCACTTTGCTGCTACTGGTCTTATGACATTGATTTCATGGCTGAGGGATATTCCATCGTACGTAAGTACCACAATGTTTTGAACCATTTTTATATTTCCTGGGATATTTAAGGTGTACCCAAGTTGAGGTTCTTGTAGCCAGTGCAGCCCTAAATTTGGAGGTGGCTCTTTCTTATTGATTTTCAGTTTTCCCAAGGTATATTCCCTAGACTGGAAGTGGCCTTGGCTCTGTAGCTCTGTTGTTTACTTGTTTTAGGGAACACGATGCACTCCTCCAGTGAGGCAGTTGGCAATTTACATCCTGCCCATCAGCATAACAAGGCTCCCAGTTCTCCAGGGCCTGTCATGCCTTTCTGGTTTTTACACATTTTGTGGATGTCCCTTTTGACCGGTGGGAAGTGATACTTCTTTGTAGTGCAGATTTGCATTGCCCGCTTGCTTGCTTGGCCAAAAAGGGCGTATGCGTTTTCTCCTGAATATATTCAGGAGAAAACGCATACGCCCTTTTTGGCCAAGTGCACCATTGTCCAAGTTGTGCCCCTCTTCCTGTGCTTTACAGGCGATTCCAACGTACCTCTTGAAATCTGTTTCCTGCTATTTTGCCTCGCTTTCAAGTCCGCCTCGTTGACTTCCCTCAACAGATTTTTGGACGATAGTTGTCCTTTATCACTCTGCCAGTTTGTGAATTGCTGTGCCCCTGAGCTCCATTTCTCAACTCGTTTTTTGTGAGCTGAACGCAAGTCCAAAATTTTGGATCATGTCCTATACTGGTTCCCGGTGGGTGGCTGAGACTTTGGTTAATTCTTCTTCTTGCCGGGAAATTAGAGTGACATGTGCCCGTCCAAATGCCTAACAGCTACTCTCTCATGGGTTCTCCCTCGTCCCTTCCATCCTCTGGCAAATTGGGAACCTGTGCAAACCAGGAGGTTAAAGGGCCTGTCTCTCCAAGTTGGGAGATTGATAGTAAGGCAGTTGGAAAGTCAAACTGGAGCACCAGGAGAGGGACTATTCGTTGAGTTTTAGAAACCTTTCGTATTCACAGTGTGTCCATTCTCTAGGTTTCCTGTACATGTTATAGCTGTAGTAATATTCCCTTGAACCTGGAGAGTTGGGACCCATGGAATGGGGGCCATGCATTATTGCTTGAAAGGGTCTGCATTTGCTCACCCAATCTCCCCAATCCTCTCAGTCCCAAGTATCCAGCATTATGCCACATCCAGCTGTCATTGTAGATAGGGTCTTTCCAGGTTTCCTCAGACACCCTGAAGGAATTGTAAAGAATTTCCCTGTTTTTTGGTTTTGCTTTTGAAATTCCTTTTTATAGTGGGTTTGAGCTGATTCTCGCTGCCATGTTTATGCCACTCTAGACACACTTGATTCCCTTATGGAGACATATCAATACATAGGTTTTAAGATTATTACTAGTCAGATATATTCCTCTGTGGGAAATATGGGCTTTTGAGTCTCTTTCACTAAGGAAGGTGTCGGTCTTGTCAATTCCAAAGTTGGTTTTTGGAACGGTCCCTGTGCTTATATCAAACTCTGGTTTTATGCATCACCCCACCTCTCCTTCCCCTTTATGCAGGCATAAGAGTGTTTTCTAAATGTGAGACTCTGTTCTCTTTCCTAACTCAGTTCACGTGTAGCCATGTTTACAGGATCTTCATAAGTGATATCTTATGATAAGTTTCTTTTTCTGTGTGACTTATTTCACTTAGAATCATCGTACCTGAATCCACTCACTTTGCTGCTACTGGTATTATGACATTGATTTCATGGCTGAGGGATATTCCATCATACGTAAGTACCACAATGTTTTGAACCATTTTTATATTTCCTGGGATATTTAAGGTGTACCCAAGTTGAGGTTCTTGTAGTCAGTGCAGCCCTAAATTTGGAGGTGGCTCTTTCTTATTGATTTTCAGTTTTCCCAAGGTATATTCCCTAGACTGGAAGTGGCCTTGGCTCTGTAGCTCTGTTGTTTACTTGTTTAGGGAACACAATGCACTCCTCCAGTGAGGCAGTTGGCAGTTTACATCCCGCCCATCAGCATAACAAGGCTCCCAGTTCTCCAGGGCCTGTCTTGCCTTTCTGGTTTTTACACATTTTGTGGATGTCCCTTTTGACCGGTGGGAAGTGATACTTCTTTGTAGTGCAGATTTGCATTGCCCGCTTGCTTGCTTGGCCAAAAAGGGCGTATGCGTTTTCTCCTGAATATATTCAGGAGAAAACGCATACGCCCTTTTTGGCCAAGTGCACCATTGTCCAAGTTGTGCCCCTCTTCCTGTGCTTTACAGGCGATTCCAACGTACCTCTTGAAATCTGTTTCCTGCTATTTTGCCTCACTTTCAAGTCTGCCTCGTTGACTTCCCTCAACAGATTTTTGGACGATAGTTGTCCTTTATCACTCTGCCAGTTTGTGAATTGCTGTGCCCCTGAGCTCCATTTCTCAACTCGTTTTTTGTGAGCTGAACGCAAGTCCAAAATTTTGGATCATGTCCTATACTGGTTCCCGGTGGGTGGCTGAGACTTTGGTTAATTCTTCTTCCTGCCGGGAAATTAGAGTGGCATGTGCCCGTCCAAATGCCTAACAGCTACTCTCTCATGGGTTCTCCCTCGTCCCTTCCATCCTCTGCCAAATTGGGAACCTGTGCAAACCAGGAGGTTAAAGGGCCTGTCTCTCCAAGTTGGGAGATTGATAGTAAGGCAGTTGGAAAGTCAAACTGGAGCACCAGGAGAGGGACTATTCGTTGAGTTTTAGAAACCTTTCGTATTCACAGTGTGTCCATTCTCTAGGTTTCCTGTACATGTTATAGCTGTAGTAATATTCCCTTGAACCTGGAGAGTTGGGACCCATGGAATGGGGGCCATGCATTATTGCTTGAAAGGGTCTGCATTTGCTCACCCAATCTCACCAATCCTCTCAGTCCCAAGTGTCCAGCATTATGCCACATCCAGCTGTCATTGTAGATAGGGTCTTTCCAGGTTTCCTCAGACACCCTGAAGGAATTGTAAAGAATTTCCCTGTTTTTTGGTTTTGCTTTTGAAATTCCTTTTTATAGTGGGTTTGAGCTGATTCTCGCTGCCATGTTTATGCCACTCTAGACACACTTGATTCCCTTATGGAGTCATATCAATACATAGGTTTTAAGATTCTTACTAGTCAGATATATTCCTCTGCGGGAAATATGGGGTTTTGAGTCTCTTTCACTAAGGAAGGTGTCGGTCTTCTCAATTCCAAAGTTGGTTTTTGGAACGGTCCCTGTGTTTATATCAAACTCTGGTTTTATGCATCACCCCACCTCTCCTTCCCCTTTATGCAGGCATAAGAGTGTTTTCTAAATGTGAGACTCTGTTCTCTTTCCTAACTCAGTTCACGTGTAGCCATGTTTACAGGATCTTCATAAGTGATATCTTATGATAAGTTTCTTTTTCTGTGTGACTTATTTCACTTAGAATCATCGTACCTGAATCCACTCACTTTGCTGCTACTGGTCTTATGACATTGATTTCATGGCTGAGGGATATTCCATCGTACGTAAGTACCACAATGTTTTGAACCATTTTTATATTTCCTGGGATATTTAAGGTGTACCCAAGTTGAGGTTCTTGTAGCCAGTGCAGCCCTAAATTTGGAGGTGGCTCTTTCTTATTGATTTTCAGTTTTCCCAAGGTATATTCCCTAGACTGGAAGTGGCCTTGGCTCTGTAGCTCTGTTGTTTACTTGTTTTAGGGAACACGATGCACTCCTCCAGTGAGGCAGTTGGCAATTTACATCCTGCCCATCAGCATAACAAGGCTCCCAGTTCTCCAGGGCCTGTCTTGCCTTTCTGGTTTTTACACATTTTGTGGATGTCCCTTTTGACCGGTGGGAAGTGATACTTCTTTGTAGTGCAGATTTGCATTGCCCGCTTGCTTGCTTGGCCAAAAAGGGCGTATGCGTTTTCTCCTGAATATATTCAGGAGAAAACGCATACGCCCTTTTTGGCCAAGTGCACCATTGTCCAAGTTGTGCCCCTCTTCCTGTGCTTTACAGGCGATTCCAACGTACCTCTTGAAATCTGTTTCCTGCTATTTTGCCTCGCTTTCAAGTCCGCCTCGTTGACTTCCCTCAACAGATTTTTGGACGATAGTTGTCCTTTATCACTCTGCCAGTTTGTGAATTGCTGTGCCCCTGAGCTCCATTTCTCAACTCGTTTTTTGTGAGCTGAACGCAAGTCCAAAATTTTGGATCATGTCCTATACTGGTTCCCGGTGGGTGGCTGAGACTTTGGTTAATTCTTCTTCCTGCCGGGAAATTAGAGTGGCATGTGCCCGTCCAAATGCCTAACAGCTACTCTCTCATGGGTTCTCCCTCGTCCCTTCCATCCTCTGCCAAATTGGGAACCTGTGCAAACCAGGAGGTTAAAGGGCCTGTCTCTCCAAGTTGGGAGATTGATAGTAAGGCAGTTGGAAAGTCAAACTGGAGCACCAGGAGAGGGACTATTCGTTGAGTTTTAGAAACCTTTCGTATTCACAGTGTGTCCATTCTCTAGGTTTCCTGTACATGTTATAGCTGTAGTAATATTCCCTTGAACCTGGAGAGTTGGGACCCATGGAATGGGGGCCATGCATTATTGCTTGAAAGGGTCTGCATTTGCTCACCCAATCTCACCAATCCTCTCAGTCCCAAGTGTCCAGCATTATGCCACATCCAGCTGTCATTGTAGATAGGGTCTTTCCAGGTTTCCTCAGACACCCTGAAGGAATTGTAAAGAATTTCCCTGTTTTTTGGTTTTGCTTTTGAAATTCCTTTTTATAGTGGGTTTGAGCTGATTCTCGCTGCCATGTTTATGCCACTCTAGACACACTTGATTCCCTTATGGAGACATATCAATACATAGGTTTTAAGATTCTTACTAGTCAGATATATTCCTCTGTGGGAAATATGGGGTTTTGAGTCTCTTTCACTGAGGAAGGTGTAGGTCTTGTCTATTCCAAAGTTGGTTTTTGAAACGGTCCCTGTGCTTATATCAAACTCTGGTTTTATACATCACCCCACCTCTCCTTCCCCTTTATGCAGTCATAAGAGTGTTTTCTAAATGTGAGACTCTGTTCTCTTTCCTAACTCAGTTCACGTGTAGCCATGTGTACAGGATCTTCATAAGTGATATCTTATGATAAGTTTCTTTTTCTGTGTGACTTATTTCACTTAGAATCATCGTACCTGAATCCACTCACTTTGCTGCTACTGGTCTTATGACATTGATTTCATCGCTGAGGGATATTCCATCATACGTAAGTACCACAAAGTTTTGAACCATTTTTATATTTCCTGGGATATTTAAGGTGTACCCAAGTTGAGGTTCTTGTAGTCAGTGCAGCCCTAAATTTGGAGGTGGCTCTTTCTTATTGATTTTCAGTTTTCCCAAGGTATATTCCCTAGACTGGAAGTGGCCTTGGCTCTGTAGCTCTGTTGTTTACTTGATTTAGGGAACACAATGCACTCCTCCAGTGAGGCAGTTGGCAGTTTACATCCCGCCCATCAGCATAACAAGGCTCCCAGTTCTCCAGGGCCTGTCTTGCCTTTCTGGTTTTTACACATTTTGTGGATGTCCCTTTTGACCGGTGGGAAGTGATACTTCTTTGTAGTGCAGATTTGCATTGCCCGCTTGCTTGCTTGGCCAAAAAGGGCGTATGCGTTTTCTCCTGAATATATTCTGGAGAAAACGCATACGCCCTTTTTGGCCAAGTGCACCATTGTCCAAGTTGTGCCCCTCTTCCTGTGCTTTACAGGTGATTCCAACGTACCTCTTGAAATCTGTTTCCTGCTATTTTGCCTCACTTTCAAGTCCGCCTCGTTGACTTCCCTCAACAGATTTTTGGACGATAGTTGTCCTTTATCACTCTGCCAGTTTGTGAATTGCTGTGCCCCTGAGCTCCATTTCTCAACTCGTTTTTTGTGAGCTGAACGCAAGTCCAAAATTTTGGATCATGTCCTATACTGGTTCCCGGTGGGTGGCTGAGACTTTGGTTAATTCTTCTTCCTGCCGGGAAATTAGAGTGACATGTGCCCGTCCAAATGCCTAACAGCTACTCTCTCATGGGTTCTCCCTCGTCCCTTCCATCCTCTGCCAAATTGGGAACCTGTGCAAACCAGGAGGTTAAAGGGCCTGTCTCTCCAAGTTGGGAGATTGATAGTAAGGCAGTTGGAAAGTCAAACTGGAGCACCAGGAGAGGGACTATTCGTTGAGTTTTAGAAACCTTTCGTATTCACAGTGTGTCCATTCTCTAGGTTTCCTGTACATGTTATAGCTGTAGTAATATTCCCTTGAACCTGGAGAGTTGGGACCCATGGAATGGGGGCCATGCATTATTGCTTGAAAGGGTCTGCATTTGCTCACCCAATCTCACCAATCCTCTCAGTCCCAAGTGTCCAGCCTTATGCCACATCCAGCTGTCATTGTAGATAGGGTCTTTCCAGGTTTCCTCAGACACCCTGAAGGAATTGTAAAGAATTTCCCTGTTTTTTGGTTTTGCTTTTGAAATTCCTTTTTATAGTGGGTTTGAGCTGATTCTCGTTGCCATGTTTATGCCACTCTAGACACACTTGATTCCCTTATGGAGACATATCAATACATAGGTTTTAAGATTCTTACTAGTCAGATATATTCCTCTGTGGGAAATATGGTGTTTTGAGTCTCTTTCACTGAGGAAGGTGTCGGTCTTGTCAATTCCAAAGTTGGTTTTTGAAACGGTCCCTGTGCTTATATCAAACTCTGGTTTTATGCATCACCCCACCTCTCCTTCCCCTTTATGCAGGAATAAGAGTGTTTTCTAAATGTGAGACTCTGTTCTCTTTCCTAACTCAGTTCACGTGTAGCCATGTTTACAGGATCTTCATAAGTGATATCTTATGATAAGTTTCTTTTTCTGTGTGACTTATTTCACTTAGAATCATCGTACCTGAATCCACTCACTTTGCTGCTACTGGTCTTATGACATTGATTTCATGGCTGAGGGATATTCCATCGTACGTAAGTACCACAATGTTTTGAACCATTTTTATATTTCCTGGGATATTTAAGGTGTACCCAAGTTGAGGTTCTTGTAGTCAGTGCAGCCCTAAATTTGGAGGTGGCTCTTTCTTATTGATTTTCAGTTTTGCCAAGGTATATTCCCTAGACTGGAAGTGGCCTTGGCTCTGTAGCTCTGTTGTTTACTTGTTTTAGGGAACACAATGCACTCCTCCAGTGAGGCAGTTGGCAATTTACAACCCGCCCATCAGCATAACAAGGCTCCCAGTTCTCCAGGGCCTGTCTTGCCTTTCTGGTTTTTACACATTTTGTGGATGTCCCTTTTGACCAGTGGGAAGTGATACTTCTTTGTAGTGCAGATTTGCATTGCCTGCTTGCTTGCTTGGCCAAAAAGGGCGTATGCGTTTTCTCCTGAATATATTCAGGAGAAAACGCATACGCCCTTTTTGGCCAAGTGCACCATTGTCCAAGTTGTGCCCCTCTTCCTGTGCTTTACAGGCGATTCCAAGGTACCTCTTGAAATCTGTTTCCTGCTATTTTGCCTCGCTTTCAAGTCCGCCTCGTTGACTTCCCTCAACAGATTTTTGGACGATAGTTGTCCTTTATCACTCTGCCAGTTTGTGAATTGTTGTGCCCCTGAGCTCCATTTCTCAACTCGTTTTTTGTGAGCTGAACACAAGTCCAAAATTTTGGATCATGTCCTATACTGGTTCCCGGTGGGTGGCTGAGACTTTGGTTAATTCTTCTTCCTGCCGGGAAATTAGAATGACATGTGCCCGTCCAAATGCCTAACAGCTACTCTCTCATGGGTTCTCCCTCGTCCTTTCCATCCTCTGGCAAATTGGGAACCTGTTCAAACCAGGAGGTTAAAGGGCCTGTCTCTCCAAGTTGGGAGATTGATAGTAAGGCAGTTGGAAAGTCAAACTGGAGCACCAGGAGAGGGACTATTCGTTGAGTTTTAGAAACCTTTCGTATTCACAGTGTGTCCATTCTCTAGGTTTCATGTACATGTTATAGCTGTAGTAATATTCCCTTGAACCTGGAGAGTTGGGACCCATGGAATGCGGGCCATGCATTATTGCTTGAAAGGGTCTGCATTTGCTCACCCAATCTCACCAATCCTCTCAGACCCAAGTGTCCAGCCTTATGCTACATCCAGCTGTCATTGTAGATAGGGTCTTTCCAGGTTTCCTCAGACAACCTGAAGGAATTGTAAAGAATTTCCCTGTTTTTTGTTTTTGCTTTTGAAATTCCTTTTTATAGTGGGTTTGAGCTGATTCTCGCTGCCATGTTTATGCCACTCTAGACACACTTGATTCCCTTATGGAGACATATCAATACATAGGATTTAAGATTCTTACTAGTCAGATATATTCCTCTGCGGGAAATATGGGGTTTTGAGACTCTTTCACTGAGGAAGCTGTAGGTCTTTTCTATTCCAAAGTTGGTTTTTGGAACGGTCCCTGTGCTTATATCAAACTCTGGTTTTATGCATCACCCCACTTCTCCTTCCCCTTTATGCAGGCATAAGAGTGTTTTCTAAATGTGAGACTCTGTTCTCTTTCCTAACTCAGTTCACGTGTAGCCATGTTTACAGGATCTTCATAAGTGATATCTTATGATAAGTTTCTTTTTCTGTGTGACTTATTTCACTTAGAATCATCGTACCTGAATCCACTCACTTTGCTGCTACTGGTCTTATGACATTGATTTCATCGCTGAGGGATATTCCATCATACGTAAGTACCACAAAGTTTTGAACCATTTTTATATTTCCTGGGATATTTAAGGTGTACCCAAGTTGAGGTTCTTGTAGTCAGTGCAGCCCTAAATTTGGAGGTGGCTCTTTCTTATTGATTTTCAGTTTTCCCAAGGTATATTCCCTAGACTGGAAGTGGCCTTGGCTCTGTAGCTCTGTTGTTTACTTGATTTAGGGAACACAATGCACTCCTCCAGTGAGGCAGTTGGCAGTTTACATCCCGCCCATCAGCATAACAAGGCTCCCAGTTCTCCAGGGCCTGTCTTGCCTTTCTGGTTTTTACACATTTTGTGGATGTCCCTTTTGACCGGTGGGAAGTGATACTTCTTTGTAGTGCAGATTTGCATTGCCCGCTTGCTTGCTTGGCCAAAAAGGGCGTATGCGTTTTCTCCTGAATATATTCAGGAGAAAACGCATACGCCCTTTTTGGCCAAGTGCACCATTGTCCAAGTTGTGCCCCTCTTCCTGTGCTTTACAGGCGATTCCAACGTACCTCTTGAAATCTGTTTCCTGCTATTGTGCCTCACTTTCAGGTCCGCCTCGTTGACTTCCCTCAACAGATTTTTGGACGATAGTTGTCCTTTATCACTCTGCCAGTTTGTGAATTGCTGTGCCCCTGAGCTCCATTTCTCAACTCGTTTTTTGTGAGCTGAACGCAAGTCCAAAATTTTGGATCATGTCCTATACTGGTTCCCGGTGGGTGGCTGAGACTTTGGTTAATTCTTCTTCCTGCCGGGAAATTAGAGTGACATGTGCCCGTCCAAATGCCTAACAGCTACTCTCTCATGGGTTCTCCCTCGTCCCTACAATCCTCTGCCAAATTGGGAACCTGTGCAAACCAGGAGGTTAAAGGGCCTGTCTCTCCAAGTTGGGAGATTGATAGTAAGGCAGTTGGAAAGTCAAACTGGAGCACCAGGAGAGGGACTATTCGTTGAGTTTTAGAAACCTTTCGTATTCACAGTGTGTCCATTCTCTAGGTTTCCTGTACATGTTATAGCTGTAGTAATATTCCCTTGAACCTGGAGAGTTGGGACCCATGGAATGCGGGCCATGCATTATTGCTTGAAAGGGTCTGCATTTGCTCACCCAATCTCCCCAATCCTCTCAGTCCCAAGTATCCAGCCTTATGCCACATCCAGCTGTCATTGTAGATAGGGTCTTTCCAGGTTTCCTCAGACACCCTGAAGGAATTGTAAAGAATTTCCCTGTTTTTTGGTTTTGCTTTTGAAATTCCTTTTTATAGTGGGTTTGAGCTGATTCTCGCTGCCATGTTTATGCCACTCTAGACACACTTGATTCCCTTATGGAGACATATCAATACATAGGTTTTAAGATTCTTACTAGTCAGATATATTCCTCTGTGGGAAATATGGGGTTTTGAGTCTCTTTCACTAAGGAAGGTGTCGGTCTTGTCAATTCCAAAGTTGGTTTTTGGAACGGTCCCTGTGCTTATATCAAACTCTGGTTTTATGCATCACCCCACCTCACCTTCCCCTTTATGCAGGCATAAGAGTGTTTTCTAAATGTGAGACTCTGTTCTCTTTCCTAACTCAGTTCACGTGTAGCCATGTTTACAGGATCTTCATAAGTGATATCTTATGATAAGTTTCTTTTTCTGTGTGACTTATTTCACTTAGAATCATCGTACCTGAATCCACTCACTTTGCTGCTACTGGTATTATGACATTGATTTTATGGCTGAGGGATATTCCATCATACGTAAGTACCACAATGTTTTGAACCATTTTTATATTTCCTGGGATATTTAAGGTGTACCCAAGTTGAGGTTCTTGTAGTCAGTGCAGCCCTAAATTTGGAGGTGGCTCTTACTTATTGATTTTCAGTTTTCCCAAGGTATATTCCCTAGACTGGAAGTGGCCTTGGCTCTGTAGCTCTGTTGTTTACTTGTTTAGGGAACACAATGCACTCCTCCAGTGAGGCAGTTGGCAGTTTACATCCCGCCCATCAGCATAACAAGGCTCCCAGTTCTCCAGGGCCTGTCTTGCCTTTCTGGTTTTTACACATTTTGTGGATGTCCCTTTTGACCGGTGGGAAGTGATACTTCTTTGTAGTGCAGATTTGCATTGCCCGCTTGCTTGCTTGGCCAAAAAGGGCGTATGCGTTTTCTCCTGAATATATTCAGGAGAAAACGCATACGCCCTTTTTGGCCAAGTGCACCATTGTCCAAGTTGTGCCCCTCTTCCTGTGCTTTACAGGCGATTCCAACGTACCTCTTGAAATCTGTTTCCTGCTATTTTGCCTCGCTTTCAAGTCCGCCTCGTTGACTTCCCTCAACAGATTTTTGGACGATAGTTGTCCTTTATCACTCTGCCAGTTTGTGAATTGCTGTGCCCCTGAGCTCCATTTCTCAACTCGTTTTTTGTGAGCTGAACGCAAGTCCAAAATTTTGGATCATGTCCTATACTGGTTCCCGGTGGGTGGCTGAGACTTTGGTTAATTCTTCTTCCTGCCGGGAAATTAGAGTGGCATGTGCCCGTCCAAATGCCTAACAGCTACTCTCTCATGGGTTCTCCCTCGTCCCTTCCATCCTCTGGCAAATTGGGAACCTGTGCAAACCAGGAGGTTAAAGGGCCTGTCTCTCCAAGTTGGGAGATTTATAGTAAGGCAGTTGGAAAGTCAAACTGGAGCACCAGGAGAGGGACTATTCGTTGAGTTTTAGAAACCTTTCGTATTCACAGTGTGTCCATTCTCTAGGTTTCCTGTACATGTTATAGCTGTAGTAATATTCCCTTGAACCTGGAGAGTTGGGACCCATGGAATGCGGGCCATGCATTATTGCTTGAAAGGGTCTGCATTTGCTCACCCAATCTCACCAATCCTCTCAGTCCCAAGTGTCCAGCCTTATGCCACATCCAGCTGTCATTGTAGATAGGGTCTTTCCAGGTTTCCTCAGACACCCTGAAGGATTTGTAAAGAATTTCCCTGTTTTTTGGTTTTGCTTTTGAAATTCCTTTTTATAGTGGGTTTGAGCTGATTCTCGCTGCCATGTTTATGCCACTCTAGACACACTTGATTCCCTTATGGAGACATATCAATACATAGGTTTTAAGATTCTTACTAGTCAGATATATTCCTCTGTGGGAAATATGGGGTTTTGAGTCTCTTTCACTGAGGAAGGTGTCGGTCTTGTCAATTCCAAAGTTGGTTTTTGAAACGGTCCCTGTGCTTATATCAAACTCTGGTTTTATGCATCACCCCACCTCTCCTTCCCCTTTATGCAGGCATAAGAGTGTTTTCTAAATGTGAGACTCTGTTCTCTTTCCTAACTCAATTCACGTGTAGCCATGTTTACAGGATCTTCATAAGTGATATCTTATGATAAGTTTCTTTTTCTGTGTGACTTATTTCACTTAGAATCATCGTACCTGAATCCACTCACTTTGCTGCTACTGGTCTTATGACATTGATTTCATGGCTGAGGGATATTCCATCGTACGTAAGTACCACAATGTTTTGAACCATTTTTATATTTCCTGTGATATTTAAGGTGTACCCAAGTTGAGGTTCTTGTAGTCAGTGCAGCCCTAAATTTGGAGGTGGCTCTTTCTTATTGATTTTCAGTTTTCCCAAGGTATATTCCCTAGACTGGAAGTGGCCTTGGCTCTGTAGCTCTGTTGTTTACTTGTTTTAGGGAACACAATGCACTCCTCCAGTGAGGCAGTTGGCAATTTACATCCCGCCCATCAGCATAACAAGGCTCCCAGTTCTCCAGGGCCTGTCTTGCCTTTCTGGTTTTTACACATTTTGTGGATGTCCCTTTTGACCGGTGGGAAGTGATACTTCTTTGTAGTGCAGATTTGCATTGCCCGCTTGCTTGCTTGGCCAAAAAGGGCGTATGCGTTTTCTCCTGAATATATTCTGGAGAAAACGCATACGCCCTTTTTGGCCAAGTGCACCATTGTCCAAGTTGTGCCCCTCTTCCTGTGCTTTACAGGCGATTCCAACATACCTCTTGAAATCTGTTTCCTGCTATTTTGCCTCACTTTCAAGTCTGCCTCGTTGACTTCCCTCAACAGATTTTTGGACGATAGTTGTCCTTTATCACTCTGCCAGTTTGTGAATTGCTGTGCCCCTGAGCTCCATTTCTCAACTCGTTTTTTGTGAGCTGAACGCAAGTCCAAAATTTTGGATCATGTCCTATACTGGTTCCCGGTGGGTGGCTGAGACTTTGGTTAATTCTTCTTCCTGCCGGGAAATTAGAGTGACATGTGCCCGTCCAAATGCCTAACAGCTACTCTCTCATGGGTTCTCCCTCGTCCCTTCCATCCTCTGCCAAATTGGGAACCTGTGCAAACCAGGAGGTTAAAGGGCCTGTCTCTCCAAGTTGGGAGATTGATAGTAAGGCAGTTGGAAAGTCAAACTGGAGCACCAGGAGAGGGACTATTCGTTGAGTTTTAGAAACCTTTCGTATTCACAGTGTGTCCATTCTCTAGGTTTCCTGTACATGTTATAGCTGTAGTAATATTCCCTTGAACCTGGAGAGTTGGGACCCATGGAATGGGGGCCATGCATTATTGCTTGAAAGGGTCTGCATTTGCTCACCCAATATCACCAATCCTCTCAGTCCCAAGTGTCCAGCCTTATGCCACATCCAGCTGTCATTGTAGATAGGGTCTTTCCAGGTTTCCTCAGACACCCTGAAGGAATTGTAAAGAATTTCCCTGTTTTTTGGTTTTGCTTTTGAAATTCCTTTTTATAGTGGGTTTGAGCTGATTCTCATTGCCATGTTTATGCCACTCTAGACACACTTGATTCCCTTATGGAGACATATCAATACATAGGTTTTAAGATTCTTACTAGTCAGATATATTCCTCTGTGGGAAATATGGGGTTTTGAGTCTCTTTCACTGAGGAAGGTGTCGGTCTTGTCAATTCCAAAGTTGGTTTTTGAAACGGTCCCTGTGCTTATATCAAACTCTGGTTTTATGCATCACCCCACCTCTCCTTCCCCTTTATGCAGGCAAAAGAGTGTTTTCTAAATGTGAGACTCTGTTCTCTTTCCTAACTCAGTTCACGTGTAGCCATGTTTACAGGATCTTCATAAGTGATATCTTATGATAAGTTTCTTTTTCTGTGTGACTTATTTCACTTAGAATCATCGTACCTGAATCCACTCACTTTGCTGCTACTGGTCTTATGACATTGATTTCATGGCTGAGGGGTATTCCATCGTACGTAAGTACCACAATGTTTTGAACCATTTTTATATTTCCTGGGATATTTAAGGTGTACCCAAGTTGAGGTTCTTGTAGTCAGTGCAGCCCTAAATTTGGAGGTGGCTCTTTCTTATTGATTTTCAGTTTTCCCAAGGTATATTCCCTAGACTGGAAGTGGCCTTGGCTCTGTAGCTCTGTTGTTTACTTGTTTTAGGGAACACAATGCACTCCTCCAGTGAGGCAGTTGGCAATTTACATCCCGCCCATCAGCATAACAAGGCTCCCAGTTCTCCAGGGCCTGTCTTGCCTTTCTGGTTTTTACACATTTTGTGGATGTCCCTTTTGACCAGTGGGAAGTGATACTTCTTTGTAGTGCAGATTTGCATTGCCCGCTTGCTTGCTTGGCCAAAAAGGGCTTATGCGTTTTCTCCTGAATATATTCAGGAGAAAACGCATACACCCTTTTTGGCCAAGTGCACCATTGTCCAAGTTGTGCCCCTCTTCCTGTGCTTTACAGGCGATTCCAACGTACCTCTTGAAATCTGTTTCCTGCTATTTTGCCTCGCTTTCAAGTCCGCCTCGTTGACTTCCCTCAACAGATTTTTGGACGATAGTTGTCCTTTATCACTCTGCCAGTTTGTGAATTGCTGTGCCCCTGAGCTCCATTTCTCAACTCGTTTTTTGTGAGCTGAACACAAGTCCAAAATTTTGGATCATGTCCTATACTGGTTCCCGGTGGGTGGCTGAGACTTTGGTTAATTCTTCTTCCTGCCGGGAAATTAGAGTGACATGTGCCCGTCCAAATGCCTAACAGCTACTCTCTCATGGGTTCTCCCTCGTCCTTTCCATCCTCTGGCAAATTGGGAACCTGTTCAAACCAGGAGGTTAATGGGCCTGTCTCTCCAAGTTGGGAGATTGATAGTAAGGCAGTTGGAAAGTCAAACTGGAGCACCAGGAGAGGGACTATTCGTTGAGTTTTAGAAACCTTTCGTATTCACAGTGTGTCCATTCTCTAGGTTTCCTGTACATGTTATAGCTGTAGTAATATTCCCTTGAACCTGGAGAGTTGGGACCCATGGAATGCGGGCCATGCATTATTGCTTGAAAGGGTCTGCATTTGCTCACCCAATCTCACCAATCCTCTCAGACCCAAGTGTCCAGCCTTATGCTACATCCAGCTGTCATTGTAGATAGGGTCTTTCCAGGTTTCCTCAGACAACCTGAAGGAATTGTAAAGAATTTCCCTGTTTTTTGTTTTTGCTTTTGAAATTCCTTTTTATAGTGGGTTTGAGCTGATTCTCGCTGCCATGTTTATGCCACTCTAGACACACTTGATTCCCTTATGGAGACATATCAATACATAGGATTTAAGATTCTTACTAGTCAGATATATTCCTCTGCGGGAAATATGGGGTTTTGAGACTCTTTCACTGAGGAAGCTGTAGGTCTTTTCTATTCCAAAGTTGGTTTTTGGAACGGTCCCTGTGCTTATATCAAACTCTGGTTTTATGCATCACCCCACTTCTCCTTCCCCTTTATGCAGGCATAAGAGTGTTTTCTAAATGTGAGACTCTGTTCTCTTTCCTAACTCAGTTCACGTGTAGCCATGTTTACAGGATCTTCATAAGTGATATCTTATGATAAGTTTCTTTTTCTGTGTGACTTATTTCACTTAGAATCATCGTACCTGAATCCACTCACTTTGCTGCTACTGGTCTTATGACATTGATTTCATCGCTGAGGGATATTCCATCATACGTAAGTACCACAAAGTTTTGAACCATTTTTATATTTCCTGGGATATTTAAGGTGTACCCAAGTTGAGGTTCTTGTAGTCAGTGCAGCCCTAAATTTGGAGGTGGCTCTTTCTTATTGATTTTCAGTTTTCCCAAGGTATATTCCCTAGACTGGAAGTGGCCTTGGCTCTGTAGCTCTGTTGTTTACTTGATTTAGGGAACACAATGCACTCCTCCAGTGAGGCAGTTGGCAGTTTACATCCCGCCCATCAGCATAACAAGGCTCCCAGTTCTCCAGGGCCTGTCTTACCTTTCTGGTTTTTACACATTTTGTGGATGTCCCTTTTGACCGGTGGGAAGTGATACTTCTTTGTAGTGCAGATTTGCATTGCCCGCTTGCTTGCTTGGCCAAAATGGGCGTATGCGTTTTCTCCTGAATATATTCAGGAGAAAACGCATACGCCCTTTTTGGCCAAGTGCACCATTGTCCAAGTTGTGCCCCTCTTCCTGTGCTTTACAGGCGATTCCAACGTACCTCTTGAAATCTGTTTCCTGCTATTGTGCCTCACTTTCAGGTCCGCCTCGTTGACTTCCCTCAACAGATTTTTGGACGATAGTTGTCCTTTATCACTCTGCCAGTTTGTGAATTGCTGTGCCCCTGAGCTCCATTTCTCAACTCGTTTTTTGTGAGCTGAACGCAAGTCCAAAATTTTGGATCATGTCCTATACTGGTTCCCGGTGGGTGGCTGAGACTTTGGTTAATTCTTCTTCCTGCCGGGAAATTAGAGTGACATGTGCCCGTCCAAATGCCTAACAGCTACTCTCTCATGGGTTATCCCTCGTCCCTACAATCCTCTGCCAAATTGGGAACCTGTGCAAACCAGGAGGTTAAAGGGCCTGTCTCTCCAAGTTGGGAGATTGATAGTAAGGCAGTTGGAAAGTCAAACTGGAGCACCAGGAGAGGGACTATTCGTTGAGTTTTAGAAACCTTTCGTATTCACAGTGTGTCCATTCTCTAGGTTTCCTGTACATGTTATAGCTGTAGTAATATTCCCTTGAACCTGGAGAGTTGGGACCCATGGAATGGGGGCCATGCATTATTGCTTGAAAGGGTCTGCATTTGCTCACCCAATCTCCCCAATCCTCTCAGTCCCAAGTATCCAGCCTTATGCCACATCCAGCTGTCATTGTAGATAGGGTCTTTCCAGGTTTCCTCAGACACCCTGAAGGAATTGTAAAGAATTTCCCTGTTTTTTGGTTTTGCTTTTGAAATTCCTTTTTATAGTGGGTTTGAGCTGATTCTCGCTGCCATGTTTATGCCACTCTAGACACACTTGATTCCCTTATGGAGACATATCAATACATAGGTTTTAAGATTATTACTAGTCAGATATATTCCTCTGTGGGAAATATGGGGTTCTGAGTCTCTTTCACTAAGGAAGGTGTCGGTCTTGTCAATTCCAAAGTTGGTTTTTGGAACGGTCCCTGTGCTTATATCAAACTCTGGTTTTATGCATCACCCCACCTCTCCTTCCCCTTTATGCAGGCATAAGAGTGTTTTCTAAATGTGAGACTCTGTTCTCTTTCCTAACTCAGTTCACGTGTAGCCATGTTTACAGGATCTTCATAAGTGATATCTTATGATAAGTTTCTTTTTCTGTGTGACTTATTTCACTTAGAATCATCGTACCTGAATCCACTCACTTTGCTGCTACTGGTATTATGACATTGATTTCATGGCTGAGGGATATTCCATCATACGTAAGTACCACAATGTTTTGAACCATTTTTATATTTCCTGGGATATTTAAGGTGTACCCAAGTTGAGGTTCTTGTAGTCAGTGCAGCCCTAAATTTGGAGGTGGCTCTTTCTTATTGATTTTCAGTTTTCCCAAGGTATATTCCCTAGACTGGAAGTGGCCTTGGCTCTGTAGCTCTGTTGTTTACTTGTTTAGGGAACACAATGCACTCCTCCAGTGAGGCAGTTGGCAGTTTACATCCCGCCCATCAGCATAACAAGGCTCCCAGTTCTCCAGGGCCTGTCTTGCCTTTCTGGTTTTTACACATTTTGTGGATGTCCCTTTTGACCGGTGGGAAGTGATACTTCTTTGTAGTGCAGATTTGCATTGCCCGCTTGCTTGCTTGGCCAAAAAGGGCGTATGCGTTTTCTCCTGAATATATTCAGGAGAAAACGCATACGCCCTTTTTGGCCAAGTGCACCATTGTCCAAGTTGTGCCCCTCTTCCTGTGCTTTACAGGCGATTCCAACGTACCTCTTGAAATCTGTTTCCTGCTATTTTGCCTCACTTTCAAGTCCGCCTCGTTGACTTCCCTCAACAGATTTTTGGACGATAGTTGTCCTTTATCACTCTGCCAGTTTGTGAATTGCTGTGCCCCTGAGCTCCATTTCTCAACTCGATTTTTGTGAGCTGAACGCAAGTCCAAAATTTTGGATCATGTCCTATACTGGTTCCCGGTGGGTGGCTGAGACTTTGGTTAATTCTTCTTCCTGCCGGGAAATTAGAGTGGCATGTGCCCGTCCAAATGCCTAACAGCTACTCTCTCATGGGTTCTCCCTCGTCCCTTCCATCCTCTGCCAAATTGGGAACCTGTGCAAACCAGGAGGTTAAAGGGCCTGTCTCTCCAAGTTGGGAGATTGATAGTAAGGCAGTTGGAAAGTCAAACTGGAGCACCAGGAGAGGGACTATTCGTTGAGTTTTAGAAACCTTTCGTATTCACAGTGTGTCCATTCTCTAGGTTTCCTGTACATGTTATAGCTGTAGTAATATTCCCTTGAACCTGGAGAGTTGGGACCCATGGAATGGGGGCCATGCATTATTGCTTGAAAGGGTCTGCATTTGCTCACCCAATCTCACCAATCCTCTCAGTCCCAAGTGTCCAGCATTATGCCACATCCAGCTGTCATTGTAGATAGGGTCTTTCCAGGTTTCCTCAGACACCCTGAAGGAATTGTAAAGAATTTCCCTGTTTTTTGGTTTTGCTTTTGAAATTCCTTTTTATAGTGGGTTTGAGCTGATTCTCGCTGCCATGTTTATGCCACTCTAGACACACTTGATTCCCTTATGGAGTCATATCAATACATAGGTTTTAAGATTCTTACTAGTCAGATATATTCCTCTGCGGGAAATATGGGGTTTTGAGTCTCTTTCACTAAGGAAGGTGTCGGTCTTCTCAATTCCAAAGTTGGTTTTTGGAACGGTCCCTGTGTTTATATCAAACTCTGGTTTTATGCATCACCCCACTTCTCCTTCCCCTTTATGCAGGCATAAGAGTGTTTTCTAAATGTGAGACTCTGTTCTCTTTCCTAACTCAGTTCACGTGTAGCCATGTTTACAGGATCTTCATAAGTGATATCTTATGATAAGTTTCTTTTTCTGTGTGACTTATTTCACTTAGAATCATCGTACCTGAATCCACTCACTTTGCTGCTACTGGTCTTATGACATTGATTTCATCGCTGAGGGATATTCCATCATACGTAAGTACCACAAAGTTTTGAACCATTTTTATATTTCCTGGGATATTTAAGGTGTACCCAAGTTGAGGTTCTTGTAGTCAGTGCAGCCCTAAATTTGGAGGTGGCTCTTTCTTATTGATTTTCAGTTTTCCCAAGGTATATTCCCTAGACTGGAAGTGGCCTTGGCTCTGTAGCTCTGTTGTTTACTTGATTTAGGGAACACAATGCACTCCTCCAGTGAGGCAGTTGGCAGTTTACATCCCGCCCATCAGCATAACAAGGCTCCCAGTTCTCCAGGGCCTGTCTTGCCTTTCTGGTTTTTACACATTTTGTGGATGTCCCTTTTGACCGGTGGGAAGTGATACTTCTTTGTAGTGCAGATTTGCATTGCCCGCTTGCTTGCTTGGCCAAAAAGGGCGTATGCGTTTTCTCCTGAATATATTCAGGAGAAAACGCATACGCCCTTTTTGGCCAAGTGCACCATTGTCCAAGTTGTGCCCCTCTTCCTGTGCTTTACAGGCGATTCCAACGTACCTCTTGAAATCTGTTTCCTGCTATTGTGCCTCACTTTCAGGTCCGCCTCGTTGACTTCCCTCAACAGATTTTTGGACGATAGTTGTCCTTTATCACTCTGCCAGTTTGTGAATTGCTGTGCCCCTGAGCTCCATTTCTCAACTCGTTTTTTGTGAGCTGAACGCAAGTCCAAAATTTTGGATCATGTCCTATACTGGTTCCCGGTGGGTGGCTGAGACTTTGGTTAATTCTTCTTCCTGCCGGGAAATTAGAGTGACATGTGCCCGTCCAAATGCCTAACAGCTACTCTCTCATGGGTTATCCCTCGTCCCTACAATCCTCTGCCAAATTGGGAACCTGTGCAAACCAGGAGGTTAAAGGGCCTGTCTCTCCAAGTTGGGAGATTGATAGTAAGGCAGTTGGAAAGTCAAACTGGAGCACCAGGAGAGGGACTATTCGTTGAGTTTTAGAAACCTTTCGTATTCACAGTGTGTCCATTCTCTAGGTTTCCTGTACATGTTATAGCTGTAGTAATATTCCCTTGAACCTGGAGAGTTGGGACCCATGGAATGGGGGCCATGCATTATTGCTTGAAAGGGTCTGCATTTGCTCACCCAATCTCCCCAATCCTCTCAGTCCCAAGTATCCAGCCTTATGCCACATCCAGCTGTCATTGTAGATAGGGTCTTTCCAGGTTTCCTCAGACACCCTGAAGGAATTGTAAAGAATTTCCCTGTTTTTTGGTTTTGCTTTTGAAATTCCTTTTTATAGTGGGTTTGAGCTGATTCTCGCTGCCATGTTTATGCCACTCTAGACACACTTGATTCCCTTATGGAGACATATCAATACATAGGTTTTAAGATTATTACTAGTCAGATATATTCCTCTGTGGGAAATATGGGGTTCTGAGTCTCTTTCACTAAGGAAGGTGTCGGTCTTGTCAATTCCAAAGTTGGTTTTTGGAACGGTCCCTGTGCTTATATCAAACTCTGGTTTTATGCATCACCCCACCTCTCCTTCCCCTTTATGCAGGCATAAGAGTGTTTTCTAAATGTGAGACTCTGTTCTCTTTCCTAACTCAGTTCACGTGTAGCCATGTTTACAGGATCTTCATAAGTGATATCTTATGATAAGTTTCTTTTTCTGTGTGACTTATTTCACTTAGAATCATCGTACCTGAATCCACTCACTTTGCTGCTACTGGTATTATGACATTGATTTCATGGCTGAGGGATATTCCATCATACGTAAGTACCACAATGTTTTGAACCATTTTTATATTTCCTGGGATATTTAAGGTGTACCCAAGTTGAGGTTCTTGTAGTCAGTGCAGCCCTAAATTTGGAGATGGCTCTTTCTTATTGATTTTCAGTTTTCCCAAGGTATATTCCCTAGACTGGAAGTGGCCTTGGCTCTGTAGCTCTGTTGTTTACTTGTTTAGGGAACACAATGCACTCCTCCAGTGAGGCAGTTGGCAGTTTACATCCCGCCCATCAGCATAACAAGGCTCCCAGTTCTCCAGGGCCTGTCTTGCCTTTCTGGTTTTTACACATTTTGTGGATGTCCCTTTTGACCGGTGGGAAGTGATACTTCTTTGTAGTGCAGATTTGCATTGCCCGCTTGCTTGCTTGGCCAAAAAGGGCGTATGCGTTTTCTCCTGAATATATTCAGGAGAAAACGCATACGCCCTTTTTGGCCAAGTGCACCATTGTCCAAGTTGTGCCCCTCTTCCTGTGCTTTACAGGCGATTCCAACGTACCTCTTGAAATCTGTTTCCTGCTATTTTGCCTCACTTTCAAGTCCGCCTCGTTGACTTCCCTCAACAGATTTTTGGACGATAGTTGTCCTTTATCACTCTGCCAGTTTGTGAATTGCTGTGCCCCTGAGCTCCATTTCTCAACTCGATTTTTGTGAGCTGAACGCAAGTCCAAAATTTTGGATCATGTCCTATACTGGTTCCCGGTGGGTGGCTGAGACTTTGGTTAATTCTTCTTCCTGCCGGGAAATTAGAGTGGCATGTGCCCGTCCAAATGCCTAACAGCTACTCTCTCATGGGTTCTCCCTCGTCCCTTCCATCCTCTGCCAAATTGGGAACCTGTGCAAACCAGGAGGTTAAAGGGCCTGTCTCTCCAAGTTGGGAGATTGATAGTAAGGCAGTTGGAAAGTCAAACTGGAGCACCAGGAGAGGGACTATTCGTTGAGTTTTAGAAACCTTTCGTATTCACAGTGTGTCCATTCTCTAGGTTTCCTGTACATGTTATAGCTGTAGTAATATTCCCTTGAACCTGGAGAGTTGGGACCCATGGAATGGGGGCCATGCATTATTGCTTGAAAGGGTCTGCATTTGCTCACCCAATCTCACCAATCCTCTCAGTCCCAAGTGTCCAGCATTATGCCACATCCAGCTGTCATTGTAGATAGGGTCTTTCCAGGTTTCCTCAGACACCCTGAAGGAATTGTAAAGAATTTCCCTGTTTTTTGGTTTTGCTTTTGAAATTCCTTTTTATAGTGGGTTTGAGCTGATTCTCGCTGCCATGTTTATGCCACTCTAGACACACTTGATTCCCTTATGGAGTCATATCAATACATAGGTTTTAAGATTCTTACTAGTCAGATATATTCCTCTGCGGGAAATATGGGGTTTTGAGTCTCTTTCACTAAGGAAGGTTTCGGTCTTCTCAATTCCAAAGTTGGTTTTTGGAACGGTCCCTGTGTTTATATCAAACTCTGGTTTTATGCATCACCCCACCTCTCCTTCCCCTTTATGCAGGCATAAGAGTGTTTTCTAAATGTGAGACTCTGTTCTCTTTCCTATCTCAGTTCACGTGTAGCCATGTTTACAGGATCTTCATAAGTGATATCTTATGATAAGTTTCTTTTTCTGTGTGACTTATTTCACTTAGAATCATCGTACCTGAATCCACTCACTTTGCTGCTACTGGTATTATGACATTGATTTCATGGCTGAGGGATATTCCATCATACGTAAGTACCACAATGTTTTGAACCATTTTTATATTTCCTGGGATATTTAAGGTGTACCCAAGTTGAGGTTCTTGTAGTCAGTGCAGCCCTAAATTTGGAGGTGGCTCTTTCTTATTGATTTTCAGTTTTCCCAAGGTATATTCCCTAGACTGGAAGTGGCCTTGGCTCTGTAGCTCTGTTGTTTACTTGTTTTAGGGAACACAATGCACTCCTCCAGTGAGGCAGTTGGCAGTTTACATCCCGCCCATCAGCATAACAAGGCTCCCAGTTCTCCAGGGCCTGTCTTGCCTTTCTGGTTTTTACACATTTTGTGGATGTCCCTTTTGACCGGTGGGAAGTGATACTTCTTTGTAGTGCAGATTTGCATTGCCCGCTTGCTTGCTTGGCCAAAAAGGGCGTATGCGTTTTCTCCTGAATATATTCAGGAGAAAACGCATACGCCCTTTTTGGCCAAGTGCACCATTGTCCAAGTTGTGCCCCTCTTCCTGTGCTTTACAGGCGATTCCAACGTACCTCTTGAAATCTGTTTCCTGCTATTTTGCCTCACTTTCAAGTCTGCCTCGTTGACTTCCCTCAACAGATTTTTGGACGATAGTTGTCCTTTATCACTCTGCCAGTTTGTGAATTGCTGTGCCCCTGAGCTCCATTTCTCAACTCGTTTTTTGTGAGCTGAACACAAGTCCAAAATTTTGGATCATGTCCTATACTGGTTCCCGGTGGGTGGCTGAGACTTTGGTTAATTCTTCTTCCTGCCGGGAAATTAGAGTGGCATGTGCCCGTCCAAATGCCTAACAGCTACTCTCTCATGGGTTCTCCCTCGTCCCTTCCATCCTCTGCCAAATTGGGAACCTGTGCAAACCAGGAGGTTAAAGGGCCTGTCTCTCCAAGTTGGGAGATTGATAGTAAGGCAGTTGGAAAGTCAAACTGGAGCACCAGGAGAGGGACTATTCGTTGAGTTTTAGAAACCTTTCGTATTCACAGTGTGTCCATTCTCTAGGTTTCCTGTACATGTTATAGCTGTAGTAATATTCCCTTGAACCTGGAGAGTTGGGACCCATGGAATGCGGGCCATGCATTATTGCTTGAAAGGGTCTGCATTTGCTCACCCAATCTCACCAATCCTCTCAGTCCCAAGTGTCCAGCATTATGCCACATCCAGCTGTCATTGTAGATAGGGTCTTTCCAGGTTTCCTCAGACACCCTGAAGGAATTGTAAAGAATTTCCCTGTTTTTTGGTTTTGCTTTTGAAATTCCTTTTTATAGTGGGTTTGAGCTGATTCTCGCTGCCATGTTTATGCCACTCTAGACACACTTGATTCCCTTATGGAGACATATCAATACATAGGTTTTAAGATTCTTACTAGTCAGATATATTCCTCTGTGGGAAATATGGGGTTTTGAGTCTCTTTCACTGAGGAAGGTGTAGGTCTTGTCTATTCCAAAGTTGGTTTTTGAAACGGTCCCTGTGCTTATATCAAACTCTGGTTTTATACATCACCCAACCTCTCCTTCCCCTTTATGCAGGCATAAGAGTGTTTTCTAAATGTGAGACTCTGTTCTCTTTCCTAACTCAGTTCACGTGTAGCCATGTGTACAGGAACTTCATAAGTGATATCTTATGATAAGTTTCTTTTTCTGTGTGACTTATTTCACTTAGAATCATCGTACCTGAATCCACTCACTTTGCTGCTACTGGTCTTATGACATTGATTTCATGGCTGAGGGATATTCCATCGTACGTAAGTACCACAATGTTTTGAACCATTTTTATATTTCCTGGGATATTTAAGGTGTACCCAAGTTGAGGTTCTTGTAGCCAGTGCAGCCCTAAATTTGGAGGTGGCTCTTTCTTATTGATTTTCAGTTTTCCCAAGGTATATTCCCTAGACTGGAAGTGGCCTTGGCTCTGTAGCTCTGTTGTTTACTTGTTTTAGGGAACACGATGCACTCCTCCAGTGAGGCAGTTGGCAATTTACATCCTGCCCATCAGCATAACAAGGCTCCCAGTTCTCCAGGGCCTGTCATGCCTTTCTGGTTTTTACACATTTTGTGGATGTCCCTTTTGACCGGTGGGAAGTGATACTTCTTTGTAGTGCAGATTTGCATTGCCCGCTTGCTTGCTTGGCCAAAAAGGGCGTATGCGTTTTCTCCTGAATATATTCAGGAGAAAACGCATACGCCCTTTTTGGCCAAGTGCACCATTGTCCAAGTTGTGCCCCTCTTCCTGTGCTTTACAGGCGATTCCAACGTACCTCTTGAAATCTGTTTCCTGCTATTTTGCCTCGCTTTCAAGTCCGCCTCGTTGACTTCCCTCAACAGATTTTTGGACGATAGTTGTCCTTTATCACTCTGCCAGTTTGTGAATTGCTGTGCCCCTGAGCTCCATTTCTCAACTCGTTTTTTGTGAGCTGAACGCAAGTCCAAAATTTTGGATCATGTCCTATACTGGTTCCCGGTGGGTGGCTGAGACTTTGGTTAATTCTTCTTCTTGCCGGGAAATTAGAGTGACATGTGCCCGTCCAAATGCCTAACAGCTACTCTCTCATGGGTTCTCCCTCGTCCCTTCCATCCTCTGGCAAATTGGGAACCTGTGCAAACCAGGAGGTTAAAGGGCCTGTCTCTCCAAGTTGGGAGATTGATAGTAAGGCAGTTGGAAAGTCAAACTGGAGCACCAGGAGAGGGACTATTCGTTGAGTTTTAGAAACCTTTCGTATTCACAGTGTGTCCATTCTCTAGGTTTCCTGTACATGTTATAGCTGTAGTAATATTCCCTTGAACCTGGAGAGTTGGGACCCATGGAATGGGGGCCATGCATTATTGCTTGAAAGGGTCTGCATTTGCTCACCCAATCTCACCAATCCTCTCAGTCCCAAGTGTCCAGCATTATGCCACATCCAGCTGTCATTGTAGATAGGGTCTTTCCAGGTTTCCTCAGACACCCTGAAGGAATTGTAAAGAATTTCCCTGTTTTTTGGTTTTGCTTTTGAAATTCCTTTTTATAGTGGGTTTGAGCTGATTCTCGCTGCCATGTTTATGCCACTCTAGACACACTTGATTCCCTTATGGAGTCATATCAATACATAGGTTTTAAGATTCTTACTAGTCAGATATATTCCTCTGCGGGAAATATGGGGTTTTGAGTCTCTTTCACTAAGGAAGGTGTCGGTCTTCTCAATTCCAAAGTTGGTTTTTGGAACGGTCCCTGTGTTTATATCAAACTCTGGTTTTATGCATCACCCCACCTCTCCTTCCCCTTTATGCAGGCATAAGAGTGTTTTCTAAATGTGAGACTCTGTTCTCTTTCCTAACTCAGTTCACGTGTAGCCATGTTTACAGGATCTTCATAAGTGATATCTTATGATAAGTTTCTTTTTCTGTGTGACTTATTTCACTTAGAATCATCGTACCTGAATCCACTCACTTTGCTGCTACTGGTATTATGACATTGATTTCATGGCTGAGGGATATTCCATCATACGTAAGTACCACAATGTTTTGAACCATTTTTATATTTCCTGGGATATTTAAGGTGTACCCAAGTTGAGGTTCTTGTAGTCAGTGCAGCCCTAAATTTGGAGGTGGCTCTTTCTTATTGATTTTCAGTTTTCCCAAGGTATATTCCCTAGACTGGAAGTGGCCTTGGCTCTGTAGCTCTGTTGTTTACTTGTTTTAGGGAACACAATGCACTCCTCCAGTGAGGCAGTTGGCAGTTTACATCCCGCCCATCAGCATAACAAGGCTCCCAGTTCTCCAGGGCCTGTCTTGCCTTTCTGGTTTTTACACATTTTGTGGATGTCCCTTTTGACCGGTGGGAAGTGATACTTCTTTGTAGTGCAGATTTGCATTGCCCGCTTGCTTGCTTGGCCAAAAAGGGCGTATGCGTTTTCTCCTGAATATATTCAGGAGAAAACGCATACGCCCTTTTTGGCCAAGTGCACCATTGTCCAAGTTGTGCCCCTCTTCCTGTGCTTTACAGGCGATTCCAACGTACCTCTTGAAATCTGTTTCCTGCTATTTTGCCTCACTTTCAAGTCTGCCTCATTGACTTCCCTCAACAGATTTTTGGACGATAGTTGTCCTTTATCACTCTGCCAGTTTGTGAATTGCTGTGCCCCTGAGCTCCATTTCTCAACTCGTTTTTTGTGAGCTGAACACAAGTCCAAAATTTTGGATCATGTCCTATACTGGTTCCCGGTGGGTGGCTGAGACTTTGGTTAATTCTTCTTCCTGCCGGGAAATTAGAGTGGCATGTGCCCGTCCAAATGCCTAACAGCTACTCTCTCATGGGTTCTCCCTCGTCCCTTCCATCCTCTGCCAAATTGGGAACCTGTGCAAACCAGGAGGTTAAAGGGCCTGTCTCTCCAAGTTGGGAGATTGATAGTAAGGCAGTTGGAAAGTCAAACTGGAGCACCAGGAGAGGGACTATTCGTTGAGTTTTAGAAACCTTTCGTATTCACAGTGTGTCCATTCTCTAGGTTTCCTGTACATGTTATATCTGTAGTAATATTCCCTTGAACCTGGAGAGTTGGGACCCATGGAATGCGGGCCATGCATTATTGCTTGAAAGGGTCTGCATTTGCTCACCCAATCTCACCAATCCTCTCAGTCCCAAGTGTCCAGCATTATGCCACATCCAGCTGTCATTGTAGATAGGGTCTTTCCAGGTTTCCTCAGACACCCTGAAGGAATTGTAAAGAATTTCCCTGTTTTTTGGTTTTGCTTTTGAAATTCCTTTTTATAGTGGGTTTGAGCTGATTCTCGCTGCCATGTTTATGCCACTCTAGACACACTTGATTCCCTTATGGAGACATATCAATACATAGGTTTTAAGATTCTTACTAGTCAGATATATTCCTCTGTTGGAAATATGGGGTTTTGAGTCTCTTTCACTGAGGAAGGTGTAGGTCTTGTCTATTCCAAAGTTGGTTTTTGAAACGGTCCCTGTGCTTATATCAAACTCTGGTTTTATACATCACCCCACCTCTCCTTCCCTTTATGCAGGCATAAGAGTGTTTTCTAAATGTGAGACTCTGTTCTCTTTCCTAACTCAGTTCACGTGTAGCCATGTTTACAGGATCTTCATAAGTGATATCTTATGATAAGTTTCTTTTTCTGTGTGACTTATTTCACTTAGAATCATCGTACCTGAATCCACTCACTTTGCTGCTACTGGTCTTATGACATTGATTTCATGGCTGAGGGATATTCCATCGTACGTAAGTACCACAATGTTTTGAACCATTTTTATATTTCCTGGGATATTTAAGGTGTACCCAAGTTGAGGTAATTGTAGCCAGTGCAGCCCTAAATTTGGAGGTGGCTCTTTCTTATTGATTTTCAGTTTTCCCAAGGTATATTCCCTAGACTGGAAGTGGCCTTGGCTCTGTAGCTCTGTTGTTTACTTGTTTTAGGGAACACGATGCACTCCTCCAGTGAGGCAGTTGGCAATTTACATCCTGCCCATCAGCATAACAAGGCTCCCAGTTCTCCAGGGCCTGTCTTGCCTTTCTGGTTTTTACACATTTTGTGGATGTCCCTTTTGACCGGTGGGAAGTGATACTTCTTTGTAGTGCAGATTTGCATTGCCCGCTTGCTTGCTTGGCCAAAAAGGGCGTATGCGTTTTCTCCTGAATATATTCAGGAGAAAACGCATACGCCCTTTTTGGCCAAGTGCACCATTGTCCAAGTTGTGCCCCTCTTCCTGTGCTTTACAGGCGATTCCAACGTACCTCTTGAAATCTGTTTCCTGCTATTTTGCCTCGCTTTCAAGTCCGCCTCGTTGACTTCCCTCAACAGATTTTTGGACGATAGTTGTCCTTTATCACTCTGCCAGTTTGTGAATTGCTGTGCCCCTGAGCTCCATTTCTCAACTCGTTTTTTGTGAGCTGAACGCAAGTCCAAAATTTTGGATCATGTCCTATACTGGTTCCCGGTGGGTGGCTGAGACTTTGGTTAATTCTTCTTCCTGCCGGGAAATTAGAGTGGCATGTGCCCGTCCAAATGCCTAACAGCTACTCTCTCATGGGTTCTCCCTCGTCCCTTCCATCCTCTGCCAAATTGGGAACCTGTGCAAACCAGGAGGTTAAAGGGCCTGTCTCTCCAAGTTGGGAGATTGATAGTAAGGCAGTTGGAAAGTCAAACTGGAGCACCAGGAGAGGGACTATTCGTTGAGTTTTAGAAACCTTTCGTATTCACAGTGTGTCCATTCTCTAGGTTTCCTGTACATGTTATAGCTGTAGTAATATTCCCTTGAACCTGGAGAGTTGGGACCCATGGAATGGGGGCCATGCATTATTGCTTGAAAGGGTCTGCATTTGCTCACCCAATCTCACCAATCCTCTCAGTCCCAAGTGTCCAGCATTATGCCACATCCAGCTGTCATTGTAGATAGGGTCTTTCCAGGTTTCCTCAGACACCCTGAAGGAATTGTAAAGAATTTCCCTGTTTTTTGGTTTTGCTTTTGAAATTCCTTTTTATAGTGGGTTTGAGCTGATTCTCGCTGCCATGTTTATGCCACTCTAGACACACTTGATTCCCTTATGGAGACATATCAATACATAGGTTTTAAGATTCTTACTAGTCAGATATATTCCTCTGTGGGAAATATGGGGTTTTGAGTCTCTTTCACTGAGGAAGGTGTAGGTCTTGTCTATTCCAAAGTTGGTTTTTGAAACGGTCCCTGTGCTTATATCAAACTCTGGTTTTATACATCACCCCACCTCTCCTTCCCCTTTATGCAGTCATAAGAGTGTTTTCTAAATGTGAGACTCTGTTCTCTTTCCTAACTCAGTTCACGTGTAGCCATGTGTACAGGATCTTCATAAGTGATATCTTATGATAAGTTTCTTTTTCTGTGTGACTTATTTCACTTAGAATCATCGTACCTGTATCCACTCACTTTGCTGCTACTGGTCTTATGACATTGATTTCATGGCTGAGGGATATTCCATCGTACGTAAGTACCACAATGTTTTGAACCATTTTTATATTTCCTGGGATATTTAAGGTGTACCCAAGTTGAGGTTCTTGTAGCCAGTGCAGCCCTAAATTTGGAGGTGGCTCTTTCTTATTGATTTTCAGTTTTCCCAAGGTATATTCCCTAGACTGGAAGTGGCCTTGGCTCTGTAGCTCTGTTGTTTACTTGTTTTAGGGAACACGATGCACTCCTCCAGTGAGGCAGTTGGCAATTTACATCCTGCCCATCAGCATAACAAGGCTCCCAGTTCTCCAGGGCCTGTCTTGCCTTTCTGGTTTTTACACATTTTGTGGATGTCCCTTTTGACCGGTGGGAAGTGATACTTCTTTGTAGTGCAGATTTGCATTGCCCGCTTGCTTGCTTGGCCAAAAAGGGCGTATGCGTTTTCTCCTGAATATATTCAGGAGAAAACGCATACGCCCTTTTTGGCCAAGTGCACCATTGTCCAAGTTGTGCCCCTCTTCCTGTGCTTTACAGGCGATTCCAAGGTACCTCTTGAAATCTGTTTCCTGCTATTTTGCCTCGCTTTCAAGTCCGCCTCGTTGACTTCCCTCAACAGATTTTTGGACGATAGTTGTCCTTTATCACTCTGCCAGTTTGTGAATTGCTGTGCCCCTGAGCTCCATTTCTCAACTCGTTTTTTGTGAGCTGAACGCAAGTCCAAAATTTTGGATCATGTCCTATACTGGTTCCCGGTGGGTGGCTGAGACTTTGGTTAATTCTTCTTCCTGCCGGGAAATTAGAGTGGCATGTGCCCGTCCAAATGCCTAACAGCTACTCTCTCATGGGTTCTCCCTCGTCCCTTCCATCCTCTGCCAAATTGGGAACCTGTGCAAACCAGGAGGTTAAAGGGCCTGTCTCTCCAAGTTGGGAGATTGATAGTAAGGCAGTTGGAAAGTCAAACTGGAGCACCAGGAGAGGGACTATTCGTTGAGTTTTAGAAACCTTTCGTATTCACAGTGTGTCCATTCTCTAGGTTTCCTGTACATGTTATAGCTGTAGTAATATTCCCTTGAACCTGGAGAGTTGGGACCCATGGAATGGGGGCCATGCATTATTGCTTGAAAGGGTCTGCATTTGCTCACCCAATCTCACCAATCCTCTCAGTCCCAAGTGTCCAGCATTATGCCACATCCAGCTGTCATTGTAGATAGGGTCTTTCCAGGTTTCCTCAGACACCCTGAAGGAATTGTAAAGAATTTCCCTGTTTTTTGGTTTTGCTTTTGAAATTCCTTTTTATAGTGGGTTTGAGCTGATTCTCGCTGCCATGTTTATGCCACTCTAGACACACTTGATTCCCTTATGGAGACATATCAATACATAGGTTTTAAGATTCTTACTAGTCAGATATATTCCTCTGTGGGAAATATGGGGTTTTGAGTCTCTTTCACTGAGGAAGGTGTAGGTCTTGTCTATTCCAAAGTTGGTTTTTGAAACGGTCCCTGTGCTTATATCAAACTCTGGTTTTATACATCACCCCACCTCTCCTTCCCCTTTATGCAGTCATAAGAGTTTTTTCTAAATGTGAGACTCTGTTCTCTTTCCTAACTCAGTTCACGTGTAGCCATGTTTACAGGATCTTCATAAGTGATATCTTATGATAAGTTTCTTTTTCTGTGTGACTTATTTCACTTAGAATCATCGTACCTGTATCCACTCACTTTGCTGCTACTGGTCTTATGACATTGATTTCATGGCTGAGGGATATTCCATCGTACGTAAGTACCACAATGTTTTGAACCATTTTTATATTTCCTGGGATATTTAAGGTGTACCCAAGTTGAGGTTCTTGTAGCCAGTGCAGCCCTAAATTTGGAGGTGGCTCTTTCTTATTGATTTTCAGTTTTCCCAAGGTATATTCCCTAGACTGGAAGTGGCCTTGGCTCTGTAGCTCTGTTGTTTACTTGTTTTAGGGAACACGATGCACTCCTCCAGTGAGGCAGTTGGCAATTTACATCCTGCCCATCAGCATAACAAGGCTCCCAGTTCTCCAGGGCCTGTCTTGCCTTTCTGGTTTTTACACATTTTGTGGATGTCCCTTTTGACCGGTGGGAAGTGATACTTCTTTGTAGTGCAGATTTGCATTGCCCGCTTGCTTGCTTGGCCAAAAAGGGCGTATGCGTTTTCTCCTGAATATATTCAGGAGAAAACGCATACGCCCTTTTTGGCCAAGTGCACCATTGTCCAAGTTGTGCCCCTCTTCCTGTGCTTTACAGGCGATTCCAAGGTACCTCTTGAAATCTGTTTCCTGCTATTTTGCCTCGCTTTCAAGTCCGCCTCGTTGACTTCCCTCAACAGATTTTTGGACGATAGTTGTCCTTTATCACTCTGCCAGTTTGTGAATTGCTGTGCCCCTGAGCTCCATTTCTCAACTCGTTTTTTGTGAGCTGAACGCAAGTCCAAAATTTTGGATCATGTCCTATACTTGTTCCCGGTGGGTGGCTGAGACTTTGGTTAATTCTTCTTCCTGCCGGGAAATTAGAGTGGCATGTGCCCGTCCAAATGCCTAACAGCTACTCTCTCATGGGTTCTCCCTCGTCCCTTCCATCCTCTGCCAAATTGGGAACCTGTGCAAACCAGGAGGTTAAAGGGCCTGTCTCTCCAAGTTGGGAGATTGATAGTAAGGCAGTTGGAAAGTCAAACTGGAGCACCAGGAGAGGGACTATTCGTTGAGTTTTAGAAACCTTTCGTATTCACAGTGTGTCCATTCTCTAGGTTTCCTGTACATGTTATAGCTGTAGTAATATTCCCTTGAACCTGGAGAGTTGGGACCCATGGAATGGGGGCCATGCATTATTGCTTGAAAGGGTCTGCATTTGCTCACCCAATCTCACCAATCCTCTCAGTCCCAAGTGTCCAGCATTATGCCACATCCAGCTGTCATTGTAGATAGGGTCTTTCCAGGTTTCCTCAGACACCCTGAAGGAATTGTAAAGAATTTCCCTGTTTTTTGGTTTTGCTTTTGAAATTCCTTTTTATAGTGGGTTTGAGCTGATTCTCGCTGCCATGTTTATGCCACTCTAGACACACTTGATTCCCTTATGGAGACATATCAATACATAGGTTTTAAGATTCTTACTAGTCAGATATATTCCTCTGTGGGAAATATGGGGTTTTGAGTCTCTTTCACTGAGGAAGGTGTAGGTCTTGTCTATTCCAAAGTTGGTTTTTGAAACGGTCCCTGTGCTTATATCAAACTCTGGTTTTATACATCACCCCACCTCTCCTTCCCCTTTATGCAGTCATAAGAGTGTTTTCTAAATGTGAGACTCTGTTCTCTTTCCTAACTCAGTTCACGTGTAGCCATGTTTACAGGATCTTCATAAGTGATATCTTATGATAAGTTTCTTTTTCTGTGTGACTTATTTCACTTAGAATCATCGTACCTGTATCCACTCACTTTGCTGCTACTGGTCTTATGACATTGATTTCATGGCTGAGGGATATTCCATCGTACGTAAGTACCACAATGTTTTGAACCATTTTTATATTTCCTGGGATATTTAAGGTGTACCCAAGTTGAGGTTCTTGTAGCCAGTGCAGCCCTAAATTTGGAGGTGGCTCTTTCTTATTGATTTTCAGTTTTCCCAAGGTATATTCCCTAGACTGGAAGTGGCCTTGGCTCTGTAGCTCTGTTGTTTACTTGTTTTAGGGAACACGATGCACTCCTCCAGTGAGGCAGTTGGCAATTTACATCCTGCCCATCAGCATAACAAGGCTCCCAGTTCTCCAGGGCCTGTCTTGCCTTTCTGGTTTTTACACATTTTGTGGATGTCCCTTTTGACCGGTGGGAAGTGATACTTCTTTGTAGTGCAGATTTGCATTGCCCGCTTGCTTGCTTGGCCAAAAAGGGCGTATGCGTTTTCTCCTGAATATATTCAGGAGAAAACGCATACGCCCTTTTTGGCCAAGTGCACCATTGTCCAAGTTGTGCCCCTCTTCCTGTGCTTTACAGGCGATTCCAAGGTACCTCTTGAAATCTGTTTCCTGCTATTTTGCCTCGCTTTCAAGTCCGCCTCGTTGACTTCCCTCAACAGATTTTTGGACGATAGTTGTCCTTTATCACTCTGCCAGTTTGTGAATTGCTGTGCCCCTGAGCTCCATTTCTCAACTCGTTTTTTGTGAGCTGAACGCAAGTCCAAAATTTTGGATCATGTCCTATACTGGTTCCCGGTGGGTGGCTGAGACTTTGGTTAATTCTTCTTCCTGCCGGGAAATTAGAGTGGCATGTGCCCGTCCAAATGCCTAACAGCTACTCTCTCATGGGTTCTCCCTCGTCCCTTCCATCCTCTGCCAAATTGGGAACCTGTGCAAACCAGGAGGTTAAAGGGCCTGTCTCTCCAAGTTGGGAGATTGATAGTAAGGCAGTTGGAAAGTCAAACTGGAGCACCAGGAGAGGGACTATTCGTTGAGTTTTAGAAACCTTTCGTATTCACAGTGTGTCCATTCTCTAGGTTTCCTGTACATGTTATAGCTGTAGTAATATTCCCTTGAACCTGGAGAGTTGGGACCCATGGAATGGGGGCCATGCATTATTGCTTGAAAGGGTCTGCATTTGCTCACCCAATCTCACCAATCCTCTCAGTCCCAAGTGTCCAGCATTATGCCACATCCAGCTGTCATTGTAGATAGGGTCTTTCCAGGTTTCCTCAGACACCCTGAAGGAATTGTAAAGAATTTCCCTGTTTTTTGGTTTTGCTTTTGAAATTCCTTTTTATAGTGGGTTTGAGCTGATTCTCGCTGCCATGTTTATGCCACTCTAGACACACTTGATTCCCTTATGGAGACATATCAATACATAGGTTTTAAGATTCTTACTAGTCAGATATATTCCTCTGTGGGAAATATGGGGTTTTGAGTCTCTTTCACTGAGGAAGGTGTAGGTCTTGTCTATTCCAAAGTTGGTTTTTGAAACGGTCCCTGTGCTTATATCAAACTCTGGTTTTATACATCACCCCACCTCTCCTTCCCCTTTATGCAGTCATAAGAGTTTTTTCTAAATGTGAGACTCTGTTCTCTTTCCTAACTCAGTTCACGTGTAGCCATGTTTACAGGATCTTCATAAGTGATATCTTATGATAAGTTTCTTTTTCTGTGTGACTTATTTCACTTAGAATCATCGTACCTGTATCCACTCACTTTGCTGCTACTGGTCTTATGACATTGATTTCATGGCTGAGGGATATTCCATCGTACGTAAGTACCACAATGTTTTGAACCATTTTTATATTTCCTGGGATATTTAAGGTGTACCCAAGTTGAGGTTCTTGTAGCCAGTGCAGCCCTAAATTTGGAGGTGGCTCTTTCTTATTGATTTTCAGTTTTCCCAAGGTATATTCCCTAGACTGGAAGTGGCCTTGGCTCTGTAGCTCTGTTGTTTACTTGTTTTAGGGAACACGATGCACTCCTCCAGTGAGGCAGTTGGCAATTTACATCCTGCCCATCAGCATAACAAGGCTCCCAGTTCTCCAGGGCCTGTCTTGCCTTTCTGGTTTTTACACATTTTGTGGATGTCCCTTTTGACCGGTGGGAAGTGATACTTCTTTGTAGTGCAGATTTGCATTGCCCGCTTGCTTGCTTGGCCAAAAAGGGTGTATGCGTTTTCTCCTGAATATATTCAGGAGAAAACGCATACGCCCTTTTTGGCCAAGTGCACCATTGTCCAAGTTGTGCCCCTCTTCCTGTGCTTTACAGGCGATTCCAAGGTACCTCTTGAAATCTGTTTCCTGCTATTTTGCCTCGCTTTCAAGTCCGCCTCGTTGACTTCCCTCAACAGATTTTTGGACGATAGTTGTCCTTTATCACTCTGCCAGTTTGTGAATTGCTGTGCCCCTGAGCTCCATTTCTCAACTCGTTTTTTGTGAGCTGAACGCAAGTCCAAAATTTTGGATCATGTCCTATACTGGTTCCCGGTGGGTGGCTGAGACTTTGGTTAATTCTTCTTCCTGCCGGGAAATTAGAGTGGCATGTGCCCGTCCAAATGCCTAACAGCTACTCTCTCATGGGTTCTCCCTCGTCCCTTCCATCCTCTGCCAAATTGGGAACCTGTGCAAACCAGGAGGTTAAAGGGCCTGTCTCTCCAAGTTGGGAGATTGATAGTAAGGCAGTTGGAAAGTCAAACTGGAGCACCAGGAGAGGGACTATTCGTTGAGTTTTAGAAACCTTTCGTATTCACAGTGTGTCCATTCTCTAGGTTTCCTGTACATGTTATAGCTGTATTAATATTCCCTTGAACCTGGAGAGTTGGGACCCATGGAATGGGGGCCATGCATTATTGCTTGAAAGGGTCTGCATTTGCTCACCCAATCTCACCAATCCTCTCAGTCCCAAGTGTCCAGCATTATGCCACATCCAGCTGTCATTGTAGATAGGGTCTTTCCAGGTTTCCTCAGACACCCTGAAGGAATTGTAAAGAATTTCCCTGTTTTTTGGTTTTGCTTTTGAAATTCCTTTTTATAGTGGGTTTGAGCTGATTCTCGCTGCCATGTTTATGCCACTCTAGACACACTTGATTCCCTTATGGAGACATATCAATACATAGGTTTTAAGATTCTTACTAGTCAGATATATTCCTCTGTGGGAAATATGGGGTTTTGAGTCTCTTTCACTGAGGAAGGTGTAGGTCTTGTCTATTCCAAAGTTGGTTTTTGAAACGGTCCCTGTGCTTGTATCAAACTCTGGTTTTATACATCACCCCACCTCTCCTTCCCCTTTATGCAGGCATAAGAGTGTTTTCTAAATGTGAGACTCTGTTCTCTTTCCTAACTCAGTTCACGTGTAGCCATGTTTACAGGATCTTCATAAGTGATATCTTATGATAAGTTTCTTTTTCTGTGTGACTTATTTCACTTAGAATCATCGTACCTGAATCCACTCACTTTGCTGCTACTGGTCTTATGACATTGATTTCATGGCTGAGGGATATTCCATCGTACGTAAGTACCACAATGTTTTGAACCATTTTTATATTTCCTGGGATATTTAAGGTGTACCCAAGTTGAGGTTCTTGTAGCCAGTGCAGCCCTAAATTTGGAGGTGGCTCTTTATTATTGATTTTCAGTTTTCCCAAGGTATATTCCCTAGACTGGAAGTGGCCTTGGCTCTGTAGCTCTGTTGTTTACTTGTTTTAGGGAACACGATGCACTCCTCCAGTGAGGCAGTTGGCAATTTACATCCTGCCCATCAGCATAACAAGGCTCCCAGCTCTCCAGGGCCTGTCTTGCCTTTCTGGTTTTTACACATTTTGTGGATGTCCCTTTTGACCGGTGGGAAGTGATACTTCTTTGTAGTGCAGATTTGCATTGCCCGCTTGCTTGCTTGGCCAAAAAGGGTGTATGCGTTTTCTCCTGAATATATTCAGGAGAAAACGCATACGCCCTTTTTGGCCAAGTGCACCATTGTCCAAGTTGTGCCCCTCTTTCTGTGCTTTACAGGCGATTCCAAGGTACCTCTTGAAATCTGTTTCCTGCTATTTTGCCTCGCTTTCAAGTCCGCCTCGTTGACTTCCCTCAACAGATTTTTGGACGATAGTTGTCCTTTATCACTCTGCCAGTTTGTGAATTGCTGTGTCCCTGAGCTCCATTTCTCAACTCGTTTTTTGTGAGCTCAACACAAGTCCAAAATTTTGGATCATGTCCTATACTGGTTCCCGGTGGGTGGCTGAGACTTTGGTTAATTCTTCTTCCTGCCGGGAAATTAGAGTGACATGTGCCCGTCCAAATGCCTAACAGCTACTCTCTCATGGGTTCTCCCTCGTCCCTTCCATCCTCTGCCAAATTGGGAACCTGTGCAAACCAGGAGGTTAAAGGGCCTGTCTCTCCAAGTTGGGAGATTGATAGTAAGGCAGTTGGAAAGTCAAACTGGAGCACCAGGAGAGGGACTATTCGTTGAGTTTTAGAAACCTTTCGTATTCACAGTGTGTCCATTCTCTAGGTTTCCTGTACATGTTATAGCTGTAGTAATATTCCTTTGAACATGGAGAGTTGGGACCCATGGAATGGGGGCCATGCATTATTGCTTGAAAGGGTCTGCATTTGCTCACCCAATCTCACCAATCCTCTCAGTCCCAAGTGTCCAGCCTTATGCCACATCCAGCTGTCATTGTAGATAGGGTCTTTCCAGGTTTCCTCAGACACCCTGAAGGAATTGTAAAGAATTTCCCTGTTTTTTGGTTTTGCTTTTGAAATTCCTTTTTATACTGGGTTTGAGCTGATTCTCGCTGCCATGTTTATGCCACTCTAGACACACTTGATTCCCTTATGGAGACATATCAATACATAGGTTTTAAGATTCTTACTAGTCAGATATATTCCTCTGTGGGAAATATGGGGTATTTGAGTCTCTTTCCCTGAGGAAGGTGTAGGTCTTGTCTATTCCAAAGTTGGTTTTTGGAACGGTCCCTGTGCTTATATCAAACTCTGGTTTTATGCATCACCCCACCTCTCCTTCCCCTTTATGCTGGCCTAAGAGTGTTTTCTAAATGTGAGACTGTGTTCTATTTCCTAACTCAGTTCACGTGTAGCCATGTTTACAGGATCTTCATAAGTGATATCTTATGATGTTTCTTTTTCTGTGTGACTTATTTCACTTAGAATCATCGTACCTGAATCCACTCACTTTGCTGCTACTGGTCTTATGACATTGATTTCATGGCTGAGGGATATTCCATCGTACGTAAGTACCACAATGTTTTGAAACATTTTTATATTTCCTGGGATATTTAAGGTGTACTCAAGTTGAGGTTCTTGTAGTCAGTGCAGCCCTAAATTTGGAGGTGGCTCTTTCTTATTGATTTTCAGTTTTCCCAAGGTATATTCCCTAGACTGGAAGTGGCCTTGGCTCTGTAGCTCTGTTGTTTACTTGTTTTAGGGAACACAATGCACTCCTCCAGTGAGGCAGTTGGCAATTTACATCCCGCCCATCAGCATAACAAGGCTCCCAGTTCTCCAGGGCCTGTCTTGCCTTTCTGGTTTTTACACATTTTGTGGATGTCCCTTTTGACCGGTGGGAAGTGATACTTCTTTGTAGTGCAGATTTGCATTGCCCCCTTGCTTGCTTGGCCAAAAAGGGCGTATGCGTTTTCTCCTGAATATATTCAGGAGAAAATGCATACACCCTTTTTGGCCAAGTGCACCATTGTCCAAGTTGTGCCCCTCTTCCTGTGCTTTACAGGCCATTCCAAGGTACCTCTTGAAATCTGTTTCCTGCTATTTTGCCTCGCTTTCAAGTCCGCCTCGTTGACTTCCCTCAACAGATTTTTGGACGATAGTTGTCCTTTATCACTCTGCCAGTTTGTGAATTGCTGTGCCCCTGAGCTCCATTTCTCAACTCGTTTTTTGGGAGCTGAACGCAAGTCCAAAATTTTGGATCATGTCCTATACTGGTTCCCGGTGGGTGGCTGAGACTTTGGTTAATTCTTCTTCCTGCCGGGAAATTAGATTGACATGTGCCCGTCCAAATGCCTAACAGCTACTCTCTCATGGGTTCTCCCTCGTCCCTTCCATCCTCTGGCAAATAGGGAACCTGTGCAAACCAGGAGGTTAAAGGGCCTGTCTCTCCAAGTTGGGAGATTGATAGTAAGGCAGTTGGAAAGTCAAACTGGAGCACCAGGAGAGGGACTATTCGTTGAGTTTTAGAAACCTTTCGTATTCACAGTGTGTCCATTCTCTAGGTTTCCTGTACATGTTATAGCTGTAGTAATATTCCCTCGAACCTGGAGAGTTGGGACCCATGGAATGGGGGCCATGCATTATTGCTTGAAAGGGTCTGCATTTGCTCACCCAATCTCACCAATCCTCTCAGTCCCAAGTGTCCAGCCTTATGCCACATCCAGCTGTCATTGTAGATAGGGTCTTTCCAGGTTTCCTCAGACACCCTGAAGGAATTGTAAAGAATTTCCCTGTTTTTTGGTTTTGCTTTTGAAATTCCTTTTTATACTGGGTTTGAGCTCATTCTCGCTGCCATGTTTATGCCACTGTAGACACACTTGATTCCCTTATGGAGACATATCAATACATAGGTTTTAAGATTCTTACTAGTCAGATATATTCCTCTGTGGGAAATATGGGGTTTTGAGTCTCTTTCACTGAGGAAGGTGTCGGTCTTGTCAATTCCAAAGTTGGTTTTTGAAACGGTCCCTGTGCTTATATCAAACTCTGGTTTTATGCATCACCCCACCTCTCCTTCCCCTTTATGCAGGCATAAGAGTGTTTTCTAAATGTGAGACTCTGTTCTCTTTCCTAACTCAATTCACGTGTAGCCATGTTTACAGGATCTTCATAAGTGATATCTTATGATAAGTTTCTTTTTCTGTGTGACTTATTTCACTTAGAATCATCGTACCTGAATCCACTCACTTTGCTGCTACTGGTCTTATGACATTGATTTCATGGCTGAGGGATATTCCATCGTACGTAAGTACCACAATGTTTTGAACCATTTTTATATTTCCTGGGATATTTAAGGTGTACCCAAGTTGAGGTTCTTGTAGTCAGTGCAGCCCTAAATTTGGAGGTGGCTCTTTCTTATTGAATTTCAGTTTTCCCAAGGTATATTCCCTAGACTGGAAGTGGCCTTGGCTCTGTAGCTCTGTTGTTTACTTGTTTTAGGGAACACAATGCACTCCTCCAGTGAGGCAGTTGGCAATTTACATCCCGCCCATCAGCATAACAAGGCTCCCTGTTCTCCAGGGCCTGTCTTGCCTTTCTGGTTTTTACACATTTTGTGGATGTCCCTTTTGACCGGTGGGAGGTGATACTTCTTTGTAGTGCAGATTTGCATTGCCCGCTTGCTTGCTTGGCCAAAAAGGGCGTATGCGTTTTCTCCTGAATATATTCAGGAGAAAACGTATACGCCCTTTTTGGCCAAGTGCACCATTGTCCAAGTTGTGCCCCTCTTCCTGTGCTTTACAGGCGATTCCAACGTACCTCTTGAAATCTGTTTCCTGCTATTTTGCCTCACTTTCAAGTCCGCCTCGTTGACTTCCCTCAACAGATTTTTGGATGATAGTTGTCCTTTATCACTCTGCCAGTTTGTGAATTGCTGTGCCCCTGTGCTCCATTTCTCAACTCGTTTTTTGTGAGCTGAACGCAAGTCCAAAATTTTGGATCATGTCCTATACTGGTTCCCGGTGGGTGGCTGAGACTTTGGTTAATTCTTCTTCCTGCCGGGAAATTAGAGTGACATGTGCCCGTCCAAATGCCTAACAGCTACTCTCTCATGGGTTCTCCCTCGTCCCTTCCATCCTCTGCCAAATTGGGAACCTGTGCAAACCAGGAGGTTAAAGGGCCTGTCTCTCCAAGTTGGGAGATTGATAGTAAGGCAGTTGGAAAGTCAAACTGGAGCACCAGGAGAGGGACTATTCGTTGAGTTTTAGAAACCTTTCGTATTCACAGTGTGTCCATTCTCTAGGTTTCCTGTACATGTTATAGCTGTAGTAATATTCCCTTGAACATGGAGAGTTGGGACCCATGGAATGGGGGCCATGCATTATTGCTTGAAAGGGTCTGCATTTGCTCACCCAATCTCACCAATCCTCTCAGTCCCAAGTGTCCAGCCTTATGCCACATCCAGCTGTCATTGTAGACAGGGTCTTTCCAGGTTTCCTCAGACACCCTGAAGGAATTGTAAAGAATTTCCCTGTTTTTTGGTTTTGCTTTTGAAATTCCTTTTTATAGTGGGTTTGAGCTGATTCTCGCTGCCATGTTTATGCCACTTTAGACACACTTGATTCCCTTATGGAGACATATCAATACATAGGTTTTAAGATTCTTACTAGTCAGATATATTCCTCTGTGGGAAATATGGGGTTTTGAGTCTCTTTCACTGAGGAAGGTGTCGGTTTTGTCAATTCCAAAGTTGGTTTTTGAAACGGTCCCTGTGCTTATATCAAACTCTGGTTTTATGCATCACCCCACCTCTCCTTCCCCTTTATGCAGGCATAAGAGTGTTTTCTAAATGTGAGACTCTGTTCTCTTTCCTAACTCAGTTCACGTGTAGCCATGTTTACAGGATCTTCATAAGTGATATCTTATGATAAGATTCTTTTTCTGTGTGACTTATTTCACTTAGAATCATCGTACCTGAATCCACTCACTTTGCTGCTACTGGTCTTATGACATTGATTTCATGGCTGAGGGATATTCCATCGTACGTAAGTACCACAATGTTTTGAACCATTTTTATATTTCCTGGGATATTTAAGGTGTACCCAAGTTGAGGTTCTTGTAGCCAGTGCAGCCCTAATTTGGAGGTGCCTCTTTCTTATTGATTTTCAGTTTTCCCCAGGTATATTCCCTAGACTGGAAGTGGCCTTGGCTCTGTAGCTCTGTTGTTTACTTGTTTTAGGGAACACAATGCACTCCTCCAGTGAGGCAGTTGGCAATTTACATCCCGCCCATCAGCATAACAAGGCTCCCTGTTCTCCAGGGCCTGTCTTGCCTTTCTGGTTTTTACACATTTTTTGGATGTCCCTTTTGACCGGTGGGAAATGATACTTCTTTGTAGTGCAGATTTGCATTGCCCGCTTGCTTGCTTTGCCAAAAAGGGCGTATGCGTTTTCTCCTGAATATATTCAGGAGAAAACGCATACGCCCTTTTTGGCCAAGTGCACCATTGTCCAAGTTGTGCCCCTCTTCCTGTGCTTTACAGGCGATTCCAAGGTACCTCTTGAAACCTGTTTCCTGCTATTTTGCCTCGCTTTCAAGTCCGCCTCGTTGACTTCCCTCAACAGATTTTTGGACGATAGTTGTCCTTTATCACTCTGCCAGTTTGTGAATTGCTGTGCCCCTGAGCTCCATTTCTCAACTCGATTTTTGTGAGCTGAACGAAAGTCCAAAATTTTGGATCATGTCCTATACTGGTTCCCGGTGGGTGGCTGAGACTTTGGTTAATTCTTCTTCCTGCCGGGAAATTAGAGTGACATGTGCCCGTCCAAATGCCTAACAGCTACTCTCTCATGGGTTCTCCCTCGTCCCTTCCATCCTCTGCCAAATTGGGAACCTGTGCAAACCAGGAGGTTAAAGGGCCTGTCTCTCCAAGTTGGGAGATTGATAGTAAGGCAGTTGGAAAGTCAAACTGGAGCACCAGGAGAGGGACTATTCGTTGAGTTTTAGAAACCTTTCGTATTCACAGTGTGTCCATTCTCTAGGTTTCCTGTACATGTTATAGCTGTAGTAATATTCCCTTGAACCTGGAGAGTTGGGACCCATGGAATGGGGGCCATGCATTATTGCTTGAAAGGGTCTGCATTTGCTCACCCAATCTCACCAATCCTCTCAGTCCCAAGTGTCCAGCCTTATGCCACATCCAGCTGTCATTGTAGACAGGGTCTTTCCAGGTTTCCTCAGACACCCTGAAGGAATTGTAAAGAATTTCCCTGTTTTTTGGTTTTGCTTTTGAAATTCCTTTTTATAGTGGGTTTGAGCTGATTCTCGCTGCCATGTTTATGCCACTCTAGACACACTTGATTCCCTTATGGAGACATATCAATACATAGGTTTTAAGATTCTTACTAGTCAGATATATTCCTCTGCGGGAAATATGGGGTTTTGAGTCTCTTTCACTGAGGAAGGTGTCGGTCTTGTCTAATCCAAAGTTGGTTTTTGGAACGGTCCCTGTGCTTATATCAAACTCTGGTTTTATGCATCACCCCACCTCTCCTTCCCCTTTATGCTGGCATAAGAGTGTTTTCTAAATGTGAGACTCTGTTCTCTTTCCTAACTCAGTTCACGTGTAGCCATGTTTACAGGATCTTCATAAGTGATATCTTATGATAAGTTTCTTTTTCTGTGTGACTTATTTCACTTAGAATCATGGTACCTGAATCCACTCACTTTGCTGCTACTGGTCTTATGACATTGATTTCATGGCTGAGGGATATTCCATCGTACGTAAGTACCACAATGTTTTGAACCATTTTTATATTTCCTGGGATATTTAAGGTGTACCCAAGTTGAGGTTCTTGTAGCCAGTGCAGCCCTAAATTTGGAAGTGGCTCTTTCTTATTGATTTTCAGTTTTCCCCAGGTATATTCCCTAGACTGGAAGTGGCCTTGGCTCTGTAGCTCTGTTGTTTACTTGTTTTAGGGAACACAATGCACTCCTCCAGTGAGGCAGTTGGCAATTTACATCCCGCCCATCAGCATAACAAGGCTCCCTGTTCTCCAGGGCCTGTCTTGCCTTTCTGGTTTTTACACATTTTGTGGATGTCCCTTTTGACCGGTGGGAGGTGATACTTCTTTGTAGTGCAGATTTGCATTGCCCGCTTGCTTGCTTGGCCAAAAAGGGCGTATGCGTTTTCTCCTGAATATATTCAGGAGAAAACGTATACGCCCTTTTTGGCCAAGTGCACCATTGTCCAAGTTGTGCCCCTCTTCCTGTGCTTTACAGGCGATTCCAACGTACCTCTTGAAATCTGTTTCCTGCTATTTTGCCTCACTTTCAAGTCCGCCTCATTGACTTCCCTCAACGATTTTTGGATGATAGTTGTCCTTTATCACTCTGCCAGTTTGTGAATTGCTGTGCCCCTGAGCTCCATTTCTCAACTCGTTTTTTGTGAGCTGAACGCAAGTCCAAAATTTTGGATCATGTCCTATACTGGTTCCCGGTGGGTGGCTGAGACTTTGGTTAATTCTTCTTCCTGCCGGGAAATTAGAGTGACATGTGCCCGTCCAAATGCCTAACAGCTACTCTCTCATGGGTTCTCCCTCGTCCCTTCCATCTTTTGCCAAATTGGGAACCTGTGCAAACCAGGAGGTTAAAGGGCCTGTCTCTCCAAGTTGGGAGATTGATAGTAAGGCAGTTGGAAAGTCAAGCTGGAGCACCAGGAGAGGGACTATTCGTTGAGTTTTAGAAACCTTTCGTATTCACAGTGTGTCCATTCTCTAGGTTTCCTGTACATGTTATAGCTGTAGTAATATTCCCTTGAACACGGAGAGTTGGGACCCATGGAATGGGGGCCATGCATTATTGCTTGAAAGGGTCTGCATTTGCTCACCCAATCTCACCAATCCTCTCAGTCCCAAGTGTCCAGCCTTATGCCACATCCAGCTGTCATTGTAGACAGGGTCTTTCCAGGTTTCCTCAGACACCCTGAAGGAATTGTAAAGAATTTCCCTGTTTTTTGGTTTTGCTTTTGAAATTCCTTTTTATAGTGGGTTTGAGCTGATTCTCGCTGCCATGTTTATGCCACTTTAGACACACTTGATTCCCTTATGGAGACATATCAATACATAGGTTTTAAGATTCTTACTAGTCAGATATATTCCTCTGTGGGAAATATGGGGTTTTGAGTCTCTTTCACTGAGGAAGGTGTCGGTTTTGTCAATTCCAAAGTTGGTTTTTGAAACGGTCCCTGTGCTTATATCAAACTCTGGTTTTATGCATCACCCCACCTCTCCTTCCCCTTTATGCAGGCATAAGAGTGTTTTCTAAATGTGAGACTCTGTTCTCTTTCCTAACTCAGTTCACGTGTAGCCATGTTTACAGGATCTTTATAAGTGATATCTTATGATAAGTTTCTTTTTCTGTGTGACTTATTTCACTTAGAATCATCCTACCTGAATCCACTCACTTTGCTGCTACTGGTCTTATGACATTGATTTCATGGCTGAGGGATATTCCATCGTACGTAAGTACCACAATGTTTTGAACCATTTTTATATTTCCTGGGATATTTAAGGTGTACCCAAGTTGAGGTTCTTGTAGCCAGTGCAGCCCTAAATTTGGAGGTGTCTCTTTCTTATTGATTTTCAGTTTTCCCCAGGTATATTCCCTAGACTGGAAGTGGCCTTGGCTCTGTAGCTCTGTTGTTTACTTGTTTTAGGGAACACAATGCACTCCTCCAGTGAGGCAGTTGGCAATTTACATCCCGCCCATCTGCATAACAAGGCTCCCTGTTCTCCAGGGCCTGTCTTGCCTTTCTGGTTTTTACACATTTTGTGGATGTCCCTTTTGACCGGTGGGAGGTGATACTTCTTTGTAGTGCAGATTTGCATTGCCCGCTTGCTTGCTTGGCCAAAAAGGGCGTATGTGTTTTCTCCTGAATATATTCAGGAGAAAACGCATACGCCCTTTTTGGCCAAGTGCACCATTGTCCAAGTTGTGCCCCTCTTCCTGTGCTTTACAGGCGATTCCAACGTACCTCTTGAAATCTGTTTCCTGCTATTTTGCCTCACTTTCAAGTCCGCCTCGTTGACTTCCCTCAACAGATTTTTGGACGATAGTTGTCCTTTATCACTCTGCCAGTTTGTGAATTGCTGTGCCCCTGAGCTCCATTTCTCAACTCGTTTTTTGTGAGCTGAACGCAAGTCCAAAATTTTGGATCATGTCCTATACTGGTTCCCGGTGGGTGGCTGAGACTTTGGTTAATTCTTCTTCCTGCCGGGAAATTAGAGTGACATGTGCCCGTCCAAATGCCTAACAGCTACTCTCTCATGGGTTCTCCCTCGTCCCTTCCATCCTCTGCCAAATTGGGAACCTGTGCAAACCAGGAGGTTAAAGGGCCTGTCTCTCCAAGTTGGGAGATTGATAGTAAGGCAGTTGGAAAGTCAAACTGGAGCACCAGGAGAGGGACTATTCGTTGAGTTTTAGAAACCTTTCGTATTCACAGTGTGTCCATTCTCTAGGTTTCCTGTACATGTTATAGCTGTAGTAATATTCCCTTGAACCTGGAGAGTTGTGACCCATGGAATGGGGGCCATGCATTATTGCTTGAAAGGGTCTGCATTTGCTCACCCAATCTCACCAATCCTCTCAGTCCCAAGTGTCCAGCCTTATGCCACATCCAGCTGTCATTGTAGACAGGGTCTTTCCAGGTTTCCTCAGACACCCTGAAGGAATTGTAAAGAATTTCCCTGTTTTTTGGATTTGCTTTTGAAATTCCTTTTTATAGTGGGTTTGAGCTGATTCTCGCTGCCATGTTTATGCCACTCTAGACACACTTGATTCCCTTATGGAGTCATATCAATACATAGGTTTTAAGATTCTTACTAGTCAGATATATACCTCTGTGGGAAATATGGGGTTTTGAGTCTCTTTCACTGAGGAAGGTGTAGGTCTTGTCTATTCCAAAGTTGGTTTTTGGAACGGTCCCTGTGCTTATATCAAACTCTGGTTTTATGCATCACCCCACCTCTCCTTCTCCTTTATGCGGGCATAAGAGTGTTTTCTAAATGTGAGACTCTGTTCTCTTTCCTAACTCAGTTCACGTGTACCCATGTTTACAGGATCTTCATAAGTGATATCTTATGATAAGTTTCTTTTTCTGTGTGACTTATTTCACTTAGAATCATCGTACCTGATTCCACTCACTTTGCTGCTACTGGTCTTATGACATTGATTTCATGGCTGAGGGATATTCCATCGTACGTAAGTACCACAATGTTTTGAACCATTTTTATATTTCCTGGGATATTTAAGGTGTACCCAAGTTGAGGTTCTTGTAGCCAGTGCAGCCCTAAATTTGGAGGTGTCTCTTTCTTATTGATTTTCAGTTTTCCCCAGGTATATTACCTAGACTGGAAGTGGCCTTGGCTCTGGAGCTCTGTTGTTTACTTGTTTTAGGGAACACAATGCACTCCTCCAGTGAGGCAGTTGGCAATTTACATCCCGCCCATCAGCATAACAAGGCTCCCAGTTCTCCAGGGCCTGTCTTGCCTTTCTGGTTTTTACACATTTTGTGGATGTCCCTTTTGACCGGTGGGAAGTGATACTTCTTTGTAGTGCAGATTTGCATTGCCCGCTTGCTTGCTTGGCCAAAAAGGGCGTATGCGTTTTCTCCTGAATATATTCAGGAGAAAACGCATACGCCCTTTTTGGCCAAGTGCACCATTGTCCAAGTTGTGCCCCTCTTCCTGTGCTTTACAGGCGATTCCAACGTACCTCTTGAAATCTGTTTCCTACTATTTTGCCTCACTTTCAAGTCCGCCTCGTTGACTTCCCTCAACAGATTTTTGGACGATAGTTGTCCTTTATCACTCTGCCAGGTTGTGAATTGCTGTGCCCCTGAGCTCCATTTCTCAACTCGTTTTTTGTGAGCTGAACGCAAGTCCAAAATTTTGTATCATGTCCTATACTGGTTCCCGGTGGGTGGCTGAGACTTTGGTTAATTCTTCTTCCTGCCGGGAAATTAGAGTGACATGTGCCCATCCAAATGCCTAACAGCTACTCTCTCATGGGTTCTCCCTCATCCCTTCCATCCTCTGCCAAATTGGGAACCTGTGCAAACCAGGAGGTTAAAGGGCCTGTCTCTCCAAGTTGGGAGATTGATAGTAAGGCAGTTGGAAATTCAAACTGGAGCACCAGGAGAGGGACTATTCGTTGAGTTTTAGAAACCTTTCATATTCACAGTGTGTCCATTCTCTAGGTTTCCTGTACATGTTATAGCTGTAGTAATATTCCCTTGAACCTGGAGAGTTGGGACCCATGGAATGGGGGCCATGCATTATTGCTTGAAAGGGTCTGCATTTGCTCACCCAATCTCACCAATCCTCTCAGTCCCAAGTGTCCAGCCTTATGCCACATCCACTGTCATTGTAGATAGGGTCTTTCCAGGTTTCCTCAGACACCCTGAAGGAATTGTAAAGAATTTCCCTGTTTTTTGGTTTTGCTTTTGAAATTCCTTTTTATAGTGGGTTTGAGCTGATTCTCGCAGCCATGTTTATGCCACTCTAGACACACTCGATTCCCTTATGGAGACATATCAATACATAGGTTTTAAGATTCTTACTAGTCAGATATATTCCTCTGTGGGAAATATGGGGTTTTGAGTCTCTTTCACTAAGGAAGGTGTCGGTCTTGTCAATTCCAAAGTTGGTTTTTGAAACGGTCCCTGTGCTTATATCAAACTCTTGTTTTATGCATCACCCCACCTCTCCTTCCCCTTTATGCAGGCATAAGAGTGTTTTCTAAATGTGAGACTCTGTTCTCTTTCCTAACTCAGTTCACGTGTAGCCATGTTTACAGGATCTTCATAAGTGATATCTTATGATAAGTTTCTTTTTCTGTGTGACTTATTTCACTTAGAATCATCGTACCTGAATCCACTCACTTTGCTGCTACTGGTCTTATGACATTGATTTCATGGCTGAGGGATATTCCATCGTACGTAAGTACCACAATGTTTTGAACCATTTTTATATTTCCTGGGATATTTAAGGTGTACCCAAGTTGAGGTTCTTGTAGCCAGTGCAGCCCTAAATTTGGAGGTGTCTCTTTCTTATTGATTTTCAGTTTTCCCCAGGTATATTCCCTAGACTGGAAGTGGCCTTGGCTCTGGAGCTCTGTTGTTTACTTGTTTTAGGGAACACAATGCACTCCTCCAGTGAGGCAGTTGGCAATTTACATCCCGCCCATCAGCATAACAAGGCTCCCAGTTCTCCAGGGCCTGTCTTGCCTTTCTGGTTTTTACACATTTTGTGGATGTCCCTTTTGACCGGTGGGAAGTGATACTTCTTTGTAGTGCAGATTTGCATTGCCCGCTTGCTTGCTTGGCCAAAAAGGGCGTATGCGTTTTCTCCTGAATATATTCAGGAGAAAACGCATACGCCCTTTTTGGCCAAGTGCACCATTGTCCAAGTTGTGCCCCTCTTCCTGTGCTTTACAGGCGATTCCAACGTACCTCTTGAAATCTGTTTCCTACTATTTTGCCTCACTTTCAAGTCCGCCTCGTTGACTTCCCTCAACAGATTTTTGGACGATAGTTGTCCTTTATCACTCTGCCAGGTTGTGAATTGCTGTGCCCCTGAGCTCCATTTCTCAACTCGTTTTTTGTGAGCTGAACGCAAGTCCAAAATTTTGTATCATGTCCTATACTGGTTCCCGGTGGGTGGCTGAGACTTTGGTTAATTCTTCTTCCTGCCGGGAAATTAGAGTGACATGTGCCCATCCAAATGCCTAACAGCTACTCTCTCATGGGTTCTCCCTCATCCCTTCCATCCTCTGCCAAATTGGGAACCTGTGCAAACCAGGAGGTTAAAGGGCCTGTCTCTCCAAGTTGGGAGATTGATAGTAAGGCAGTTGGAAATTCAAACTGGAGCACCAGGAGAGGGACTATTCGTTGAGTTTTAGAAACCTTTCATATTCACAGTGTGTCCATTCTCTAGGTTTCCTGTACATGTTATAGCTGTAGTAATATTCCCTTGAACCTGGAGAGTTGGGACCCATGGAATGGGGGCCATGCATTATTGCTTGAAAGGGTCTGCATTTGCTCACCCAATCTCACCAATCCTCTCAGTCCCAAGTGTCCAGCCTTATGCCACATCCACTGTCATTGTAGATAGGGTCTTTCCAGGTTTCCTCAGACACCCTGAAGGAATTGTAAAGAATTTCCCTGTTTTTTGGTTTTGCTTTTGAAATTCCTTTTTATAGTGGGTTTGAGCTGATTCTCGCAGCCATGTTTATGCCACTCTAGACACACTCGATTCCCTTATGGAGACATATCAATACATAGGTTTTAAGATTCTTACTAGTCAGATATATTCCTCTGTGGGAAATATGGGGTTTTGAGTCTCTTTCACTAAGGAAGGTGTCGGTCTTGTCAATTCCAAAGTTGGTTTTTGAAACGGTCCCTGTGCTTATATCAAACTCTTGTTTTATGCATCACCCCACCTCTCCTTCCCCTTTATGCAGGCATAAGAGTGTTTTCTAAATGTGAGACTCTGTTCTCTTTCCTAACTCAGTTCACGTGTAGCCACGTTTACAGGATCTTCATAAGTGATATCTTATGATAAGTTTCTTTTTCTGTGTGACTTATTTCACTTAGAATCATCGTACCTGAATCCACTCACTTTGCTGCTACTGGTCTTATGACATTGATTTCATGGCTGAGGGATATTCCATCGTACGTAAGTACCACAATGTTTTGAACCATTTTTATATTTCCTGGGATATTTAAGGTGTACCCAAGTTGAGGTTCTTGTAGCCAGTGCAGCCCTAAATTTGGAGGTGTCTCTTTCTTATTGATTTTCAGTTTTCCCCAGGTATATTACCTAGACTGGAAGTGGCCTTGGCTCTGTAGCTCTGTTGTTTACTTGTTTTAGGGAACACAATGCACTCCTCCAGTGAGGCAGTTGGCAATTTACATCCCGCCCATCAGCATAACAAGGCTCCCAGTTCTCCAGGGCCTGTCTTGCCTTTCTGGTTTTTACACATTTTGTGGATGTCCCTTTTGACCGGTGGGAAGTGATACTTCTTTGTAGTGCAGATTTGCATTGCCCGCTTGCTTGCTTGGCCAAAAAGGGTGTATGCGTTTTCTCCTGAATATATTCAGGAGAAAACGCATACGCCCTTTTTGGCCAAGTGCACCATTGTCCAAGTTGTGCCCCTCTTCCTGTGCTTTACAGGCGATTCCAACGTACCTCTTGAAATCTGTTTCCTACTATTTTGCCTCACTTTCAAGTCCGCCTCGTTGACTTCCCTCAACAGATTTTTGGACGATAGTTGTCCTTTATCACTCTGCCAGGTTGTGAATTGCTGTGCCCCTGAGCTCCATTTCTCAACTCGTTTTTTGTGAGCTGAACGCAAGTCCAAAATTTTGTATCATGTCCTATACTGGTTCCCGGTGGGTGGCTGAGACTTTGGTTAATTCTTCTTCCTGCCGGGAAATTAGAGTGACATGTGCCCATCCAAATGCCTAACAGCTACTCTCTCATGGGTTCTCCCTCGTCCCTTCCATCCTCTGCCAAATTGGGAACCTGTGCAAACCAGGAGGTTAAAGGGCCTGTCTCTCCAAGTTGGGAGATTGATAGTAAGGCAGTTGGAAATTCAAACTGGAGCACCAGGAGAGGGACTATTCGTTGAGTTTTAGAAACCTTTCATATTCACAGTGTGTCCATTCTCTAGGTTTCCTGTACATGTTATAGCTGTAGTAATATTCCCTTGAACCTGGAGAGTTGGGACCCATGGAATGGGGGCCATGCATTATTGCTTGAAAGGGTCTGCATTTGCTCACCCAATCTCACCAATCCTCTCAGTCCCAAGTGTCCAGCCTTATGCCACATCCACTGTCATTGTAGATAGGGTCTTTCCAGGTTTCCTCAGACACCCTGAAGGAATTGTAAAGAATTTCCCTGTTTTTTGGTTTTGCTTTTGAAATTCCTTTTTATAGTGGGTTTGAGCTGATTCTCGCAGCCATGTTTATGCCACTCTAGACACACTCGATTCCCTTATGGAGACATATCAATACATAGGTTTTAAGATTCTTACTAGTCAGATATATTCCTCTGTGGGAAATATGGGGTTTTGAGTCTCTTTCACTAAGGAAGGTGTCGGTCTTGTTAATTCCAAAGTTGGTTTTTGAAACGGTCCCTGTGCTTATATCAAACTCTTGTTTTATGCATCACCCCACCTCTCCTTCCCCTTTATGCGGGCATAAGAGTGTTTTCTAAATGTGAGACTCTGTTCTCTTTCCTAACTCAGTTCACGTGTAGCCATGTTTACAGGATCTTCATAAGTGATATCTTATGATAAGTTTCTTTTTCTGTGTGACTTATTTCACTTAGAATCATCGTACCTGAATCCACTCACTTTGCTGCTACTGGTCTTATGACATTGATTTCATGGCTGAGGGATAATCCATCGTACGTAAGTACCACAATGTTTTGAACCATTTTTATATTTCCTGGGATATTTAAGGTGTACCCAAGTTGAGGTTCTTGTAGTCAGTGCAGCCCTAAATTTGGAGGTGGCTCTTTCTTATTGATTTTCAGTTTTCCCAAGGTATATTCCCTAGACTGGAAGTGGCCTTGGCTCTGTAGCTCTGTTGTTTACTTGTTTTAGGGAACACAATGCACTCCTCCAGTGAGGCAGTTGGCAATTTACATCCCGCCCATCAGCATAACAAGGCTCCCAGTTCTCCAGGGCCTGTCTTGACTTTCTGGTTTTTACACATTTTGTGGATGTCCCTTTTGACCGGTGGGAAGTGATACTTCTTTGTAGTGCAGATTTGCATTGCCCGCTTGCTTGCTTTGCCAAAAAGGGCGTATGCGTTTTCTCCTGAATATATTCAGGAGAAAACGCATACGCCCTTTTTGGCCAAGTGCACCATTGTCCAAGTTGTGCCCCTCTTCCTGTGCTTTACAGGCGATTCCAAGGTACCTCTTGAAATCTGTTTCCTTCTATTTTGCCTCGCTTTCAAGTCCGCCTCGTTGACTTCCCTCAACAGATTTTTGGACGATAGTAGTCCTTTATCACTCTGCCAGTTTGTGAATTGCTGTGCCCCTGAGCTCCATTTCTCAACTCGTTTTTTGTGAGCTGAACGCAAGTCCAAAATTTTGGATCATGTCCTATACTGGTTCCCGGTGGGTGGCTGAGACTTTGGTTAATTCTTCTTCCTGCCGGGAAATTAGTGACATGTGCCCGTCCAAATGCCTAACAGCTACTCTCTCATGGGTTCTCCCTCGTCCCTTCCATCCTCTGCCAAATTGGGAACCTGTGCAAACCAGGAGGTTAAAGGGCCTGTCTCTCCAAGTTGGGAGATTGATAGTAAGGCAGTTGGAAAGTCAAACTGGAGCACCAGGAGAGGGACTATTCGTTGAGTTTTAGAAACCTTTCGTATTCACAGTGTGTCCATTCTCTAGGTTTCCTGTACATGTTATAGCTGTAGTAATATTCCCTTGAACCTGGAGAGTTGTGACCCATGGAATGGGGGCCATGCATTATTGCTTGAAAGGGTCTGCATTTGCTCACCCAATCTCACCAATCCTCTCAGTCCCAAGTGTCCAGCCTTATGCCACATCCAGCTGTCATTGTAGACAGGGTCTTTCCAGGTTTCCTCAGACACCCTGAAGGAACTGTAAAGATTTTCCCTGTTTTTTGGTTTTGCGTTTGAAATTCCTTTTTATAGTGGGTTTGAGCTGATTCTCGCTGCCATGTTTATGCCACTCTAGACACACTTGATTCCCTTATGGATTCATATCAATACATAGGTTTTAAGATTCTTACTAGTCAGATATATACCTCTGCGGGAAATATGGGGTTTTGAGTCTCTTTCACTGAGGAAGGTGTAGGTCTTGTCTATTCCAAAGTTGGTTTTTGGAACGGTCCCTGTGCTTATAACAAACTCTGGTTTTATGCATCACCCCACCTCTCCTTCCCCTTTATGCAGGCATAAGAGTGTTTTCTAAATGTGAGACTCTGTTCTCTTTCCTAACTCAGTTCACGTGTAGCCATGTTTACAGGATCTTCATAAGTGATATCTTATGATAAGTTTCTTTTTCTGTGTGACTTATTTCACTTAGAATCATCGTACCTGAATCCACTCACTTTGCTGCTACTGGTCTTATGACATTGATTTCATGGCTGAGGGATATTCCATCGTACGTAAGTACCACAATGTTTTGAACCATTTTTATATTTCCTGGGATATTTAAGGTGTACCCAAGTTGAGGTTCTTGTAGCCAGTGCAGCCCTAAATTTGGAGGTGGCTCTTTCTTATTGATTTTCAGTTTTCCCCAGGTATATTCCCTAGACTGGAAGTGGCCTTGGCTCTGTAGCTCTGTTGTTTACTTGTTTTAGGGAACACAATGCACTCCTCCAGTGAGGCAGTTGGCAATTTACATCCCGCCCATCAGCATAACAAGGCTCCCTGTTCTCCAGGGCCTGTCTTGCCTTTCTGGTTTTTACACATTTTGTGGATGTCCCTTTTGACCGGTGGGAAGTGATACTTCTTTGTAGTGCAGATTTGCAGTGCCCGCTTGCTTGCTTGGCCAAAAAGGGCGTATGCGTTTTCTCCTGAATATATTCAGGAGAAAACGCATACGCCCTTTTTGGCCTAGTGCACCATTGTCCAAGTTGTGCCCCTCTTCCTGTGCTTTACAGGCGATTCCAACGTACCTCTTGAAATCTGTTTCCTACTATTTTGCCTCACATTCAAGTCCGCCTCGTTGACTTCCCTCAACAGATTTTTGGACGATAGTTGTCCTTTATCACTCTGCCAGGTTGTGAATTGCTGTGCCCCTGAGCTCCATTTCTCAACTCGTTTTTTGTTAGCTGAACGCAAGTCCAAAATTTTGGATCATGTCCTATACTGGTTCCCGGTGGGTGGCTGAGACTTTGGTTAATTCTTCTTCCTGCCGGGAAATTAGAGTGACATGTGCCCATCCAAATGCCTAACAGCTACTCTCTCATGGGTTCTCCCTCGTCCCTTCCATCCTCTGCCAAATTGGGAACCTGTGCAAACCAGGAGGTTAAAGGGCCTGTCTCTCCAAGTTGGGAGATTGATAGTAAGGCAGTTGGAAAGTCAAACTGGAGCACCAGGAGAGGGACTATTCGTTGAGTTTTAGAAACCTTTCGTATTCACAGTGTGTCCATTCTCTAGGTTTCCTGTACCAGTTCTTGCTGTATTAATATTCCCTTCAAGCTCGAGAGTTGGGACCCATGGAATGGGGTCCATGCATTCTTGCTTTAAAGGGTCTGCATTTGCTCACCCAATCTCACCAATCCTCTCAGTCCCAAGTGTCCAGCCTTATGCCACATACAGCTGTCATTGTAGATAGGGTCTTTCCAGGTTTCCTCAGACACCCTGAAGGAATTGTAAAGAATTTCCCTGTTTTTTGGTTTTGCTTTTGAAATTCCTTTTTATAGTGGGTTTGAGCTGATTCTCGCTGCCATGTTTATGCCACTCTAGATACACTTGATTCCCTTATGGAGACATATCAATACATAGGTTTTAAGATTCTTACTAGTCATATATTTTCCTCTGTGGGAAATATGGGGTTTTGAGTCTCTTTCACTGAGGAAGGTGTAGGTCTTGTCTATTCCAAAGTTGGTTTTTGGAACGGTCCCTGTGCTTATATCAAACTCTGGTTTTATGCATCACCTCACCTCTCCATCCCCTTTATGCAGGCATAAGAGTGTTTTCTAAATGTGAGACTCTGTTCTCTTTCCTAACTCAGTTCACGTATAGCCATGTTTACAGGATCTTCATAAGTGATATCTTATGATAAGTTCCTTTTTCTGTGTGACTTATTTCACTTAGAATAATCGTACCTGAATCCACTCACTTTGCTGCTACTGGTCTTATGACATTGATTTCATGGCTGAGGGATATTCCATCGTACGTAAGTACCACAATGTTTTGAACCATTTTTATATTTCCTGGGATATTTAAGTTGTACCCAAGTTGAGGTTCTTGTAGTCAGTGCAGCCCTAAATTTGGAGGTGGCTCTTTCTTATTGATTTTCAGTTTTCCCAAGGTATATTCCCTAGACTGGAAGTGGCCTTGGCTCTGTAGCTCTGTTGTTTACTTGTTTTAGGGAACACAATGCACTCCTCCAGTGAGGCAGTTGGCAATTTACATCCCGCCCATCAGCATAACAAGGCTCCCTGTTCTCCAGGGCCTGTCTTGACTTTCTGGTTTTTACATATTTTGTGGATGTCCCTTTTGACCAGTGGGAAGTGATACTTCTTTGTAGTGCAGATTTGCATTGCCCACTTGCTTGCTTGGCCAAAAAGGGCGTATGCGTTTTCTCCTGAATATATTCAGGTGAAAACGCATACGCCCTTTTTGGCCAAGTGCACCATTGTCCAAGTTGTGCCCCTCTTCCTGTGCTTTACAGGCGATTCCAAGGTACCTCTTGAAATCTGTTTCCTGCTATTTTGCCTCGCTTTCAAGTCCGCCTCGATGACTTCCCTCAACAGATTTTTGGACGATAGTTGTCCTTTATCACTCTGCCAGTTTGTGAATTGCTGTGCCCCTGAGCTCCATTTCTCAACTCGTTTTTTGTGAGCTGAACGCAAGTCCAAAATTTTGGATCATGTCCTATACTGGTTCCCGGTGGGTGGCTGAGACTTTGGTTAATTCTTCTTCCTGCCGGGAAATTAGAGTGACATGTGCCCGTCCAAATGCCTAACAGCTACTCTCTCATGGGTTCTCCCTCGTCCCTTCCATCCTCTGCCAAATTGGGAACCTATGCAAACCAGGAGGTTAAAGGGCCTGTCTCTCCAAGTTGGGAGATTGATAGTAAGGCAGTTGGAAAGTCAAACTGGAGCACCAGGAGAGGGACTATTCGTTGAGTTTTAGAAACCTTTCGTATTCACAGTGTGTCCATTCTCTAGGTTTCCTGTACATGTTATAGCTGTAGTAATATTCCCTTGAACCTGGAGAGTTGGGACCCATGGAATGGGGGCCATGCATTATTGCTTGAAAGGGTCTGCATTTGCTCACCCAATCTCACCAATCCTCTCAGTCCCAAGTGTCCAGCCTTATGCCACATCCAGCTGTCATTGTAGACAGGGTCTTTCCAGGTTTCCTCAGACACCCTGAAGGAACTGTAAAGATTTTCCCTGTTTTTTGGTTTTGCGTTTGAAATTCCTTTTTATAGTGGGTTTGAGCTGATTCTCGCTGCCATGTTTATGCCACTCTAGACACACTTGATTCCCTTATGGATTCATATCAATACATAGGTTTTAAGATTCTTACTAGTCAGATATATACCTCTGCGGGAAATATGGGGTTTTGAGTCTCTTTCACTGAGGAAGGTGTCGGTCTTGTCAATTCCAAAGTTGGTTTTTGAAACGGTCCCTGTGCTTATATCAAACTCTGGTTTTATGCATCACCCCACCTCTCCTTCCCCTTTATGCAGGCATAAGAGTGTTTTCTAAATGTGAGACTCTGTTCTCTTTCCTAACTCAGTTCCCGTGTAGCCATGTTTAAAGGATCTTCATAAGTGATATCTTATGATAAGTTTCTTTTTCTGTGTGACTTATTTCACTTAGAATCATCGTACCTGAATCCACTCACTTTGCTGCTACTGGTCTTATGACATTGATTTCATGGCTGAGGGATATTCCATCGTACGTAAGTACCACAATGTTTTGAACCATTTTTATATTTCCTGGGATATTTAAGGTGTACCCAAGTTGAGGTTCTTGTAGCCAGTGCAGCCCTAAATTTGGAGGTGGCTCTTTCTTATTGATTTTCAGTTTTCCCCAGGTATATTCCCTAGACTGGAAGTGGCCTTGGCTCTGTAGCTCTGTTGTTTACTTGTTTTAGGGAACACAATGCACTCCTCCAGTGAGGCAGTTGGCAATTTACATCCCGCCCATCAGCATAACAAGGCTCCCTGTTCTCCAGGGCCTGTCTTGCCTTTCTGGTTTTTACACATTTTGTGGATGTCCCTTTTGACCGGTGGGAAGTGATACTTCTTTGTAGTGCAGATTTGCAGTGCCCGCTTGCTTGCTTGGCCAAAAAGGGCGTATGCGTTTTCTCCTGAATATATTCAGGAGAAAACGCATACGCCCTTTTTGGCCTAGTGCACCATTGTCCAAGTTGTGCCCCTCTTCCTGTGCTTTACAGGCGATTCCAACGTACCTCTTGAAATCTGTTTCCTACTATTTTGCCTCACATTCAAGTCCGCCTCGTTGACTTCCCTCAACAGATTTTTGGACGATAGTTGTCCTTTATCACTCTGCCAGGTTGTGAATTGCTGTGCCCCTGAGCTCCATTTCTCAACTCGTTTTTTGTTAGCTGAACGCAAGTCCAAAATTTTGGATCATGTCCTATACTGGTTCCCGGTGGGTGGCTGAGACTTTGGTTAATTCTTCTTCCTGCCGGGAAATTAGAGTGACATGTGCCCATCCAAATGCCTAACAGCTACTCTCTCATGGGTTCTCCCTCGTCCCTTCCATCCTCTGCCAAATTGGGAACCTGTGCAAACCAGGAGGTTAAAGGGCCTGTCTCTCCAAGTTGGGAGATTGATAGTAAGGCAGTTGGAAAGTCAAACTGGAGCACCAGGAGAGGGACTATTCGTTGAGTTTTAGAAACCTTTCGTATTCACAGTGTGTCCATTCTCTAGGTTTCCTGTACCAGTTCTTGCTGTATTAATATTCCCTTCAAGCTCGAGAGTTGGGACCCATGGAATGGGGTCCATGCATTCTTGCTTTAAAGGGTCTGCATTTGCTCACCCAATCTCACCAATCCTCTCAGTCCCAAGTGTCCAGCCTTATGCCACATACAGCTGTCATTGTAGATAGGGTCTTTCCAGGTTTCCTCAGACACCCTGAAGGAATTGTAAAGAATTTCCCTGTTTTTTGGTTTTGCTTTTGAAATTCCTTTTTATAGTGGGTTTGAGCTGATTCTCGCTGCCATGTTTATGCCACTCTAGATACACTTGATTCCCTTATGGAGACATATCAATACATAGGTTTTAAGATTCTTACTAGTCATATATTTTCCTCTGTGGGAAATATGGGGTTTTGAGTCTCTTTCACTGAGGAAGGTGTAGGTCTTGTCTATTCCAAAGTTGGTTTTTGGAACGGTCCCTGTGCTTATATCAAACTCTGGTTTTATGCATCACCTCACCTCTCCATCCCCTTTATGCAGGCATAAGAGTGTTTTCTAAATGTGAGACTCTGTTCTCTTTCCTAACTCAGTTCACGTATAGCCATGTTTACAGGATCTTCATAAGTGATATCTTATGATAAGTTCCTTTTTCTGTGTGACTTATTTCACTTAGAATAATCGTACCTGAATCCACTCACTTTGCTGCTACTGGTCTTATGACATTGATTTCATGGCTGAGGGATATTCCATCGTACGTAAGTACCACAATGTTTTGAACCATTTTTCTATTTCCTGGGATATTTAAGTTGTACCCAAGTTGAGGTTCTTGTAGTCAGTGCAGCCCTAAATTTGGAGGTGGCTCTTTCTTATTGATTTTCAGTTTTCCCAAGGTATATTCCCTAGACTGGAAGTGGCCTTGGCTCTGTAGCTCTGTTGTTTACTTGTTTTAGGGAACACAATGCACTCCTCCAGTGAGGCAGTTGGCAATTTACATCCCGCCCATCAGCATAACAAGGCTCCCTGTTCTCCAGGGCCTGTCTTGACTTTCTGGTTTTTACATATTTTGTGGATGTCCCTTTTGACCAGTGGGAAGTGATACTTCTTTGTAGTGCAGATTTGCATTGCCCACTTGCTTGCTTGGCCAAAAAGGGCGTATGCGTTTTCTCCTGAATATATTCAGGTGAAAACGCATACGCCCTTTTTGGCCAAGTGCACCATTGTCCAAGTTGTGCCCCTCTTCCTGTGCTTTACAGGCGATTCCAAGGTACCTCTTGAAATCTGTTTCCTGCTATTTTGCCTCGCTTTCAAGTCCCCCTCGATGACTTCCCTCAACAGATTTTTGGACGATAGTTGTCCTTTATCACTCTGCCAGTTTGTGAATTGCTGTGCCCCTGAGCTCCATTTCTCAACTCGTTTTTTGTGAGCTGAACGCAAGTCCAAAATTTTGGATCATGTCCTATACTGGTTCCCGGTGGGTGGCTGAGACTTTGGTTAATTCTTCTTCCTGCCGGGAAATTAGAGTGACATGTGCCCGTCCAAATGCCTAACAGCTACTCTCTCATGGGTTCTCCCTCGTCCCTTCCATCCTCTGCCAAATTGGGAACCTATGCAAACCAGGAGGTTAAAGGGCCTGTCTCTCCAAGTTGGGAGATTGATAGTAAGGCAGTTGGAAAGTCAAACTGGAGCACCAGGAGAGGGACTATTCGTTGAGTTTTAGAAACCTTTCGTATTCACAGTGTGTCCATTCTCTAGGTTTCCTGTACATGTTATAGCTGTAGTAATATTCCCTTGAACCTGGAGAGTTGGGACCCATGGAATGGGGGCCATGCATTATTGCTTGAAAGGGTCTGCATTTGCTCACCCAATCTCACCAATCCTCTCAGTCCCAAGTGTCCAGCCTTATGCCACATCCAGCTGTCATTGTAGACAGGGTCTTTCCAGGTTTCCTCAGACACCCTGAAGGAACTGTAAAGATTTTCCCTGTTTTTTGGTTTTGCGTTTGAAATTCCTTTTTATAGTGGGTTTGAGCTGATTCTCGCTGCCATGTTTATGCCACTCTAGACACACTTGATTCCCTTATGGATTCATATCAATACATAGGTTTTAAGATTCTTACTAGTCAGATATATACCTCTGCGGGAAATATGGGGTTTTGAGTCTCTTTCACTGAGGAAGGTGTAGGTCTTGTCTATTCCAAAGTTGGTTTTTGGAACGGTCCCTGTGCTTATAACAAACTCTGGTTTTATGCATCACCCCACCTCTCCTTCCCCTTTATGCAGGCATAAGAGTGTTTTCTAAATGTGAGACTCTGTTCTCTTTCCTAACTCAGTTCACGTGTAGCCATGTTTACAGGATCTTCATAAGTGATATCTTATGATAAGTTTCTTTTTCTGTGTGACTTATTTCACTTAGAATCATCGTACCTGAATCCACTCACTTTGCTGCTACTGGTCTTATGACATTGATTTCATGGCTGAGGGATATTCCATCGTACGTAAGTACCACAATGTTTTGAACCATTTTTATATTTCCTGGGATATTTAAGGTGTACCCAAGTTGAGGTTCTTGTAGCCAGTGCAGCCCTAAATTTGGAGGTGGCTCTTTCTTATTGATTTTCAGTTTTCCCCAGGTATATTCCCTAGACTGGAAGTGGCCTTGGCTCTGTAGCTCTGTTGTTTACTTGTTTTAGGGAACACAATGCACTCCTCCAGTGAGGCAGTTGGCAATTTACATCCCGCCCATCAGCATAACAAGGCTCCCTGTTCTCCAGGGCCTGTCTTGCCTTTCTGGTTTTTACACATTTTGTGGATGTCCCTTTTGACCGGTGGGAAGTGATACTTCTTTGTAGTGCAGATTTGCAGTGCCCGCTTGCTTGCTTGGCCAAAAAGGGCGTATGCGTTTTCTCCTGAATATATTCAGGAGAAAACGCATACGCCCTTTTTGGCCTAGTGCACCATTGTCCAAGTTGTGCCCCTCTTCCTGTGCTTTACAGGCGATTCCAACGTACCTCTTGAAATCTGTTTCCTACTATTTTGCCTCACATTCAAGTCCGCCTCGTTGACTTCCCTCAACAGATTTTTGGACGATAGTTGTCCTTTATCACTCTGCCAGGTTGTGAATTGCTGTGCCCCTGAGCTCCATTTCTCAACTCGTTTTTTGTTAGCTGAACGCAAGTCCAAAATTTTGGATCATGTCCTATACTGGTTCCCGGTGGGTGGCTGAGACTTTGGTTAATTCTTCTTCCTGCCGGGAAATTAGAGTGACATGTGCCCATCCAAATGCCTAACAGCTACTCTCTCATGGGTTCTCCCTCGTCCCTTCCATCCTCTGCCAAATTGGGAACCTGTGCCAACCAGGAGGTTAAAGGGCCTGTTTCTCCAAGTTGGGAGATTGATAGTAAGGCAGTTGGAAAGTCAAACTGGAGCACCAGGAGAGGGACTATTCGTTGAGTTTTAGAAACCTTTCGTATTCACAGTGTGTCCATTCTCTAGGTTTCCTGTACATGTTATAGCTGTAGTAATATTCCCTTGAACCTGGAGAGTTGGGACCCATGGAATGGGGTCCATGCATTCTTGCTTTAAAGGGTCTGCATTTGCTCACCCAATCTCACCAATCCTCTCAGTCCCAAGTGTCCAGCCTTATGCCACATACAGCTGTCATTGTAGATAGGGTCTTTCCAGGTTTCCTCAGACACCCTGAAGGAATTGTAAAGAATTTCCCTGTTTTTTGGTTTTGCTTTTGAAATTCCTTTTTATAGTGGGTTTGAGCTGATTCTCGCTGCCATGTTTATGCCACTCTAGACACACTTGATTCCCTTATGGAGTCATAACAATACATAGGTTTTAAGATTCTTACTAGTCAGATATATTCCTCTGCAGGAAATATGGGGTTTTGAGTCTCTTTCACTGAGGAAGGTGTAGGTCTTGTCTATTCCAAAGTTGGTTTTTGGAACGGTCCCTGTGCTTATATCAAACTCTGGTTTTATGCATCACCCCACCTCTCCATCCCCTTTATGCAGGCATAAGAGTGTTTTCTAAATGTGAGACTCTGTTCTCTTTCCTAACTCAGTTCACGTGTAGCCATGTTTACAGGATCTTCATAAGTGATATCTTATGATAAGTTCCTTTTTCTGTGTGACTTATTTCACTTAGAATCATCGTACCTGAATCCACTCACTTTGCTGCTACTGGTCTTATGACATTGATTTCATGGCTGAGGGATATTCCATCGTACGTAAGTACCACAATGTTTTGAACCATTTTTATATTTCCTGGGATATTTAAGGTGTACCCAAGTTGAGGTTCTTGTAGTCAGTGCAGCCCTAAATTTGGAGGTGGCTCTTTCTTATTGATTTTCAGTTTTCCCAAGGTATATTCCCTAGACTGGAAGTGGCCTTGGCTCTGTAGCTCTGTTGTTTACTTGTTTTAGGGAACACAATGCACTCCTCCAGTGAGGCAGTTGGCAATTTACATCCCGCCCATCAGCATAACAAGGCTCCCTGTTCTCCAGGGCCTGTCTTGCCTTTCTGGTTTTTACACATTTTGTGGATGTCCCTTTTGACCGGTGGGAAGTGATACTTCTTTGTAGTGCAGATTTGCATTGCCCGCTTGCTTGCTTGGCCAAAAAGGGCGTATGCGTTTTCTCCTGAATATATTCAGGAGAAAACGCATACGCCCTTTTTGGCCAAGTGCACCATTGTCCAAGTTGTGCCCCTCTTCCTGTGCTTTACAGGCGATTCCAAGGTACCTCTTGAAATCTGTTTCCTGCTATTTTGCCTCGCTTTCAAGTCCGCCTCGTTGACTTCCCTCAACAGATTTTTGGACGATAGTTGTCCTTTATCACTCGGCCAGTTTGTGAATTGCTGTGCCCCTGAGCTCCATTTCTCAACTCGTTTTTTGTGAGCTGAACGCAAGTCCAAAATTTTGGATCATGTCCTATACTGGTTCCCGGTGGGTGGCTGAGACTTTGGTTAATTCTTCTTCCTGCCGGGAAATTAGAGTGACATGTGCCCGTCCAAATGCCTAACAGCTACTCTCTCATGGGTTCTCCCTCGTCCCTTCCATCCTCTGCCAAATTGGGAACCTGTGCAAACCAGGAGGTTAAAGGGCCTGTCTCTCCAAGTTGGGAGATTGATAGTAAGGCAGTTGGAAAGTCAAACTGGAGCACCAGGAGAGGGACTATTCGTTGAGTTTTAGAAACCTTTCGTATTCACAGTGTGTCCATTCTCTAGGTTTCCTGTACATGTTATAGCTGTAGTAATATTCCCTTGAACCTGGAGAGTTGGGACCCATGGAATGGGGGCCATGCATTATTGCTTGAAAGGGTCTGCATTTGCTCACCCAATTTCACCAATCCTCTCAGTCACCAGTGTCCAGCCTTATGCCACATCCAGCTGTCATTGTAGATAGGGTCTTTCCAGGTTTCCTCAGACACCCTGAAGGAATTGTAAAGAATTTCCCTGTTTTTTGGTTTTGCTTTTGAAATTCCTTTTTATAGTGGGTTTGAGCTGATTCTCGCTGCCATGTTTAAGCCACTCTAGACACACTTGATTCCCTTATGGAGACATATCAATACATAGGTTTTAAGATTCTTACTAGTCAGATATATTACTCTGTGGGAAATATGGGGTTTTGAGTCTCTTTCACTGAGGAAGGTGTAGGTCTTGTCTATTCCAAAGTTGGTTTTTGGAATGGTCCCTGTGCTTATATCAAACTCTGGTTTTATGCATCACCCCACCTCTCCATCCCCTTTATGCAGGCATAAGAGTGTTTTCTAAATGTGAGACTCTGTTCTCTTTCCTAACTCAGTTCACGTGTAGCCATGTTTACAGGATCTTCATAAGTGATATCTTATGATAAGTTCCTTTTTCTGTGTGACTTATTTCACTTAGAATCATCGTACCTGAATCCACTCACTTTGCTGCTACTGGTCTTATGACATTGATTTCATGGCTGAGGGATATTCCATCGTACGTAAGTACCACAATGTTTTGAACCATTTTTATATTTCCTGGGATATTTAAGGTGTACCCAAGTTGAGGTTCTTGTAGCCAGTGCAGCCCTAAATTTGGAGGTGGCTCTTTCTTATTGATTTTCAGTTTTCCCCAGGTATATTCCCTAGACATGAAGTGGCCTTGGCTCTGTAGCTCTGTTGTTTACTTGTTTTAGGGAACACAATGCACTCCTCCAGTGAGGCAGTTGGCAATTTACATCTCGCCCATCAGCATAACAAGGCTCCCTGTTCTCCAGGGCCTGTCTTGCCTTTCTGGTTTTTACACATTTTGTGGATGTCCCTTTTGACCGGTGGGAAGTGATACTTCTTTGTAGTGCAGATTTGCATTGCCCGCTTGCTTGCTTGGCCAAAAAGGGCGTATGCGTTTTCTCCTGAATATATTCAGGAGAAAACGCATACGCCCTTTTTGGCCAAGTGCATCATTGTCCAAGTTGTGCCCCTCTTCCTGTGCTTTACAGGCGATTCCAACGTACCTCTTGAAATCTGTTTCCTGCTATTTTGCCTCGCTTTCAAGTCCACCTCGTTGACTTCCCTCAACAGATTTTTGGACGATAGTTGTCCTTTATCACTCTGCCAGTTTGTGAATTGCTGTGCCCCTGAGCTCCATTTCTCAACTCGTTTTTTGTGAGCTGAAAGCAAGTCCAAAATTTTGGATCATGTCCTATACTGGTTCCCGGTGGGTGGCTGAGACTTTGGTTAATTCTTCTTCCTGCCGGGAAATTAGAGGGACATGTGCCCGTCCAAATGCCTAACAGCTACTCTCTCATGGGTTCTCCCTCGTCCCTTCCATCCTCTGCCAAATTGGGAACCTGTGCAAACCAGGAGGTTAAAGGGCCTGTCTCTCCAAGTTGGGAGATTGATAGTAAGGCAGTTGGAAAGTCAAACTGGAGCACCAGGAGAGGGACTATTCGTTGAGTTTTAGAAACCTTTCGTATTCACAGTGTGTCCATTCTCTAGGATTCCTGTACATGTTATAGCTGTAGTAATATTCCCTTGAACCTGGAGAGTTGGGACCCATGGAATGGGGGCCATGCATTATTGCTTGAAAGGGTCTGCATTTGCTCACCCAATCTCACCAATCCTCTCAGTCCCAAGTGTCCAGCCTTATGCCACATCCAGCTGTCATTGTAGATAGGGTCTTTCCAGGTTTCCTCAGACACCCTGAAGGAATTGTAAAGAATTTCCCTGTTTTTTGGTTTTGCTTTTGAAATTCCTTTTTATAGTGGGTTTGAGCTGATTCTCGCTGCCATGTTTATGCCACTCTAGACACACTTGATTCCCTTATGGAGTCATAACAATACATAGGTTTTAAGATTCTTACTAGTCAGATATATTCCTCTGCAGGAAATATGGGGTTTTGAGTCTCTTTCACTGAGGAAGGTGTAGGTCTTGTCTATTCCAAAGTTGGTTTTTGGAACGGTCCCTGTGCTTATATCAAACTCTGGTTTTATGCATCACCCCACCTCTCCATCCCCTTTATGCAGGCATAAGAGTGTTTTCTAAATGTGAGACTCTGTTCTCTTTCCTAACTCAGTTCACGTGTAGCCATGTTTACAGGATCTTCATAAGTGATATCTTATGATAAGTTCCTTTTTCTGTGTGACTTATTTCACTTAGAATCATCGTACCTGAATCCACTCACTTTGCTGCTACTGGTCTTATGACATTGATTTCATGGCTGAGGGATATTCCATCGTACGTAAGTACCACAATGTTTTGAACCATTTTTATATTTCCTGGGATATTTAAGGTGTACCCAAGTTGAGGTTCTTGTAGTCAGTGCAGCCCTAAATTTGGAGGTGGCTCTTTCTTATTGATTTTCAGTTTTCCCAAGGTATATTCCCTAGACTGGAAGTGGCCTTGGCTCTGTAGCTCTGTTGTTTACTTGTTTTAGGGAACACAATGCACTCCTCCAGTGAGGCAGTTGGCAATTTACATCCCGCCCATCAGCATAACAAGGCTCCCTGTTCTCCAGGGCCTGTCTTGCCTTTCTGGTTTTTACACATTTTGTGGATGTCCCTTTTGACCGGTGGGAAGTGATACTTCTTTGTAGTGCAGATTTGCATTGCCCGCTTGCTTGCTTGGCCAAAAAGGGCGTATGCGTTTTCTCCTGAATATATTCAGGAGAAAACGCATACGCCCTTTTTGGCCAAGTGCACCATTGTCCAAGTTGTGCCCCTCTTCCTGTGCTTTACAGGCGATTCCAAGGTACCTCTTGAAATCTGTTTCCTGCTATTTTGCCTCGCTTTCAAGTCCGCCTCGTTGACTTCCCTCAACAGATTTTTGGACGATAGTTGTCCTTTATCACTCGGCCAGTTTGTGAATTGCTGTGCCCCTGAGCTCCATTTCTCAACTCGTTTTTTGTGAGCTGAACGCAAGTCCAAAATTTTGGATCATGTCCTATACTGGTTCCCGGTGGGTGGCTGAGACTTTGGTTAATTCTTCTTCCTGCCGGGAAATTAGAGTGACATGTGCCCGTCCAAATGCCTAACAGCTACTCTCTCATGGGTTCTCCCTCGTCCCTTCCATCCTCTGCCAAATTGGGAACCTGTGCAAACCAGGAGGTTAAAGGGCCTGTCTCTCCAAGTTGGGAGATTGATAGTAAGGCAGTTGGAAAGTCAAACTGGAGCACCAGGAGAGGGACTATTCGTTGAGTTTTAGAAACCTTTCGTATTCACAGTGTGTCCATTCTCTAGGTTTCCTGTACATGTTATAGCTGTAGTAATATTCCCTTGAACCTGGAGAGTTGGGACCCATGGAATGGGGGCCATGCATTATTGCTTGAAAGGGTCTGCATTTGCTCACCCAATTTCACCAATCCTCTCAGTCACCAGTGTCCAGCCTTATGCCACATCCAGCTGTCATTGTAGATAGGGTCTTTCCAGGTTTCCTCAGACACCCTGAAGGAATTGTAAAGAATTTCCCTGTTTTTTGGTTTTGCTTTTGAAATTCCTTTTTATAGTGGGTTTGAGCTGATTCTCGCTGCCATGTTTAAGCCACTCTAGACACACTTGATTCCCTTATGGAGACATATCAATACATAGGTTTTAAGATTCTTACTAGTCAGATATATTACTCTGTGGGAAATATGGGGTTTTGAGTCTCTTTCACTGAGGAAGGTGTAGGTCTTGTCTATTCCAAAGTTGGTTTTTGGAATGGTCCCTGTGCTTATATCAAACTCTGGTTTTATGCATCACCCCACCTCTCCATCCCCTTTATGCAGGCATAAGAGTGTTTTCTAAATGTGAGACTCTGTTCTCTTTCCTAACTCAGTTCACGTGTAGCCATGTTTACAGGATCTTCATAAGTGATATCTTATGATAAGTTCCTTTTTCTGTGTGACTTATTTCACTTAGAATCATCGTACCTGAATCCACTCACTTTGCTGCTACTGGTCTTATGACATTGATTTCATGGCTGAGGGATATTCCATCGTACGTAAGTACCACAATGTTTTGAACCATTTTTCTATTTCCTGGGATATTTAAGGTGTACCCAAGTTGAGGTTCTTGTAGTCAGTGCAGCCCTAAATTTGGAGGTGGCTCTTTCTTATTGATTTTCAGTTTTCCCAAGGTATATTCCCTAGACTGGAAGTGGCCTTGGCTCTGTAGCTCTGTTGTTTACTTGTTTTAGGGAACACAATGCACTCCTCCAGTGAGGCAGTTGGCAATTTACATCCCGCCCATCAGCATAACAAGGCTCCCAGTTCTCCAGGGCCTGTCTTGCCTTTCTGGTTTTTACACATTTTGTGGATGTCCCTTTTGACCGGTGGGAAGTGATACTTTTTTGTAGTGCAGATTTGCATTGCCCGCTTGCTTGCTTGGCCAAAAAGGGCCTATGCGTTTTCTCCTGAATATATTCAGGAGAAAACGCATAGGCCCTTTTTGGCCCAGTGCACCATTGTCCAAGTTGTGCCCCTCTTCCTGTGCTTTACAGGCGATTCCAAGGTACCTCTTGAAATCTGTTTCCTGCTATTTTGCCTCGCTTTCAAGTCCGCCTCGTTGACTTCCCTCAACAGATTTTTGGACGATAGTTGTCCTTTATCACTCTGCCAGGTTGTGAATTGCTGTGCCCCTGAGCTCCATTTCTCAACTCGTTTTTTGTGAGCTGAACGCAAGTCCAAAGTTTTGGATCATGTCCTATACTGGTTCCCGGTGGGTGGCTGAGACTTTGGTTAATTCTTCTTCCTGCCGGGAAATTAGAGTGACATGTGCCGGACCAAATGCCTAACAGCTACTCTCTCATGGGTTCTCCCTCGTCCCTTCCATCCTCTGCCAAATTGGGAACCTGTGCAAACCAGGAGGTTAAAGGGCCTGTCTATCCAAGTTGGGAGATTGATAGTAAGGCAGTTGGAAAGTCAAACTGGAGCACCAGGAGAGGGACTATTCATTGAGTTTTAGAAACCTTTCGTATTCACAGTGTGTCCATTCTCTAGGTTTCCTGTACATGTTATAGCTGTAGTAATATTCCCTTGAACATGGAGAGTTGGGACCCATGGAATGGGGGCCATGCATTATTGCTTGAAAGGGTCTGCATTTGCTCACCCAATCTCACCAATCCTCTCAGACCCAAGTGTCCAGCCTTATGCCACATCCAGCTGTCATTGTAGATAGGGTCTTTCCAGGTTTCCTCAGACACCCTGAAGGAATTGTAAAGAATTTCCCTGTTTTTTGGTTTTGCTTTTGAAATTCATTTTTATAGTGGGTTTGAGCTGATTCTCGCTGCCATGTTTATGCCACTCTAGGCACACTTGATTCCCTTATGGAGACATATCAATACATAGGTTTTAAGTTTATTATTAGTCAGATATATTCCTCTGCGGGAAATATGGGGTTTTGAGTCTCTTTCACTGAGGAAGGTGTAGGTCTTGTCTATTCCAAAGTTGGTTTTTGGAACGGTCCCTGTGCTTATATCAAACTCTGGTTTTATGCATCACCCCACCTCTCCATCCCCTTTATGCAGGCATAAGAGTGTTTTCTAAATGTGAGACTCTGTTCTCTTTCCTACCTCAGTTCACATGTAGCCATGTTTACAGGATCTTCATAAGTGATATCTTATGATAAGTTCCTTTTTCTGTGTGACTTATTTCACTTAGAATCATCGTACCTGAATCCACTCACTTTGCTGCTACTGGTCTTATGACATTGATTTCATCGCTGAGGGATATTCCATCGTACGTAAGTACCACAAAGTTTTGAACCATTTTTATATTTCCTGGGATATTTAAGGTGTACCCAAGTTGAGGTTCTTGTAGCCAGTGCAGCCCTAAATTTGGAGGTGGCTCTTTCTTATTGATTTTCAGTTTTCCCAAGGTATATTCCCTAGACTGGAAGTGGCCTTGGCTCTGTAGCTCTGTTGTTTACTTGTTTTAGGGAACACAATGCACTCCTCCAGTGAGGCAGTTGGCAATTTACATCCCGCCCATCAGCATAACAAGGCTCCCAGTTCTCCAGGGCCTGTCTTGCCTTTCTGGTTTTTACACATTTTGTGGATGTCCCTTTTGACCGGTGGGAAGTGATACTTCTTTGTAGTGCAGATTTGCATTGCCCGCTTGCTTGCTTGGCCAAAAAGGGCGTATGCGTTTTCTCCTGAATATATTCAGGAGAAAACGCATACGCCCTTTTTGGCCAAGTGCACCATTGTCCAAGTTGTGCCCCTCTTCCTGTGCTTTACAGGCGATTCCAAGGTACCTCTTGAAATCTGTTTCCTGCTATTTTGCCTCGCTTTCAAGTCCGCCTCGTTGACTTCCCTCAACAGATTTTTGGACGATAGTTGTCCTTTATCACTCTGTCAGTTTGTGAATTGCTGTGCCCCTGAGCTCCATTTCTCAACTCGTTTTTTGTGAGCTGAACGCAAGTCCAAAATTTTGGATCATGTCCTATACTGGTTCCCGGTGGGTGGCTGAGACTTTGGTTAATTCTTCTTCCTGCCGGGAAATTAGTGACATGTGCCCGTCCAAATGCCTAACAGCTACTCTCTCATGGGTTCTCCCTCGTCCCTTCCATCCTCTGCCAAATTGGGAACCTGTGCAAACCAGGAGGTTAAAGGGCCTGTCTCTCCAAGTTGGGAGATTGATAGTAAGGCAGTTGGAAAGTCAAACTGGAGCACCAGGAGAGGGACTATTCGTTGAGTTTTAGAAACCTTTCGTATTCACAGTGTGTCCATTCTCTAGGTTTCCTGTACATGTTATAGCTGTAGTAATATTCCCTTGAACCTGGAGAGTTGTGACCCATGGAATGGGGGCCATGCATTATTGCTTGAAAGGGTCTGCATTTGCTCACCCAATCTCACCAATCCTCTCAGTCCCAAGTGTCCAGCCTTATGCCACATCCAGCTGTCATTGTAGACAGGGTCTTTCCAGGTTTCCTCAGACACCCTGAAGGAACTGTAAAGATTTTCCCTGTTTTTTGGTTTTGCGTTTGAAATTCCTTTTTATAGTGGGTTTGAGCTGATTCTCGCTGCCATGTTTATGCCACTCTAGACACACTTGATTCCCTTATGGATTCATATCAATACATAGGTTTTAAGATTCTTACTAGTCAGATATATACCTCTGCGGGAAATATGGGGTTTTGAGTCTCTTTCACTGAGGAAGGTGTAGGTCTTGTCTATTCCAAAGTTGGTTTTTGGAACGGTCCCTGTGCTTATAACAAACTCTGGTTTTATGCATCACCCCACCTCTCCTTCCCCTTTATGCAGGCATAAGAGTGTTTTCTAAATGTGAGACTCTGTTCTCTTTCCTAACTCAGTTCACGTGTAGCCATGTTTACAGGATCTTCATAAGTGATATCTTATGATAAGTTTCTTTTTCTGTGTGACTTATTTCACTTAGAATCATCGTACCTGAATCCACTCACTTTGCTGCTACTGGTCTTATGACATTGATTTCATGGCTGAGGGATATTCCATCGTACGTAAGTACCACAATGTTTTGAACCATTTTTATATTTCCTGGGATATTTAAGGTGTACCCAAGTTGAGGTTCTTGTAGCCAGTGCAGCCCTAAATTTGGAGGTGGCTCTTTCTTATTGATTTTCAGTTTTCCCCAGGTATATTCCCTAGACTGGAAGTGGCCTTGGCTCTGTAGCTCTGTTGTTTACTTGTTTTAGGGAACACAATGCACTCCTCCAGTGAGGCAGTTGGCAATTTACATCCCGCCCATCAGCATAACAAGGCTCCCTGTTCTCCAGGGCCTGTCTTGCCTTTCTGGTTTTTACACATTTTGTGGATGTCCCTTTTGACCGGTGGGAAGTGATACTTCTTTGTAGTGCAGATTTGCAGTGCCCGCTTGCTTGCTTGGCCAAAAAGGGCGTATGCGTTTTCTCCTGAATATATTCAGGAGAAAACGCATACGCCCTTTTTGGCCTAGTGCACCATTGTCCAAGTTGTGCCCCTCTTCCTGTGCTTTACAGGCGATTCCAACGTACCTCTTGAAATCTGTTTCCTACTATTTTGCCTCACTTTCAAGTCCGCCTCGTTGACTTCCCTCAACAGATTTTTGGACGATAGTTGTCCTTTATCACTCTGCCAGGTTGTGAATTGCTGTGCCCCTGAGCTCCATTTCTCAACTCGTTTTTTGTGAGCTGAACGCAAGTCCAAAATTTTGGATCATGTCCTATACTGGTTCCCGGTGGGTGGCTGAGACTTTGGTTAATTCTTCTTCCTGCCGGGAAATTAGAGTGACATGTGCCCATCCAAATGCCTAACAGCTACTCTCTCATGGGTTCTCCCTCGTCCCTTCCATCCTCTGCCAAATTGGGAACCTGTGCAAACCAGGAGGTTAAAGGGCCTGTCTCTCCAAGTTGGGAGATTGATAGTAAGGCAGTTGGAAAGTCAAACTGGAGCACCAGGAGAGGGACTATTCGTTGAGTTTTAGAAACCTTTCGTATTCACAGTGTGTCCATTCTCTAGGTTTCCTGTACCAGTTCTTGCTGTATTAATATTCCCTTCAAGCTCGAGAGTTGGGACCCATGGAATGGGGGCCATGCATTCTTGCTTGAAAGGGTCTGCATTTGCTCACCCAATCTCACCAATCCTCTCAGTCCCAAGTGTCCAGCCTTATGCCACATCCAGGTGTCATTGTAGATAGGGTCTTTCCAGGTTTCCTCAGACACCCTGAAGGAATTGTAAAGAATTTCCCTGTTTTTTGGTTTTGCTTTTGAAATTCCTTTTTATAGTGGGTTTGAGCTGATTCTCGCTGCCATGTTTATGCCACTCTAGATACACTTGATTCCCTTATGGAGACATATCAATACATAGGTTTTAAGATTCTTACTAGTCATATATTTTCCTCTGTGGGAAATATGGGGTTTTGAGTCTCTTTCACTGAGGAAGGTGTAGGTCTTGTCTATTCCAAAGTTGGTTTTTGAAACGGTCCCTGTGCTTATATCAAACTCTGGTTTTATGCATCACCCCACCTCTCCTTCCCCTTTATGCGGGCAAAAGAGTGTTTTCTAAATGTGAGACTCTGTTCTCTTTCCTAACTCAGTTCACGTGTAGCCATGTTTACAGGATCTTCATAAGTGATATCTTATGATAAGTTTCTTTTTTCTGTGTGACTTATTTCACTTAGAATCATCGTACCTGAATCCACTCACTTTGCTGCTACTAGTCTTATGACATTGATTTCATGGCTGAGGGATATTCCATCATACGTAAGTACCACAATGTTTTGAACCATTTTTATATTTCCTGGGATATTTAAGGTGTACCCAAGTTGAGGTTCTTGTAGTCAGTGCAGCCCTAAATTTGGAGGTCGCTCTTTCTTATTGATTTTCAGTTTTCCCAAGGTATATTCCCTAGACTGGAAGTGGCCTTGGCTCTGTAGCTCTGTTGTTTACTTGTTTTAGGGAACACAATGCACTCCTCCAGTGAGGCAGTTGGCAATTTACATCCCGCCCATCAGCATGACAAGGCTCCCTGTTCTCCAGGGCCTCTCTTGCCTTTCTGGTTTTTACACATTTTGTGGATGTCCCTTTTGACCGGTGGGAAGTGATACTTCTTTGTAGTGCAGATTTGCATTGCCCGCTTGCTTGCTTGGCCAAAAAGGGCGTATGCGTTTTCTCCTGAATATATTCAGGAGAAAACGCATACGCCCTTTTTGGCCAAGTGCACCATTGTCCAAGTTGTGCCCCTCTTCCTGTGCTTTACAGGCGATTCCAAGGTACCTCTTTAAATCTGTTTCCTGCTATTTTGCCTCGCTTTCAAGTCCGCCTCGTTGACTTCCCTCAACAGATTTTTGGACGATAGTTGTCCTTTATCACTCTGCCAGTTTGTGAATTGCTGTGCCCCTGAGCTCCATTTCTCAACTCGTTTTTTGTGAGCTGAACGCAAGTCCAAAATTTTGGATCATGTCCTATACTGGTTCCCGGTGGGTGGCTGAGACTTTGGTTAATTCTTCTTCCTGCCGGGAAATTAGAGTGACATGTGCCCGTGCAAATGCCTAACAGCTACTCTCTCATGGGTTCTCCCTCGTCCCTTCCATCCTCTGCCAAATTGGGAACCTGTGCAAACCAGGAGGTTAAAGGGCCTGTCTCTCCAAGTTGGGAGATTGATAGTAAGGCAGTTGGAAAGTCAAACTGGAGCACCAGGAGAGGGACTATTCGTTGAGTTTTAGAAACCTTTCGTATTCACAGTGTGTCCATTCTCTAGGTTTCCTGTACATGTTATAGCTGTAGTAATATTCCCTTGAACCTGGAGAGTTGGGACCCATGGAATGGGGGCCATGCATTATTGCTTGAAAGGGTCTGCATTTGCTCACCCAATCTCACCAATCCTCTCAGTCCCAAGTGTCCAGCCTTATGCCACATCCAGCTGTCATTGTAGATAGGGTCTTTCCAGGTTTCCTCAGACACCCTGAAGGAATTGTAAAGAATTTCCCTGTTTTTTCGTTTTGCTTTTGAAATTCCTTTTTATAGTGGGTTTGAGCTGATTCTCGCTGCCATGTTTATGCCACTCTAGACACACTTGATTCCCTTATGGAGACATATCAATACATAGGTTTTAAGGTTCTTACTAGTCAGATATATTCCTCTGTGGGAAATATGGGGTTTTGAGTCTCTTTCACTGAGGAAGGTGTCGGTCTTGTCAATTCCAAAGTTGGTTTTTGAAACGGTCCCTGTGCTTATATCAAACTCTGGTTTTATGCATCACCCCACCTCTCCTTCCCCTTTATGCGGGCATAAGAGTGTTTTCTAAATGTGAGACTCTGTTCTCTTTCCTAACTCAGTTCACGTGTAGCCATGTTTACAGGATCTTCATAAGTGATATCTTATGATAAGTTTCTTTTTCTGTGTGACTTATTTCACTTAGAATCATCGTACCTGAATCCACTCACTTTGCTGCTACTGGTCTTATGACATTGATTTCATGGCTGAGGGATATTCCATCGTACGTAAGTACCACAATGTTTTGAACCATTTTTATATTTCCTGGGATATTTAAGGTGTACCCAAGTTGAGGTTCTTGTAGTCAGTGCAGCCCTAAATTTGGAGGTGGCTCTTTCTTATTGATTTTCAGTTTTCCCAAGGTATATTCCCTAGACTGGAAGTGGCCTTGGCTCTGTAGCTCTGTTGTTTAATTGTTTTAGGGAACACAATGCACTCCTCCAGTGAGGCAGTTGGCAATTTACATCCCGCCCATCAGCATAACAAGGCTCCCAGTTCTCCAGGGCCTGTCTTGCCTTTCTGGTTTTTACACATTTTGTGGATGTCCCTTTTGACCGGTGGGAAGTGATACTTCTTTGTAGTGCAGATTTGCATTGCCCGCTTGCTTGCTTGGCCAAAAAGGGCGTATGTGTTTTCTCCTGAATATATTCAGGAGAAAACGCATACGCCCTTTCTGGCCAAGTGCACCATTGTCCAAGTTGTGCCCCTCTTCCTGTGCTTTACAGGCGATTCCAACGTACCTCTTGAAATCTGTTTCCTGCTATTTTGCCTCACTTTCAAGTCCGCCTCGTTGACTTCCCTCAACAGATTTTTGGACGATAGTTGTCCTTTATCACTGTGCCAGTTTGTGAATTGCTGTGCCCCTGAGCTCCATTTCTCAACTCGTTTTTTGTGAGCTGAACGCAAGTCCAAAATTTTGGATCATGTCCTATACTGGTTCCCGGTGGGTGGCTGAGACTTTGGTTAATTCTTCTTCCTGCCGGGAAATTAGAGTGACATGTGCCCGTCCAAATGCCTAACAGCTACTCTCTCATGGGTTCTCCCTCGTCCCTTCCATCCTCTGCCAAATTGGGAACCTGTGCAAACCAGGAGGTTAAAGGGCCTGTCTCTCCAAGTTGGGAGATTGATAGTAAGGCAGTTGGAAAGTCAAACTGGAGCACCAGGAGAGGGACTATTCGTTGAGTTTTAGAAACCTTTCGTATTCACAGTGTGTCCATTCTCTAGGTTTCCTGTACATGTTATAGCTGTAGTAATATTCCCTTGAACCTGGAGAGTTGGGACCCATGGAATGGGGGCCATGCATTATTGCTTGAAAGGGTCTGCATTTGCTCACCCAATCTCACCAATCCTCTCAGTCCCAAGTGTCCAGCCTTATGCCACATCCAGCTGTCATTGTAGATAGGGTCTTTCCAGGTTTCCTCAGACACCCTGAAGGAATTGTAAAGAATTTCCCTGTTTTTTCGTTTTGCTTTTGAAATTCCTTTTTATAGTGGGTTTGAGCTGATTCTCGCTGCCATGTTTATGCCACTCTAGACACACTTGAATCCCTTATGGAGTCATATCAATACATAGGTTTTAAGATTCTTACTAGTCAGATATATTCCTCTGTGGGAAATATGGGGTTTTGAGTCTCTTTCACTGAGGAAGGTGTAGGTCTTGTGTATTCCAAAGTTGGTTTTTGGAACGGTCCCTGTGCTTATATCAAACTCTGGTTTTATGCATCACCCCACCTCTCCATCCCCTTTATGCAGGCATAAGAGTGTTTTCTAAATGTGAGACTCTGTTCTCTTTCCTAACTCAGTTCACGTGTAGCCATGTTTACAGGATCTTCATAAGTGATATCTTATGATAAGTTCCTTTTTCTGTGTGACTTATTTCACTTAGAATCATCGTACCTGAATCCACTCACTTTGCTGCTACTGGTCTTATGACATTGATTTCATGGCTGAGGGATATTCCATCGTACGTAAGTACCACAATGTTTTGAACCATTTTTATGTTTCCTGGGATATTTAAGGTGTACCCAAGTTGAGGTTCTTGTAGCCAGTGCAGCCCTAAATTTGGAGGTGGCTCTTCCTTATTGATTTTCAGTTTTCCCAAGGTATATTCCCTAGACTGGAAGTGGCCTTGGCTCTGTAGCTCTGTTGTTTACTTGTTTTAGGGAACACAATGCACTCCTCCAGTGAGGCAGTTGGCAATTTACATCCCGCCCATCAGCATAACAAGGCTCCCAGTTCTCCAGGGCCTGTCTTGCCTTTCTGGTTTTTACACATTTTGTGGATGTCCCTTTTGACCGGTGGGAAGTGATACTTCTTTGTAGTGCAGATTTGCATTGCCCGCTTGCTTGCTTGGCCAAAAAGGGCGTATGCGTTTTCTCCTGAATATATTCAGGAGGAAACGCATACGCCCTTTTTGGCCAAGTGCACCATTGTACAAGTTGTGCCCCTCTTCCTGTGCTTTACAGGCGATTCCAACGTACCTCTTGAAATCTATTTCCTGCTATTTTGCCTCGCTTTCAAGTCCGCCTCATTGACTTCCCTCAACAGATTTTTGGACGATAGTTGTCCTTTATCACTCTGCCAGTTTGTGAATTGCTGTGCCCCTGAGCTCCATTTCTCAACTCGTTTTTTGTGAGCTGAACGCAAGTCCAAAATTTTGGATCATGTCCTATACTGGTTCCCGGTGGGTGGCTGAGACTTTGGTTAATTCTTCTTCCTGCCGGGAAATTAGAGTGACATGTGCCGGTCCAAATGCCTAACAGCTACTCTCTCATGGGTTCTCCCTCGTCCCTTCCATCCTCTGCCAAATTGGGAACCTGTGCAAACCAGGAGGTTAAAGGGCCTGTCTCTCCAAGTTGGGAGATTGATAGTAAGGCAGTTGGAAAGTCAAACTGGAGCACCAGGAGAGGGACTATTCGTTGAGTTTTAGAAACCTTTCGTATTCACAGTGTGTCCATTCTCTAGGTTTCCTGTACATGTTATAGCTGTAGTAATATTCCCTTGAACATGGAGAGTTGGGACCCATGGAATGGGGGCCATGCATTATTGCTTGAAAGGGTCTGCATTCGCTCACCCAATCTCACCAATCCTCTCAGTCCCAAGTGTCCAGCCTTATGCCACATCCAGCTGTCATTGTAGATAGGGTCTTTCCAGGTTTCCTCAGACACCCTGAAGGAATTGTAAAGAATTTCCCTGTTTTTTGGTTTTGCTTTTGAAATTCCTTTTTATAGTGGGTTTGAGCTGATACTCGCTGCCATGTTTATGCCACTCTAGACACACTTGATTCCCTTATGGAGACATATCAATACATAGGTTTTAAGATTCTTACTAGTCAGATATATACCTCTGTGGGAAATATGGGGTTTGGAGTCTCTTTCACTGAGGAAGGTGTCGGTCTTGTCAGTTCCAAAGTTGGTTTTTGAAACGGTCCCTGTGCTTATATCAAACTCTGGTTTTATGCATCACCCCACCTCTCCTTCCCCTTTATGCAGGCATAAGAGTGTTTTCTAAATGTGAGACTCTGTTCTCTTTCCTAACTCAGTTCACGTGTAGCCATGTTTACAGGATCTTCATAAGTGATATCTTATGATAAGTTTCTTTTTCTGTGTGACTTATTTCACTTAGAATCATCGTACCTGAATCCACTCACTTTGCTGCTACTGGTCTTATGACATTGATTTCATGGCTGAGGGATATTCCATCGTACGTAAGTACCACAATGTTTTGAACCATTTTTATATTTCCTGGGATATTTAAGGTGTACCCAAGTTGAGGTTCTTGTAGCCAGTGCAGCCCTAAATTTGGAGGTGGCTCTTTCTTATTGATTTTCAGTTTTCCCCAGGTATATTCCCTAGACTGGAAGTGGCCTTGGCTCTGTAGCTCTGTTGTTTACTTGTTTTAGGGAACACAATGCACTCCTCCAGTGAGGCAGTTGGCAATTTACATCCCGCCCATCAGCATAACAAGGCTCCCTGTTCTCCAGGGCCTGTCTTGCCTTTCTGGTTTTTACACATTTTGTGGATGTCCCTTTTGACCGGTGGGAAGTGATACTTCTTTGTAGTGCAGATTTGCATTGCCCGCTTGCTTGCTTGGCCAAAAAGGGCGTATGCGTTTTCTCCTGAATATATTCAGGGGAAAACACATACGCCCTTTTTGGCCAAGTGCACCATTGTCCAAGTTGTGCCCCTCTTCCTGTGCTTTACAGGCGATTCCAAGGTACCTCTTGAAATCTGTTTCCTGCTATTTTGCCTCACTTTCAAGTCCGCCTCGTTGACTTCCCTCAACAGATTTTTGGACGATAGTTGTCCTTTATCACTCTGCCAGTTTGTGAATTGCTGTGGCCCTGAGCTCCATTTCTCAACTCGTTTTTTGTGAGCTGAACGCAAGTCCAAAATTTTGGATCATGTCCTATACTGGTTCCCGGTGGGTGGCTGAGACTTTGGTTAATTCTTCTTCCTGCCGGGAAATTAGAGTGACATGTGCCCGTCCAAATGCCTAACAGCTACTCTCTCATGGGTTCTCCCTCGTCCCTTCCATCCTCTGCCAAATTGGGAACCTGTGCAAACCAGGAGGTTAAAGGGCCTGTCTCTCCAAGTTGGGAGATTGATAGTAAGGCAGTTGGAAAGTCAAACTGGAGCACCAGGAGAGGGACTATTCGTTGAGTTTTAGAAACCTTTCGTATTCACAGTGTGTCCATTCTCTAGGTTTCCTGTACATGTTATAGCTGTAGTAATATTCCCTTGAACCTGGAGAGTTGGGACCCATGGAATGGGGGCCATGCATTATTGCTTGAAAGGGTCTGCATTTGCTCACCCAATCTCACCAATCCTCTCAGTCCCAAGTGTCCAGCCTTATGCCACATCCAGCTGTCATTGTAGATAGGGTCTTTCCAGGTTTCCTCAGACACCCTGAAGGAATTCTAAAGAATTTCCCTGTTTTTTCGTTTTGCTTTTGAAATTCCTTTTTATAGTGGGTTTGAGCTGATTCTCGCTGCCATGTTTATGCCACTCTAGACACACTTGATTCCCTTATGGAGACATATCAATACATAGGTTTTAATATTCTTACTAGTCAGATATATTCCTCTGTGGGAAATATGGGGTTTTGAGTCTCTTTCACTGAGGAAGGTGTAGGTCTTGTCTATTCCAAAGTTGGTTTTTGAAACGGTCCCTGTGCTTATATCAAACTCTGGTTTTATGCATCACCCCACCTCTCCTTCCCCTTTATGCAGGCATAAGAGTGTTTTCTAAATGTGAGACTCTGTTCTCTTTCCTAACTCAGTTCACGTGTAGCCATGTTTACAGGATCTTCATAAGTGATATCTTATGATAAGTTTCTTTTTCTGTGTGACTTATTTCACTTAGAATCATCGTACCTGAATCCACTCACTTTGCTGCTACTGGTCTTATGACATTGATTTCATGGCTGAGGGATATTCCATCGTACGTAAGTACCACAATGTTTTGAACCATTTTTATATTTCCTGGGATATTTAAGGTGTACCCAAGTTGAGGTTCTTGTAGCCAGCGCAGCCCTAAATTTGGAGGTGGCTCTTTCTTATTGATTTTCAGTTTTCCCCAGGTATATTCCCTAGACTGGAAGTGGCCTTGGCTCTGTAGCTCTGTTGTTTACTTGTTTTAGGGAACACAATGCACTCCTCCAGTGAGGCAGTTGGCAATTTATATCCCGCCCATCAGCATAACAAGGCTCCCTGTTCTCCAGGGCCTGTCTTGCCTTTCTGGTTTTTACACATTTTGTGGATGTCCCTTTTGACCGGTGGGAAGTGATACTTCTTTGTAGTGCAGATTTGCATTGCCCGCTTGCTTGCTTGGCCAAAAAGGGCGTATGCGTTTTCTCCTGAATATATTCAGGAGAAAACGCATACGCCCTTTTTGGCCAAGTGCACCATTGTCCAAGTTGTGCCCCTCTTCCTGTGCTTTACAGGCGATTCCAAGGTACCTCTTGAAATCTGTTTCCTGCTATTTTGCCTCGCTTTCAAGTCCGCCTCGTTGACTTCCCTCAACAGATTTTTGGACGATAGTTGTCCTTTATCACTCTGCCAGTTTGTGAATTGCTGTGCCCCTGAGCTCCATTTCTCAACTCGTTTTTTGTGAGCTGAACGCAAGTCCAAAATTTTGGATCCTGTCCTATACTGGTTCCCGGTGGCTGGCTGAGACTTTGGTTAATTCTTCTTCCTGCCGGGAAATTAGAGTGACATGTGCCCGTCCAAATGCCTAACAGCTACTCTCTCATGGGTTCTCCCTCGTCCCTTCCATCCTCTGCCAAATTGGGAACCTGTGCAAACCAGGAGGTTAAAGGGCCTGTCTCTCCAAGTTGGGAGATTGATAGTAAGGCAGTTGGAAAGTCAAACTGGAGCACCAGGAGAGGGACTATTCGTTGAGTTTTAGAAACCTTTCGTATTCACAGTGTGTCCATTCTCTAGGTTTCCTGTACATGTTATAGCTGTAGTAATATTCCCTTGAACCTGGAGAGTTGGGACCCATGGAATGGGGGCCATGCATTATTGCTTGAAAGGGTCTGCATTTGCTCACCCAATCTCACCAATCCTCTCAGTCCCAAGTGTCCAGCCTTATGCCACATCCAGCTGTCATTGTAGATAGGGTCTTTCCAGGTTTCCTCAGACACCCTGAAGGAATTGTAAAGAATTTCCCTGTTTTTTGGTTTTGCTTTTGAAATTCCTTTTTATAGTGGGTTTGAGATGATTCTCGCTGCCATGTTTATGCCACTCTAGACACACTTGATTCCCTTATGGAGACATATCAATACATAGGTTTTAAGGTTCTTACTAGTCAGATATATTCCTCTGTGGGAAATATGGGGTTTTGAGTCTCTTTCACTGAGGAAGGTGTCGGTCTTGTCAATTCCAAAGTTGGTTTTTGAAACGGTCCCTGTGCTTATATCAAACTCTGGTTTTATGCATCACCCCACCTCTCCTTCCCCTTTATGCGGGCATAAGAGTGTTTTCTAAATGTGAGACTCTGTTCTCTTTCCTAACTCAGTTCACGTGTAGCCATGTTTACAGGATCTTCATAAGTGATATCTTATGATACGTTTCTTTTTCTGTGTGACTTATTTCACTTAGAATCATCGTACCTGAGTCCACTCACTTTGCTGCTACTGGTCTTATGACATTGATTTCATGGCTGAGGGATATTCCATCGTACGTAAGTACCACAATGTTTTGAACCATTTTTATATTTCCTGGGATATTTAAGGTGTACCCAAGTTGAGGTTCTTGTAGTCAGTGCAGCCCTAAATTTGGAGGTGGCTCTTTCTTATTGATTTTCAGTTTTCCCCAGGTATATTCCCTAGACTGCAAGTGGCCTTGGCTCTGTAGCTCTGTTGTTTACTTGTTTTAGGGAACACAATGCACTCCTCCAGTGAGGCAGTTGGCAATTTACATCCCGCCCATCAGCATAACAAGGCTCCCAGTTCTCCAGGGCCTGTCTTGCCTTTCTGGTTTTTACACATTTTGTGGATGTCCCTTTTGACCGGTGGGAAGTGATACTTCTTTGTAGTGCAGATTTGCATTGCCCGCTTGCTTGCTTGGCCAAAAAGGGCGTATGTGTTTTCTCCTGAATATATTCAGGAGAAAACGCATACGCCCTTTTTGGCCAAGTGCACCATTGTCCAAGTTGTGCCCCTCTTCCTGTGCTTTACAGGCGATTCCAATGTACCTCTTGAAATCTGTTTCCTGCTATTTTGCCTCACTTTCAAGTCCGCCTCGTTGACTTCCCTCAACAGATTTTTGGACGATAGTTGTCCTTTATCACTCTGCCAGTTTGTGAATTGCTGTGCCCCTGAGCTCCATTTCTCAACTTGTTTTTTGTGAGCTGAACGCAAGTCCAAAATTTTGGATCATGTCCTATACTGGTTCCCGGTGGGTGGCTGAGACTTTGGTTAATTCTTCTTCCTGCCGGGAAATTAGAGTGACATGTGCCCGTCCAAATGCCTAACAGCTACTCTCTCATGGGTTCTCCCTCGTCCCTTCCATCCTCTGCCAAATTGGGAACCTGTGCAAACCAGGAGGTTAAAGGGCCTGTCTCTCCAAGTTGGGAGATTGATAGTAAGGCAGTTGGAAAGTCAAACTGGAGCACCAGGAGAGGGACTATTCGTTGAGTTTTAGAAACCTTTCGTATTCACAGTGTGTCCATTCTCTAGGTTTCCTGTACATGTTATAGCTGTAGTAATATTCCCTTGAACCTGGAGAGTTGGGACCCATGGAATGGGGGCCATGCATTATTGCTTGAAAGGGTCTGCATTTGCTCACCCAATCTCACCAATCCTCTCAGTCCCAAGTGTCCAGCCTTATGCCACATCCAGCTGTCATTGTAGATAGGGTCTTTCCAGGTTTCCTCAGACACCCTGAAGGAATTCTAAAGAATTTCCCTGTTTTTTCGTTTTGCTTTTGAAATTCCTTTTTATAGTGGGTTTGAGCTGATTCTCGCTGCCATGTTTATGCCACTCTAGACACACTTGAATCCCTTATGGAGTCATATCAATACATAGGTTTTAAGATTCTTACTAGTCAGATATAATCCTCTGCGGGAAATATGGGGTTTTGAGTCTCTTTCACTGAGGAAGGTGTAGGTCTTGTGTATTCCAAAGTTGGTTTTTGGAACGGTCCCTGTGCTTATATCAAACTCTGGTTTTATGCATCACCCCACCTCACCATCCCCTTTATGCAGGCATAACAGTGTTTTCTAAATGTGAGACTCTGTTCTCTTTCCTAACTCAGTTCACGTGTAGCCATGTTTACAGGATCTTCATAAGTGATATCTTATGATAAGTTTCTTTTTCTGTGTGACTTATTTCACTTAGAATCATCGTACCTGAATCCACTCACTTTGCTGCTACTGGTCTTATGACATTGATTTCATGGCTGAGGGATATTCCATCGTACGTAAGTACCACAATGTTTTGAACCATTTTTATATTTCCTGGGATATTTAAGGTGTACCCAAGTTGAGGTTCTTGTAGTCCGTGCAGCCCTAAATTTGGAGGTGGCTCTTTCTTATTGATTTTCAGTTTTCCCATGGTATATTCCCTAGACTGGAAGTGGCCTTGGCTCTGTAGCTCTGTTGTTTACTTGTTTTAGGGAACACAATGCACTCCTCCAGTTAGGCAGTTGGCAGTTTACATCCCGCCCATCAGCATAACAAGGCTCCCAGTTCTCCAGGGCCTGTCTTGCCTTTCTGTTTTTTACACTTTTTGTGGATGTCCCTTTTGACCGGTGGGAAGTGATACTTCTTTGTAGTGCAGATTTGCATTGCCCGCTTGCTTGCTTGGCCAAAAAGGGCATATGCGTTTTCTCCTGAATATATTCAGGAGAAAATGCATACGCCCTTTTTGGCCAAGTGCACCATTGTCCAAGTTGTGCCCCTCTTCCTGTGCTTTACAGGCGATTCCAACGTACCTCTTGAAATCTGTTTCCTGCTATTTTGCCTCACTTTCAAGTCCGCCTCGTTGACTTCCCTCAACAGATTTTTGGACGATAGTTGTCCTTTATCACTGTGCCAGTTTGTGAATTGCTGTGCCCCTGAGCTCCATTTCTCAACTCGTTTTTTGTGAGCTGAACGCAAGTCCAAAATTTTGGATCATGTCCTATACTGGTTCCCGGTGGGTGGCTGAGACTTTGGTTAATTCTTCTTCCTGCCGGGAAATTAGAGTGACATGTGCCCGTCCAAATGCCTAACAGCTACTCTCTCATGGGTTCTCCCTCGTCCCTTCCATCCTCTGCCAAATTGGGAACCTGTGCAAACCAGGAGGTTAAAGGGCCTGTCTCTCCAAGTTGGGAGATTGATAGTAAGGCAGTTGGAAAGTCAAACTGGAGCACCAGGAGAGGGACTATTCGTTGAGTTTTAGAAACCTTTCGTATTCACAGTGTGTCCATTCTCTAGGTTTCCTGTACATGTTATAGCTGTAGTAATATTCCCTTGAACCTGGAGAGTTGGGACCCATGGAATGGGGGCCATGCATTATTGCTTGAAAGGGTCTGCATTTGCTCACCCAATCTCACCAATCCTCTCAGTCCCAAGTGTCCAGCCTTATGCCACATCCAGCTGTCATTGTAGATAGGGTCTTTCCAGGTTTCCTCAGACACCCTGAAGGAATTCTAAAGAATTTCCCTGTTTTTTCGTTTTGCTTTTGAAATTCCTTTTTATAGTGGGTTTGAGCTGATTCTCGCTGCCATGTTTATGCCACTCTAGACACACTTGAATCCCTTATGGAGTCATATCAATACATAGGTTTTAAGATTCTTACTAGTCAGATATAATCCTCTGCGGGAAATATGGGGTTTTGAGTCTCTTTCACTGAGGAAGGTGTAGGTCTTGTGTATTCCAAAGTTGGTTTTTGGAACGGTCCCTGTGCTTATATCAAACTCTGGTTTTATGCATCACCCCACCTCACCATCCCCTTTATGCAGGCATAACAGTGTTTTCTAAATGTGAGACTCTGTTCTCTTTCCTAACTCAGTTCACGTGTAGCCATGTTTACAGGATCTTCATAAGTGATATCTTATGATAAGTTTCTTTTTCTGTGTGACTTATTTCACTTAGAATCATCGTACCTGAATCCACTCACTTTGCTGCTACTGGTCTTATGACATTGATTTCATGGCTGAGGGATATTCCATCGTACGTAAGTACCACAATGTTTTGAACCATTTTTATATTTCCTGGGATATTTAAGGGGTACCCAAGTTGAGGTTCTTGTAGTCAGTGCAGCCCTAAATTTGGAGGTGGCTCTTTCTTATTGATTTTCAGTTTTCCCCAGGTATATTCCCTAGACTGCAAGTGGCCTTGGCTCTGTAGCTCTGTTGTTTACTTGTTTTAGGGAACACAATGCACTCCTCCAGTGAGGCAGTTGGCAATTTACATCCCGCCCATCAGCATAACAAGGCTCCCAGTTCTCCAGGGCCTGTCTTGCCTTTCTGGTTTTTACACATTTTGTGGATGTCCCTTTTGACCGGTGGGAAGTGATACTTCTTTGTAGTGCAGATTTGCATTGCCCGCTTGCTTGCTTGGCCAAAAAGGGCGTATGTGTTTTCTCCTGAATATATTCAGGAGAAAACGCATACGCCCTTTTTGGCCAAGTGCACCATTGTCCAAGTTGTGCCCCTCTTCCTGTGCTTTACAGGCGATTCCAACGTACCTCTTGAAATCTGTTTCCTGCTATTTTGCCTCACTTTCAAGTCCGCCTCGTTGACTTCCCTCAACAGATTTTTGGACGATAGTTGTCCTTTATCACTCTGCCAGTTTGTGAATTGCTGTGCCCCTGAGCTCCATTTCTCAACTTGTTTTTTGTGAGCTGAACGCAAGTCCAAAATTTTGGATCATGTCCTATACTGGTTCCCGGTGGGTGGCTGAGACTTTGGTTAATTCTTCTTCCTGCCGGGAAATTAGAGTGACATGTGCCCGTCCAAATGCCTAACAGCTACTCTCTCATGGGTTCTCCCTCGTCCCTTCCATCTTCTGCCAAATTGGGAACCTGTGCAAACCAGGAGGTTAAAGGGCCTGTCTCTCCAAGTTGGGAGATTGATAGTAAGGCAGTTGGAAAGTCAAACTGGAGCACCAGGAGAGGGACTATTCGTTGAGTTTTAGAAACCTTTCGTATTCACAGTGTGTCCATTCTCTAGGTTTCCTGTACATGTTATAGCTGTAGTAATATTCCCTTGAACCTGGAGAGTTGGGACCCATGGAATGGGGGCCATGCATTATTGCTTGAAAGGGTCTGCATTTGCTCACCCAATCTCACCAATCCTCTCAGTCCCAAGTGTCCAGCCTTATGCCACATCCAGCTGTCATTGTAGATAGGGTCTTTCCAGGTTTCCTCAGACACCCTGAAGGAATTGTAAAGAATTTCCCTGTTTTTTCGTTTTGCTTTTGAAATTCCTTTTTATAGTGGGTTTGAGCTGATTCTCGCTGCCATGTTTATGCCACTCTAGACACACTTGAATCCCTTATGGAGTCATATCAATACATAGGTTTTAAGATTCTTACTAGTCAGATATATTCCTCTGCGGGAAATATGGGGTTTTGAGTCTCTTTCACTGAGGAAGGTGTAGGTCTTGTCTATTCCAAAGTTGGTTTTTGGAACGGTCCCTGTGCTTATATCAAACTCTGGTTTTATGCATCACCCCACCTCTCCTTCCCCTTTATGCAGGCATAAGAGTGTTTTCTAAATGTGAGACTCTGTTCTCTTTCCTAACTCAGTTCACGTGTAGCCATGTTTACAGGATCTTCATAAGTGATATCTTATGATAAGTTTCTTTTTCTGTGTGACTTATTTCACTTAGAATCATCGTACCTGAATCCACTCACTTTGCTGCTACTGGTCTTATGACATTGATTTCATGGCTGAGGGATATTCCATCGTACGTAAGTACCACAACGTTTTGAACCATTTTTATATTTCCTGGGATATTTAAGGTGTACCCAAGTTGAGGTTCTTGTAGCCAGTGCAGCCCTAAATTTGGAGGTGGCTCTTTCTTATTGATTTTCAGTTTTCCCCAGGTATATTCCCTAGACTGGAAGTGGCCTTGGCTCTGTAGCTCTGTTGTTTACTTGTTTTAGGGAACACAATGCACTCCTCCAGTGAGGCAGTTGGCAATTTATATCCCGCCCATCAGCATAACAAGGCTCCCTGTTCTCCAGGGCCTGTCTTGCCTTTCTGGTTTTTACACATTTTGTGGATGTCCCTTTTGACCGGTGGGAAGTAATACTTCTTTGTAGTGCAGATTTGCATTGCCCGCTTGCTTGCTTGGCCAAAAAGGGCGTATGCGTTTTCTCCTGAATATATTCAGGAGAAAACGCATACGCCCTTTTTGGCCAAGTGCACCATTGTCCAAGTTGTGCCCCTCTTCCTGTGCTTTACAGGCGATTCCAACGTACCTCTTGAAATCTGTTTCCTGCTATTTTGCCTCGCTTTCAAGTCCGCCTCGTTGACTTCCCTCAACAGATTTTTGGACGATAGTTGTCCTTTATCACTCTGCCAGTTTGTGAATTGCTGTGCCCCTGAGCTCCATTTCTCAACTCGTTTTTTGTGAGCTGAACGCAAGTCCAAAATTTTGGATCCTGTCCTATACTGGTTCCCGGTGGGTGGCTGAGACTTTGGTTAATTCTTCTTCCTGCCGGGAAATTAGAGTGACATGTGCCCGTCCAAATGCCTAACAGCTACTCTCTCATGGGTTCTCCCTCGTCCCTTCCATCCTCTGCCAAATTGGGAACCTGTGCAAACCAGGAGGTTAAAGGGCCTGTCTCTCCAAGTTGGGAGATTGATAGTAAGGCAGTTGGAAAGTCAAACTGGAGCACCAGGAGAGGGACTATTCGTTGAGTTTTAGAAACCTTTCGTATTCACAGTGTGTCCATTCTCTAGGTTTCCTGTACATGTTATAGCTGTAGTAATATTCCCTTGAACCTGGAGAGTTGGGACCCATGGAATGGGGGCCATGCATTATTGCTTGAAAGGGTCTGCATTTGCTCACCCAATCTCACCAATCCTCTCAGTCCCAAGTGTCCAGCCTTATGCCACATCCAGCTGTCATTGTAGATAGGGTCTTTCCAGGTTTCCTCAGACACCCTGAAGGAATTGTAAAGAATTTCCCTGTTTTTTGGTTTTGCTTTTGAAATTCCTTTTTATAGTGGGTTTGAGCTGATTCTCGCTGCCATGTTTATGCCACTCTAGACACACTTGATTCCCTTATGGAGACATATCAATACATAGGTTTTAAGGTTCTTACTAGTCAGATATATTCCTCTGTGGGAAATATGGGGTTTTGAGTCTCTTTCACTGAGGAAGGTGTCGGTCTTGTCAATTCCAAAGTTGGTTTTTGAAACGGTCCCTGTGCTTATATCAAACTCTGGTTTTATGCATCACCCCACCTCTCCTTCCCCTTTATGCGGGCATAAGAGTGTTTTCTAAATGTGAGACTCTGTTCTCTTTCCTAACTCAGTTCACGTGTACCCATGTTTACAGGATCTTCATAAGTGATATCTTATGATACGTTTCTTTTTCTGTGTGACTTATTTCACTTAGAATCATCGTACCTGAGTCCACTCACTTTGCTGCTACTGGTCTTATGACATTGATTTCATGGCTGAGGGATATTCCATCGTACGTAAGTACCACAATGTTTTGAACCATTTTTATATTTCCTGGGATATTTAAGGTGTACCCAAGTTGAGGTTCTTGTAGTCAGTGCAGCCCTAAATTTGGAGGTGGCTCTTTCTTATTGATTTTCAGTTTTCCCCAGGTATATTCCCTAGACTGCAAGTGGCCTTGGCTCTGTAGCTCTGTTGTTTACTTGTTTTAGGGAACACAATGCACTCCTCCAGTGAGGCAGTTGGCAATTTACATCCCGCCCATCAGCATAACAAGGCTCCCAGTTCTCCAGGGCCTGTCTTGCCTTTCTGGTTTTTACACATTTTGTGGATGTCCCTTTTGACCGGTGGGAAGTGATACTTCTTTGTAGTGCAGATTTGCATTGCCCGCTTGCTTGCTTGGCCAAAAAGGGCGTATGTGTTTTCTCCTGAATATATTCAGGAGAAAACGCATACGCCCTTTTTGGCCAAGTGCACCATTGTCCAAGTTGTGCCCCTCTTCCTGTGCTTTACAGGCGATTCCAATGTACCTCTTGAAATCTGTTTCCTGCTATTTTGCCTCACTTTCAAGTCCGCCTCGTTCACTTCCCTCAACAGATTTTTGGACGATAGTTGTCCTTTATCACTCTGCCAGTTTGTGAATTGCTGTGCCCCTGAGCTCCATTTCTCAACTTGTTTTTTGTGAGCTGAACGCAAGTCCAAAATTTTGGATCATGTCCTATACTGGTTCCCGGTGGGTGGCTGAGACTTTGGTTAATTCTTCTTCCTGCCGGGAAATTAGAGTGACATGTGCCCGTCCAAATGCCTAACAGCTACTCTCTCATGGGTTCTCCCTCGTCCCTTCCATCCTCTGCCAAATTGGGAACCTGTGCAAACCAGGAGGTTAAAGGGCCTGTCTCTCCAAGTTGGGAGATTGATAGTAAGGCAGTTGGAAAGTCAAACTGGAGCACCAGGAGAGGGACTATTCGTTGAGTTTTAGAAACCTTTCGTATTCACAGTGTGTCCATTCTCTAGGTTTCCTGTACATGTTATAGCTGTAGTAATATTCCCTTGAACCTGGAGAGTTGGGACCCATGGAATGGGGGCCATGCATTATTGCTTGAAAGGGTCTGCATTTGCTCACCCAATCTCACCAATCCTCTCAGTCCCAAGTGTCCAGCCTTATGCCACATCCAGCTGTCATTGTAGATAGGGTCTTTCCAGGTTTCCTCAGACACCCTGAAGGAATTCTAAAGAATTTCCCTGTTTTTTCGTTTTGCTTTTGAAATTCCTTTTTATAGTGGGTTTGAGCTGATTCTCGCTGCCATGTTTATGCCACTCTAGACACACTTGAATCCCTTATGGAGTCATATCAATACATAGGTTTTAAGATTCTTACTAGTCAGATATAATCCTCTGCGGGAAATATGGGGTTTTGAGTCTCTTTCACTGAGGAAGGTGTAGGTCTTGTGTATTCCAAAGTTGGTTTTTGGAACGGTCCCTGTGCTTATATCAAACTCTGGTTTTATGCATCACCCCACCTCACCATCCCCTTTATGCAGGCATAACAGTGTTTTCTAAATGTGAGACTCTGTTCTCTTTCCTAACTCAGTTCACGTGTAGCCATGTTTACAGGATCTTCATAAGTGATATCTTATGATAAGTTTCTTTTTCTGTGTGACTTATTTCACTTAGAATCATCGTACCTGAATCCACTCACTTTGCTGCTACTGGTCTTATGACATTGATTTCATGGCTGAGGGATATTCCATCGTACGTAAGTACCACAATGTTTTGAACCATTTTTATATTTCCTGGGATATTTAAGGTGTACCCAAGTTGAGGTTCTTGTAGTCCGTGCAGCCCTAAATTTGGAGGTGGCTCTTTCTTATTGATTTTCAGTTTTCCCATGGTATATTCCCTAGACTGGAAGTGGCCTTGGCTCTGTAGCTCTGTTGTTTACTTGTTTTAGGGAACACAATGCACTCCTCCAGTTAGGCAGTTGGCAGTTTACATCCCGCCCATCAGCATAACAAGGCTCCCAGTTCTCCAGGGCCTGTCTTGCCTTTCTGTTTTTTACACTTTTTGTGGATGTCCCTTTTGACCGGTGGGAAGTGATACTTCTTTGTAGTGCAGATTTGCATTGCCAGCTTGCTTGCTTGGCCAAAAAGGGCGTATGCGTTTTCTCCTGAATATATTCAGGAGAAAATGCATACGCCCTTTTTGGCCAAGTGCACCATTGTCCAAGTTGTGCCCCTCTTCCTGTGCTTTACAGGCGATTCCAACGTACCTCTTGAAATCTGTTTCCTGCTATTTTGCCTCACTTTCAAGTCCGCCTCGTTGACTTCCCTCAACAGATTTTTGGACGATAGTTGTCCTTTATCACTCTGCCAGTTTGTGAATTGCTGTGCCCCTGAGCTCCATTTCTCAACTCGTTTTTTGTGAGCTGAACGCAAGTCCAAAATTTTGGATCATGTCCTATACTGGTTCCCGGTGGGTGGCTGAGACTTTGGTTAATTCTTCTTCCTGCCGGGAAATTAGAGTGACATGTGCCCGTCCAAATGCCTAACAGCTACTCTCTCATGGGTTCTCCCTCGTCCCTTCCATCCTCTGCCAAATTGGGAACCTGTGCAAACCAGGAGGTTAAAGGGCCTGTCTCTCCAAGTTGGGAGATTGATAGTAAGGCAGTTGGAAAGTCAAACTGGAGCACCAGGAGAGGGACTATTCGTTGAGTTTTAGAAACCTTTCGTATTCACAGTGTGTCCATTCTCTAGGTTTCCTGTACATGTTATAGCTGTAGTAATATTCCCTTGAACCTGGAGAGTTGGGACCCATGGAATGGGGGCCATGCATTATTGCTTGAAAGGGTCTGCATTTGCTCACCCAATCTCACCAATCCTCTCAGTCCCAAGTGTCCAGCCTTATGCCACATCCAGCTGTCATTGTAGATAGGGTCTTTCCAGGTTTCCTCAGACACCCTGAAGGAATTCTAAAGAATTTCCCTGTTTTTTCGTTTTGCTTTTGAAATTCCTTTTTATAGTGGGTTTGAGCTGATTCTCGCTGCCATGTTTATGCCACTCTAGACACACTTGAATCCCTTATGGAGTCATATCAATACATAGGTTTTAAGATTCTTACTAGTCAGATATAATCCTCTGCGGGAAATATGGGGTTTTGAGTCTCTTTCACTGAGGAAGGTGTAGGTCTTGTGTATTCCAAAGTTGGTTTTTGGAACGGTCCCTGTGCTTATATCAAACTCTGGTTTTATGCATCACCCCACCTCACCATCCCCTTTATGCAGGCATAACAGTGTTTTCTAAATGTGAGACTCTGTTCTCTTTCCTAACTCAGTTCACGTGTAGCCATGTTTACAGGATCTTCATAAGTGATATCTTATGATAAGTTTCTTTTTCTGTGTGACTTATTTCACTTAGAATCATCGTACCTGAATCCACTCACTTTGCTGCTACTGGTCTTATGACATTGATTTCATGGCTGAGGGATATTCCATCGTACGTAAGTACCACAATGTTTTGAACCATTTTTATATTTCCTGGGATATTTAAGGTGTACCCAAGTTGAGGTTCTTGTAGTCAGTGCAGCCCTAAATTTGGAGGTGGCTCTTTCTTATTGATTTTCAGTTTTCCCCAGGTATATTCCCTAGACTGCAAGTGGCCTTGGCTCTGTAGCTCTGTTGTTTACTTGTTTTAGGGAACACAATGCACTCCTCCAGTGAGGCAGTTGGCAATTTACATCCCGCCCATCAGCATAACAAGGCTCCCAGTTCTCCAGGGCCTGTCTTGCCTTTCTGGTTTTTACACATTTTGTGGATGTCCCTTTTGACCGGTGGGAAGTGATACTTCTTTGTAGTGCAGATTTGCATTGCCCGCTTGCTTGCTTGGCCAAAAAGGGCGTATGTGTTTTCTCCTGAATATATTCAGGAGAAAACGCATACGCCCTTTTTGGCCAAGTGCACCATTGTCCAAGTTGTGCCCCTCTTCCTGTGCTTTACAGGCGATTCCAACGTACCTCTTGAAATCTGTTTCCTGCTATTTTGCCTCACTTTCAAGTCCGCCTCGTTGACTTCCCTCAACAGATTTTTGGACGATAGTTGTCCTTTATCACTCTGCCAGTTTGTGAATTGCTGTGCCCCTGAGCTCCATTTCTCAACTTGTTTTTTGTGAGCTGAACGCAAGTCCAAAATTTTGGATCATGTCCTATACTGGTTCCCGGTGGGTGGCTGAGACTTTGGTTAATTCTTCTTCCTGCCGGGAAATTAGAGTGACATGTGCCCGTCCAAATGCCTAACAGCTACTCTCTCATGGGTTCTCCCTCGTCCCTTCCATCTTCTGCCAAATTGGGAACCTGTGCAAACCAGGAGGTTAAAGGGCCTGTCTCTCCAAGTTGGGAGATTGATAGTAAGGCAGTTGGAAAGTCAAACTGGAGCACCAGGAGAGGGACTATTCGTTGAGTTTTAGAAACCTTTCGTATTCACAGTGTGTCCATTCTCTAGGTTTCCTGTACATGTTATAGCTGTAGTAATATTCCCTTGAACCTGGAGAGTTGGGACCCATGGAATGGGGGCCATGCATTATTGCTTGAAAGGGTCTGCATTTGCTCACCCAATCTCACCAATCCTCTCAGTCCCAAGTGTCCAGCCTTATGCCACATCCAGCTGTCATTGTAGATAGGGTCTTTCCAGGTTTCCTCAGACACCCTGAAGGAATTGTAAAGAATTTCCCTGTTTTTTCGTTTTGCTTTTGAAATTCCTTTTTATAGTGGGTTTGAGCTGATTCTCGCTGCCATGTTTATGCCACTCTAGACACACTTGAATCCCTTATGGAGTCATATCAATACATAGGTTTTAAGATTCTTACTAGTCAGATATATTCCTCTGCGGGAAATATGGGGTTTTGAGTCTCTTTCACTGAGGAAGGTGTAGGTCTTGTCTATTCCAAAGTTGGTTTTTGGAACGGTCCCTGTGCTTATATCAAACTCTGGTTTTATGCATCACCCCACCTCTCCTTCCCCTTTATGCAGGCATAAGAGTGTTTTCTAAATGTGAGACTCTGTTCTCTTTCCTAACTCAGTTCACGTGTAGCCATGTTTACAGGATCTTCATAAGTGATATCTTATGATAAGTTTCTTTTTCTGTGTGACTTATTTCACTTAGAATCATCGTACCTGAATCCACTCACTTTGCTGCTACTGGTCTTATGACATTGATTTCATGGCTGAGGGATATTCCATCGTACGTAAGTACCACAATGTTTTGAACCATTTTTATATTTCCTGGGATATTTAAGGTGTACCCAAGTTGAGGTTCTTGTAGCCAGTGCAGCCCTAAATTTGGAGGTGGCTCTTTCTTATTGATTTTCAGTTTTCCCCAGGTATATTCCCTAGACTGGAAGTGGCCTTGGCTCTGTAGCTCTGTTGTTTACTTGTTTTAGGGAACACAATGCACTCCTCCAGTGAGGCAGTTGGCAATTTATATCCCGCCCATCAGCATAACAAGGCTCCCTGTTCTCCAGGGCCTGTCTTGCCTTTCTGGTTTTTACACATTTTGTGGATGTCCCTTTTGACCGGTGGGAAGTAATACTTCTTTGTAGTGCAGATTTGCATTGCCCGCTTGCTTGCTTGGCCAAAAAGGGCGTATGCGTTTTCTCCTGAATATATTCAGGAGAAAACGCATACGCCCTTTTTGGCCAAGTGCACCATTGTCCAAGTTGTGCCCCTCTTCCTGTGCTTTACAGGCGATTCCAACGTACCTCTTGAAATCTGTTTCCTGCTATTTTGCCTCACTTTCAAGTCCGCCTCGTTGACTTCCCTCAACAGATTTTTGGACGATAGTTGTCCTTTATCACTCTGCCAGTTTGTGAATTGCTGTGCCCCTGAGCTCCATTTCTCAACTCGTTTTTTGTGAGCTGAACGCAAGTCCAAAATTTTGGATCCTGTCCTATACTGGTTCCCGGTGGGTGGCTGAGACTTTGGTTAATTCTTCTTCCTGCCGGGAAATTAGAGTGACATGTGCCCGTCCAAATGCCTAACAGCTACTCTCTCATGGGTTCTCCCTCGTCCCTTCCATCCTCTGCCAAATTGGGAACCTGTGCAAACCAGGAGGTTAAAGGGCCTGTCTGTCCAAGTTGGGAGATTGATAGTAAGGCAGTTGGAAAGTCAAACTGGAGCACCAGGAGAGGGACTATTCGTTGAGTTTTAGAAACCTTTCGTATTCACAGTGTGTCCATTCTCTAGGTTTCCTGTACATGTTATAGCTGTAGTAATATTCCCTTGAACCTGGAGAGTTGGGACCCATGGAATGGGGGCCATGCATTATTGCTTGAAAGGGTCTGCATTTGCTCACCCAATCTCACCAATCCTCTCAGTCCCAAGTGTCCAGCCTTATGCCACATCCAGCTGTCATTGTAGATAGGGTCTTTCCAGGTTTCCTCAGACACCCTGAAGGAATTGTAAAGAATTTCCCTGTTTTTTGGTTTTGCTTTTGAAATTCCTTTTTATAGTGGGTTTCAGCTGATTCTCGCTGCCATGTTTATGCCACTCTAGACACACTTGATTCCCTTATGGAGACATATCAATACATAGGTTTTAAGATTCTTACTAGTCAGATATATTCCTCTGTGGGAAATATGGGGTTTTGAGTCTTTTTCACTGAGGAAGGTGTAGGTCTTGTCTATTCCAAAGTTGGTTTTTGAAACGGTCCCTGTGCTTATATCAAACTCTGGTTTTATGCATCACCCCACCTCTCCTTCCCCTTTATGCAGGCATAAGAGTGTTTTCTAAATGTGAGACTCTGTTCTCTTTCCTAACTCAGTTCACGTGTAGCCATGTTTACAGGATCTTCATAAGTGATATCTTATGATAAGTTTCTTTTTCTGTGTAACTTATTTCACTTAGAATCATCGTACCTGAATCCACTCACTTTGCTGCTACTGGTCTTATGACATTGATTTCATGGCTGAGGGATATTCCATCGTACGTAAGTACCACAATGTTTTGAACCATTTTTATATTTCCTGGGATATTTAAGGTGTACCCAAGTTGAGGTTCTTGTAGCCACTGCAGCCCTAAATTTGGAGGTGGCTCTTTCTTATTGATTTTCAGTTTTCCCCAGGTATATTCCCTAGACTGGAAGTGGCCTTGGCTCTGTAGCTCTGTTGTTTACTTGTTTTAGGGAACACAATGCACTCCTCCAGTGAGGCAGTTGGCAATTTATATCCCGCCCATCAGCATAACAAGGCTCCCTGTTCTCCAGGGCCTGTCTTGCCTTTCTGGTTTTTACACATTTTGTGGATGTCCCTTTTGACCGGTGGGAAGTGATACTTCTTTGTAGTGCAGATTTGCATTGCCCGCTTGCTTGCTTGGCCAAAAAGGGCGTATGCGTTTTCTCCTGAATATATTCAGGAGAAAACGCATACGCCCTTTTTGGCCAAGTGCACCATTGTCCAAGTTGTGCCCCTCTTCCTGTGCTTTACAGGCGATTCCAACGTACCTCTTGAAATCTGTTTCCTGCTATTTTGCCTCACTTTCAAGTCCGCCTCGTTGACTTCCCTCAACAGATTTTTGGACGATAGTTGTCCTTTATCACTCTGCCAGTTTGTGAATTGCTGTGCCCCTGAGCTCCATTTCTCAACTCGTTTTTTGTGAGCTGAACGCAAGTCCAAAATTTTGGATCCTGTCCTATACTGGTTCCCGGTGGGTGGCTGAGACTTTGGTTAATTCTTCTTCCTGCCGGGAAATTAGAGTGACATGTGCCCGTCCAAATGCCTAACAGCTACTCTCTCATGGGTTCTCCCTCGTCCCTTCCATCCTCTGCCAAATTGGGAACCTGTGCAAACCAGGAGGTTAAAGGGCCTGTCTGTCCAAGTTGGGAGATTGATAGTAAGGCAGTTGGAAAGTCAAACTGGAGCACCAGGAGAGGGACTATTCGTTGAGTTTTAGAAACCTTTCGTATTCACAGTGTGTCCATTCTCTAGGTTTCCTGTACATGTTATAGCTGTAGTAATATTCCCTTGAACCTGGAGAGTTGGGACCCATGGAATGGGGGCCATGCATTATTGCTTGAAAGGGTCTGCATTTGCTCACCCAATCTCACCAATCCTCTCAGTCCCAAGTGTCCAGCCTTATGCCACATCCAGCTGTCATTGTAGATAGGGTCTTTCCAGGTTTCCTCAGACACCCTGAAGGAATTGTAAAGAATTTCCCTGTTTTTTGGTTTTGCTTTTGAAATTCCTTTTTATAGTGGGTTTCAGCTGATTCTCGCTGCCATGTTTATGCCACTCTAGACACACTTGATTCCCTTATGGAGACATATCAATACATAGGTTTTAAGATTCTTACTAGTCAGTTATATTCCTCTGTGGGAAATATGGGGTTTTGAGTCTTTTTCACTGAGGAAGGTGTAGGTCTTGTCTATTCCAAAGTTGGTTTTTGAAACGGTCCCTGTGCTTATATCAAACTCTGGTTTTATGCATCACCCCACCTCTCCTTCCCCTTTATGCAGGCATAAGAGTGTTTTCTAAATGTGAGACTCTGTTCTCTTTCCTAACTCAGTTCACGTGTAGCCATGTTTACAGGATCTTCATAAGTGATATCTTATGATAAGTTTCTTTTTCTGTGTAACTTATTTCACTTAGAATCATCGTACCTGAATCCACTCACTTTGCTGCTACTGGTCTTATGACATTGATTTCATGGCTGAGGGATATTCCATCGTACGTAAGTACCACAATGTTTTGAACCATTTTTATATTTCCTGGGATATTTAAGGTGTACCCAAGTTGAGGTTCTTGTAGCCACTGCAGCCCTAAATTTGGAGGTGGCTCTTTCTTATTGATTTTCAGTTTTCCCCAGGTATATTCCCTAGACTGGAAGTGGCCTTGGCTCTGTAGCTCTGTTGTTTACTTGTTTTAGGGAACACAATGCACTCCTCCAGTGAGGCAGTTGGCAATTTATATCCCGCCCATCAGCATAACAAGGCTCCCTGTTCTCCAGGGCCTGTCTTGCCTTTCTGGTTTTTACACATTTTGTGGATGTCCCTTTTGACCGGTGGGAAGTGATACTTCTTTGTAGTGCAGATTTGCATTGCCCGCTTGCTTGCTTGGCCAAAAAGGGCGTATGCGTTTTCTCCTGAATATATTCAGGAGAAAACGCATACGCCCTTTTTGGCCAAGTGCACCATTGTCCAAGTTGTGCCCCTCTTCCTGTGCTTTACAGGCGATTCCAACGTACCTCTTGAAATCTGTTTCCTGCTATTTTGCCTCGCTTTCAAGTCCGCCTCGTTGACTTCCCTCAACAGATTTTTGGACGATAGTTGTCCTTTATCACTCTGCCAGTTTGTGAATTGCTGTGCCCCTGAGCTCCATTTCTCAACTCGTTTTTTGTGAGCTGAACGCAAGTCCAAAATTTTGGATCCTGTCCTATACTGGTTCCCGGTGGGTGGCTGAGACTTTGGTTAATTCTTCTTCCTGCCGGGAAATTAGAGTGACATGTGCCCGTCCAAATGCCTAACAGCTACTCTCTCATGGGTTCTCCCTCGTCCCTTCCATCCTCTGGCAAATTGGGAACCTGTGCAAACCAGGAGGTTAAAGGGCCTGTCTCTCCAAGTTGGGAGATTGATAGTAAGGCAGTTGGAAAGTCAAACTGGAGCACCAGGAGAGGGACTATTCGTTGAGTTTTAGAAACCTTTCGTATTCACAGTGTGTCCATTCTCTAGGTTTCCTGTACATGTTATAGCTGTAGTAATATTCGCTTGAACTTGGAGAGTTGGGACCCATGGAATGGGGGCCATGCATTATTGCTTGAAAGGGTCTGCATTTGCTCACCCAATCTCACCAATCTTCTTAGTCCCAAGTGTCCAGCCTTATGCCACATCCAGCTGTCATTGTAGATAGGGTCTTTCCAGGTTTCCTCAGACACCCTGAAGGAATTGTAAAGAATTTCCCTGTTTTTTGGTTTTGCTTTTGAAATTCCTTTTTATAGTGGGTTTGAGCTGATTCTCGCTGCCATGTTTATGCCACTCTAGACACACTTGATTCCCTTATGGAGACATATCAATACATAGGTTTTAAGGTTCTTACTAGTCAGATATATTCCTGTGTGGGAAATATGGGGTTTTGAGTCTCTTTCACTGAGGAAGGTGTCGGTCTTGTCAATTCCAAAGTTGGTTTTTGAAACGGTCCCTGTGCTTATATCAAACTCTGGTTTTATGCATCACCCCACCTCTCCTTCCCCTTTATGCGGGCATAAGAGTGTTTTCTAAATGTGAGACTCTGTTCTCTTTCCTAACTCAGTTCACGTGTACCCATGTTTACAGGATCTTCCTAAGTGATATCTTATGATAAGTTTCTTTTTCTGTGTGACTTATTTCACTTAGAATCATCGTACCTGAATCCACTCACTTTGCTGCTACTGGTCTTATGACATTGATTTCATGGCTGAGGGATATTCCATCGTACGTAAGTACCACAATGTTTTGAACCATTTTTATATTTCCTGGGATATTTAAGGTGTACCCAAGTTGAGGTTCTTGTAGTCAGTGCAGCCCTAAATTTGGAGGTGGCTCTTTCTTATTGATTTTCAGTTTTCCCCAGGTATATTCCCTAGACTGCAAGTGGCCTTGGCTCTGTAGCTCTGTTGTTTACTTGTTTTAGGGAACACAATGCACTCCTCCAGTGAGGCAGTTGGCAATTTACATCCCGCCCATCAGCATAACAAGGCTCCCAGTTCTCCAGGGCCTGTCTTGCCTTTCTGGTTTTTACACATTTTGTGGATGTCCCTTTTGACCGGTGGGAAGTGATACTTCTTTGTAGTGCAGATTTGCATTGCCCGCTTGCTTGCTTGGCCAAAAAGGGCGTATGTGTTTTCTCCTGAATATATTCAGGAGAAAACGCATACGCCCTTTTTGGCCAAGTGCACCATTGTCCAAGTTGTGCCCCTCTTCCTGTGCTTTACAGGCGATTCCAACGTACCTCTTGAAATCTGTTTCCTGCTATTTTGCCTCACTTTCAAGTCCGCCTCGTTGACTTCCCTCAACAGATTTTTGGACGATAGTTGTCCTTTATCACTCTGCCAGTTTGTGAATTGCTGTGCCCCTGAGCTCCATTTCTCAACTTGTTTTTTGTGAGCTGAACGCAAGTCCAAAATTTTGGATCATGTCCTATACTGGTTCCCGGTGGGTGGCTGAGACTTTGGTTAATTCTTCTTCCTGCCGGGAAATTAGAGTGACATGTGCCCGTCCAAATGCCTAACAGCTACTCTCTCATGGGTTCTCCCTCGTCCCTTCCATCTTCTGCCAAATTGGGAACCTGTGCAAACCAGGAGGTTAAAGGGCCTGTCTCTCCAAGTTGGGAGATTGATAGTAAGGCAGTTGGAAAGTCAAACTGGAGCACCAGGAGAGGGACTATTCGTTGAGTTTTAGAAACCTTTCGTATTCACAGTGTGTCCATTCTCTAGGTTTCCTGTACATGTTATAGCTGTAGTAATATTCCCTTGAACCTGGAGAGTTGGGACCCATGGAATGGGGGCCATGCATTATTGCTTGAAAGGGTCTGCATTTGCTCACCCAATCTCACCAATCCTCTCAGTCCCAAGTGTCCAGCCTTATGCCACATCCAGCTGTCATTGTAGATAGGGTCTTTCCAGGTTTCCTCAGACACCCTGAAGGAATTGTAAAGAATTTCCCTGTTTTTTCGTTTTGCTTTTGAAATTCCTTTTTATAGTGGGTTTGAGCTGATTCTCGCTGCCATGTTTATGCCACTCTAGACACACTTGAATCCCTTATGGAGTCATATCAATACATAGGTTTTAAGATTCTTACTAGTCAGATATATTCCTCTGCGGGAAATATGGGGTTTTGAGTCTCTTTCACTGAGGAAGGTGTAGGTCTTGTCTATTCCAAAGTTGGTTTTTGGAACGGTCCCTGTGCTTATATCAAACTCTGGTTTTATGCATCACCCCACCTCTCCTTCCCCTTTATGCAGGCATAAGAGTGTTTTCTAAATGTGAGACTCTGTTCTCTTTCCTAACTCAGTTCACGTGTAGCCATGTTTACAGGATCTTCATAAGTGATATCTTATGATAAGTTTCTTTTTCTGTGTGACTTATTTCACTTAGAATCATCGTACCTGAATCCACTCACTTTGCTGCTACTGGTCTTATGACATTGATTTCATGGCTGAGGGATATTCCATCGTACGTAAGTACCACAATGTTTTGAACCATTTTTATATTTCCTGGGATATTTAAGGTGTACCCAAGTTGAGGTTCTTGTAGCCAGTGCAGCCCTAAATTTGGAGGTGGCTCTTTCTTATTGATTTTCAGTTTTCCCCAGGTATATTCCCTAGACTGGAAGTGGCCTTGGCTCTGTAGCTCTGTTGTTTACTTGTTTTAGGGAACACAATGCACTCCTCCAGTGAGGCAGTTGGCAATTTATATCCCGCCCATCAGCATAACAAGGCTCCCTGTTCTCCAGGGCCTGTCTTGCCTTTCTGGTTTTTACACATTTTGTGGATGTCCCTTTTGACCGGTGGGAAGTAATACTTCTTTGTAGTGCAGATTTGCATTGCCCGCTTGCTTGCTTGGCCAAAAAGGGCGTATGCGTTTTCTCCTGAATATATTCAGGAGAAAACGCATACGCCCTTTTTGGCCAAGTGCACCATTGTCCAAGTTGTGCCCCTCTTCCTGTGCTTTACAGGCGATTCCAACGTACCTCTTGAAATCTGTTTCCTGCTATTTTGCCTCACTTTCAAGTCCGCCTCGTTGACTTCCCTCAACAGATTTTTGGACGATAGTTGTCCTTTATCACTCTGCCAGTTTGTGAATTGCTGTGCCCCTGAGCTCCATTTCTCAACTCGTTTTTTGTGAGCTGAACGCAAGTCCAAAATTTTGGATCCTGTCCTATACTGGTTCCCGGTGGGTGGCTGAGACTTTGGTTAATTCTTCTTCCTGCCGGGAAATTAGAGTGACATGTGCCCGTCCAAATGCCTAACAGCTACTCTCTCATGGGTTCTCCCTCGTCCCTTCCATCCTCTGCCAAATTGGGAACCTGTGCAAACCAGGAGGTTAAAGGGCCTGTCTGTCCAAGTTGGGAGATTGATAGTAAGGCAGTTGGAAAGTCAAACTGGAGCACCAGGAGAGGGACTATTCGTTGAGTTTTAGAAACCTTTCGTATTCACAGTGTGTCCATTCTCTAGGTTTCCTGTACATGTTATAGCTGTAGTAATATTCCCTTGAACCTGGAGAGTTGGGACCCATGGAATGGGGGCCATGCATTATTGCTTGAAAGGGTCTGCATTTGCTCACCCAATCTCACCAATCCTCTCAGTCCCAAGTGTCCAGCCTTATGCCACATCCAGCTGTCATTGTAGATAGGGTCTTTCCAGGTTTCCTCAGACACCCTGAAGGAATTGTAAAGAATTTCCCTGTTTTTTGGTTTTGCTTTTGAAATTCCTTTTTATAGTGGGTTTCAGCTGATTCTCGCTGCCATGTTTATGCCACTCTAGACACACTTGATTCCCTTATGGAGACATATCAATACATAGGTTTTAAGATTCTTACTAGTCAGATATATTCCTCTGTGGGAAATATGGGGTTTTGAGTCTTTTTCACTGAGGAAGGTGTAGGTCTTGTCTATTCCAAAGTTGGTTTTTGAAACGGTCCCTGTGCTTATATCAAACTCTGGTTTTATGCATCACCCCACCTCTCCTTCCCCTTTATGCAGGCATAAGAGTGTTTTCTAAATGTGAGACTCTGTTCTCTTTCCTAACTCAGTTCACGTGTAGCCATGTTTACAGGATCTTCATAAGTGATATCTTATGATAAGTTTCTTTTTCTGTGTAACTTATTTCACTTAGAATCATCGTACCTGAATCCACTCACTTTGCTGCTACTGGTCTTATGACATTGATTTCATGGCTGAGGGATATTCCATCGTACGTAAGTACCACAATGTTTTGAACCATTTTTATATTTCCTGGGATATTTAAGGTGTACCCAAGTTGAGGTTCTTGTAGCCACTGCAGCCCTAAATTTGGAGGTGGCTCTTTCTTATTGATTTTCAGTTTTCCCCAGGTATATTCCCTAGACTGGAAGTGGCCTTGGCTCTGTAGCTCTGTTGTTTACTTGTTTTAGGGAACACAATGCACTCCTCCAGTGAGGCAGTTGGCAATTTATATCCCGCCCATCAGCATAACAAGGCTCCCTGTTCTCCAGGGCCTGTCTTGCCTTTCTGGTTTTTACACATTTTGTGGATGTCCCTTTTGACCGGTGGGAAGTGATACTTCTTTGTAGTGCAGATTTGCATTGCCCGCTTGCTTGCTTGGCCAAAAAGGGCGTATGCGTTTTCTCCTGAATATATTCAGGAGAAAACGCATACGCCCTTTTTGGCCAAGTGCACCATTGTCCAAGTTGTGCCCCTCTTCCTGTGCTTTACAGGCGATTCCAACGTACCTCTTGAAATCTGTTTCCTGCTATTTTGCCTCACTTTCAAGTCCGCCTCGTTGACTTCCCTCAACAGATTTTTGGACGATAGTTGTCCTTTATCACTCTGCCAGTTTGTGAATTGCTGTGCCCCTGAGCTCCATTTCTCAACTCGTTTTTTGTGAGCTGAACGCAAGTCCAAAATTTTGGATCCTGTCCTATACTGGTTCCCGGTGGGTGGCTGAGACTTTGGTTAATTCTTCTTCCTGCCGGGAAATTAGAGTGACATGTGCCCGTCCAAATGCCTAACAGCTACTCTCTCATGGGTTCTCCCTCGTCCCTTCCATCCTCTGCCAAATTGGGAACCTGTGCAAACCAGGAGGTTAAAGGGCCTGTCTGTCCAAGTTGGGAGATTGATAGTAAGGCAGTTGGAAAGTCAAACTGGAGCACCAGGAGAGGGACTATTCGTTGAGTTTTAGAAACCTTTCGTATTCACAGTGTGTCCATTCTCTAGGTTTCCTGTACATGTTATAGCTGTAGTAATATTCCCTTGAACCTGGAGAGTTGGGACCCATGGAATGGGGGCCATGCATTATTGCTTGAAAGGGTCTGCATTTGCTCACCCAATCTCACCAATCCTCTCAGTCCCAAGTGTCCAGCCTTATGCCACATCCAGCTGTCATTGTAGATAGGGTCTTTCCAGGTTTCCTCAGACACCCTGAAGGAATTGTAAAGAATTTCCCTGTTTTTTGGTTTTGCTTTTGAAATTCCTTTTTATAGTGGGTTTCAGCTGATTCTCGCTGCCATGTTTATGCCACTCTAGACACACTTGATTCCCTTATGGAGACATATCAATACATAGGTTTTAAGATTCTTACTAGTCAGTTATATTCCTCTGTGGGAAATATGGGGTTTTGAGTCTTTTTCACTGAGGAAGGTGTAGGTCTTGTCTATTCCAAAGTTGGTTTTTGAAACGGTCCCTGTGCTTATATCAAACTCTGGTTTTATGCATCACCCCACCTCTCCTTCCCCTTTATGCAGGCATAAGAGTGTTTTCTAAATGTGAGACTCTGTTCTCTTTCCTAACTCAGTTCACGTGTAGCCATGTTTACAGGATCTTCATAAGTGATATCTTATGATAAGTTTCTTTTTCTGTGTAACTTATTTCACTTAGAATCATCGTACCTGAATCCACTCACTTTGCTGCTACTGGTCTTATGACATTGATTTCATGGCTGAGGGATATTCCATCGTACGTAAGTACCACAATGTTTTGAACCATTTTTATATTTCCTGGGATATTTAAGGTGTACCCAAGTTGAGGTTCTTGTAGCCACTGCAGCCCTAAATTTGGAGGTGGCTCTTTCTTATTGATTTTCAGTTTTCCCCAGGTATATTCCCTAGACTGGAAGTGGCCTTGGCTCTGTAGCTCTGTTGTTTACTTGTTTTAGGGAACACAATGCACTCCTCCAGTGAGGCAGTTGGCAATTTATATCCCGCCCATCAGCATAACAAGGCTCCCTGTTCTCCAGGGCCTGTCTTGCCTTTCTGGTTTTTACACATTTTGTGGATGTCCCTTTTGACCGGTGGGAAGTGATACTTCTTTGTAGTGCAGATTTGCATTGCCCGCTTGCTTGCTTGGCCAAAAAGGGCGTATGCGTTTTCTCCTGAATATATTCAGGAGAAAACGCATACGCCCTTTTTGGCCAAGTGCACCATTGTCCAAGTTGTGCCCCTCTTCCTGTGCTTTACAGGCGATTCCAACGTACCTCTTGAAATCTGTTTCCTGCTATTTTGCCTCGCTTTCAAGTCCGCCTCGTTGACTTCCCTCAACAGATTTTTGGACGATAGTTGTCCTTTATCACTCTGCCAGTTTGTGAATTGCTGTGCCCCTGAGCTCCATTTCTCAACTCGTTTTTTGTGAGCTGAACGCAAGTCCAAAATTTTGGATCCTGTCCTATACTGGTTCCCGGTGGGTGGCTGAGACTTTGGTTAATTCTTCTTCCTGCCGGGAAATTAGAGTGACATGTGCCCGTCCAAATGCCTAACAGCTACTCTCTCATGGGTTCTCCCTCGTCCCTTCCATCCTCTGGCAAATTGGGAACCTGTGCAAACCAGGAGGTTAAAGGGCCTGTCTCTCCAAGTTGGGAGATTGATAGTAAGGCAGTTGGAAAGTCAAACTGGAGCACCAGGAGAGGGACTATTCGTTGAGTTTTAGAAACCTTTCGTATTCACAGTGTGTCCATTCTCTAGGTTTCCTGTACATGTTATAGCTGTAGTAATATTCGCTTGAACTTGGAGAGTTGGGACCCATGGAATGGGGGCCATGCATTATTGCTTGAAAGGGTCTGCATTTGCTCACCCAATCTCACCAATCTTCTTAGTCCCAAGTGTCCAGCCTTATGCCACATCCAGCTGTCATTGTAGATAGGGTCTTTCCAGGTTTCCTCAGACACCCTGAAGGAATTGTAAAGAATTTCCCTGTTTTTTGGTTTTGCTTTTGAAATTCCTTTTTATAGTGGGTTTGAGCTGATTCTCGCTGCCATGTTTATGCCACTCTAGACACACTTGATTCCCTTATGGAGACATATCAATACATAGGTTTTAAGGTTCTTACTAGTCAGATATATTCCTGTGTGGGAAATATGGGGTTTTGAGTCTCTTTCACTGAGGAAGGTGTCGGTCTTGTCAATTCCAAAGTTGGTTTTTGAAACGGTCCCTGTGCTTATATCAAACTCTGGTTTTATGCATCACCCCACCTCTCCTTCCCCTTTATGCGGGCATAAGAGTGTTTTCTAAATGTGAGACTCTGTTCTCTTTCCTAACTCAGTTCACGTGTACCCATGTTTACAGGATCTTCCTAAGTGATATCTTATGATAAGTTTCTTTTTCTGTGTGACTTATTTCACTTAGAATCATCGTACCTGAATCCACTCACTTTGCTGCTACTGGTCTTATGACATTGATTTCATCGCTGAGGGATATTCCATCGTATGTAAGTACCACAATGTTTTGAACCATTTTTATATTTCCTGGGATATTTAAGGTGTACCCAAGTTGAGGTTCTTGTAGTCAGTGCAGCCCTAAATTTGGAGGTGGCTCTTTCTTATTGATTTTCAGTTTTCCCCAGGTATATTCCCTAGACTGGAAGTGGCCTTGGCTCTGTAGCTCTGTTGTTTACTTGTTTTAGGGAACACAATGCACTCCTCCAGTGAGGCAGTTGGCAATTTACATCCCGCCCATCAGCATAACAAGGCTCCCAGTTCTCCAGGGCCTGTCTTGCCTTTCTGGTTTTTACACATTTTGTGGATGTCCCTTTTGACCGGTGGGAAGTGATACTTCTTTGTAGTGCAGATTTGCATTGCCCGCTTGCTTGCTTGGCCAAAAAGGGCGTATGCGTTTTCTCCTGAATATATTCAGGAGAAAACGCATACGCCCTTTTTGGCCAAGTGCACCATTGTCCAAGTTGTGCCCCTCTTCCTGTGCTTTACAGGCGATTCCAACGTACCTCTTGAAATCTGTTTCCTGCTATTTTGCCTCACTTTCAAGTCCGCCTCGTTGACTTCCCTCAACAGATTTTTGGACGATAGTTGTCCTTTATCACTCTGCCAGTTTGTGAATTGCTGTGCCCCTGAGCTCCATTTCTCAACTCGTTTTTTGTGAGCTGAACGCAAGTCCAAAATTTTGGATCATGTCCTATACTGGTTCCCGGTGGCTGGCTGAGACTTTGGTTAATTCTTCTTCCTGCCGGGAAATTAGAGTGACATGTGCCCGTCCAAATGCCTAACAGCTACTCTCTCATGGGTTCTCCCTCGTCCCTTCCATCCTCTGCCAAATTGGGAACCTGTGCAAACCAGGAGGTTAAAGGGCCTGTCTCTCCAAGTTGGGAGATTGATAGTAAGGCAGTTGGAAAGTCAAACTGGAGCACCAGGAGAGGGACTATTCGTTGAGTTTTAGAAACCTTTCGTATTCACAGTGTGTCCATTCTCTAGGTTTCCTGTACATGTTATAGCTGTAGTAATATTCCCTTGAACCTGGAGAGTTGGGACCCATGGAATCGGGGCCATGCATTATTGCTTGAAAGGGTCTGCATTTGCTCACCCAATCTCACCAATCCTCTCAGTCCCAAGTGTCCAGCCTTATGCCACATCCAGCTGTCATTGTAGATAGGGTCTTTCCAGGTTTCCTCAGACACCCTGAAGGAATTGTAAAGAATTTCCCTGTTTTTTCGTTTTGCTTTTGAAATTCCTTTTTATAGTGGGTTTGAGCTGATTCTCGCTGCCATGTTTATGCCACTCTAGACACACTTGAATCCCTTATGGAGTCATATCAATACATAGGTTTTAAGATTCTTACTAGTCAGATATATTCCTCTGCGGGAAATATGGGGTTTTGAGTCTCTTTCACTGAGGAAGGTGTAGGTCTTGTCTATTCCAAAGTTGGTTTTTGGAACGGTCCCTGTGCTTATATCAAACTCTGGTTTTATGCATCACCCCACCTCTCCATCCCCTTTATGCAGGCATAAGAATGTTTTCTAAATGTGAGACTCTGTTCTCTTTCCTAACTGAGTTCACGTGTAGCCATGTTTACAGGATCTTCATAAGTGATATCTTATGATAAGTTTCTTTTTCTGTGTGACTTATTTCACTTAGAATCATCGTACCTGAATCCACTCACTTTGCTGCTACTGGTCTTATGACATTGATTTAATGGCTGAGGGATATTCCATCGTACGTAAGTACCACAATGTTTTGAACCATTTTTATGTTTCCTGGGATATTTAAGGTGTACCCAAGTTGAGGTTCTTGTAGCCAGTGCAGCCCTAAATTTGGAGGTGGCTGTTTCTTATTGATTTTCAGTTTTCCCAAGGTATATTCCCTAGACTGGAAGTGGCCTTGGCTCTGTAGCTCTGTTGTTTACTTGTTTTAGGGAACACAATGCACTCCTCCAGTGAGGCAGTTGGCAATTGACATCCCGCCCATCAGCATAACAAGGCTCCCTGTTCTCCAGGGCCTGTCTTGCCTTTCTGGTTTTTACACATTTTGTGGATGTCCCTTTTGACCTGTGGGAAATGATACTTCTTTGTAGTGCAGATTTGCATTACCCGCTTGCTTGCTTGGCCAAAAGGGGCGTATGCGTTTTCTCCTGAATATATTCAGGAGAAAACGCATACGCCCCTTTTGTCCAAGTGCATCATTGTCCAAGTTGTGCCCCTCTTCCTGTGCTTTACAGGCGCTTCCAACGTACCTCTTGAAATCTGTTTCCTGCTATTTTGCCTCGCTTTCAAGTCCGCCTCGTTGACTTCCCTCAACAGATTTTTGGACGATAGTTGTCCTTTATCACTCTGCCAGTTTGTGAATTGCTGTGCCCCTGAGCTCCATTTCTCAACTCGTTTTTTGTGAGCTGAACGCAAGTCCAAAATTTTGGATCATGTCCTATACTGGTTCCCGGTGGGTGGCTGAGACTTTGGTTAATTCTTCTTCCTGCCGGGAAATTAGAGTGACATGTGCCCGTCCAAATGCCTAACAGCTACTCTCTCATGGGTTCTCCCTCGTCCCTTCCATCCTCTGCCAAATTGGGAACCTGTGCAAACCAGGAGGTTAAAGGGCCTGTCTGTCCAAGTTGGGAGATTGATAGTAAGGCAGTTGGAAAGTCAAACTGGAGCACCAGGAGAGGGACTATTCGTTGAGTTTTAGAAACCTTTCGTATTCACAGTGTGTCCATTCTCTAGGTTTCCTGTACATGTTATAGCTGTAGTAATATTCCCTTGAACCTGGAGAGTTGGGACCCATGGAATGGGGGCCATGCATTATTGCTTGAAAGGGTCTGCATTTGCTCACCCAATCTCACCAATCCTCTCAGTCCCAAGTGTCCAGCCTTATGCCACATCCAGCTGTCATTGTAGATAGGGTCTTTCCAGGTTTCCTCAGACACCCTGAAGGAATTGTAAAGAATTTCCCTGTTTTTTGGTTTTGCTTTTGAAATTCCTTTTTATAGTGGGTTTGAGCTGATTCTCGCTGCCATGTTTATGCCACTCTAGACACACTTGATTCCCTTATGGAGACATATCAATACATAGGTTTTAAGATTCTTACAAGTCAGATATATTCCTCTGTGGGAAATATGGGGTTTTGAGTCTCTTTCACTGAGGAAGGTGTCGGTTTTGTCAATTCCAAAGTTGGTGTTTGAAACGGTCCCTGTGCTTATATCAAACTCTGGTTTTATGCATCACCCCACCTCTCCTTCCCCTTTATGCAGGCATAAGAGTGTTTTCTAAATGTGAGACTCTGTTCTCTTTCCTAACTCAGTTCACGTGTAGCCATGTTTACAGGATCTTCCTAAGTGATATCTTATGATAAGTTTCTTTTTCTGTGTGACTTATTTCACTTAGAATCATCGTACCTGAATCCACTCACTTTGCTGTTACTGGTCTTATGACATTGATTTCATGGCTGAGGGATATTCCATCGTACGTAAGTACCACAATGTTTTGAACCATTTTTATATTTCCTGGGATATTTAAGGTGTACCCAAGTTGAGGTTCTTGTAGTCAGTGCAGCCCTAAATTTGGAGGTGGCTGTTTCTTATTGATTTTCAGTTTTCCCAAGGTATATTCCCTAGACTGGAAGTGGCCTTGGCTCTGTAGCTCTGTTGTTTACTTGTTTTAGGGAACACAATGCACTCCTCCAGTGAGGCAGTTGGCAATTTACATCCCGCCCATCAGCATAACAAGGCTCCCAGTTCTCCAGGGCCTGTCTTGCCTTTCTGGTTTTTACACATTTTGTGGATGTCCCTTTTGACCGGTGGGAAGTGATACTTCTTTGTAGTGCAGATTTGCATTGCCCGCTTGCTTGCTTGGCCAAAAAGGGCGTATGCGTTTTCTCCTGAATATATTCAGGAGAAAACGCATACGCCCTTTTTGGCCAAGTGCACCATTGTCGAACTTGTGCCCCTCTTCCTGTGCTTTACAGGCAATTCCAAGGTACCTCTTGAAATCTGTTTCCTGCTATTTTGCCTCGCTTTCAAGTCCGCCTCGTTGACTTCCCTCAACAGATTTTTGGGTGATAGTTGTCCTTTATCACTCTGCCAGTTTGTGAATTGCTGTGCCCCTGAGCTCCATTTCTCAACTCGTTTTTTGTGAGCTGAACGCAAGTCCAAAATTTTGGATCATGTCCTATACTGGTTCCCGGTGGGTGGCTGAGACTTTGGTTAATTCTTCTTCCTGCCGGGAAATTAGAGTGACATGTGCCCGTCCAAATGCCTAACAGCTACTCTCTCATGGGTTCTCCCTCGTCCCTTCCATCCTCTGCCAAATTGGGAACCTGTGCAAACCAGGAGGTTAAAGGGCCTGTCTCTCCAAGTTGGGAGATTGATAGTAAGGCAGTTGGAAAGTCAAACTGGAGCACCAGGAGAGGGACTATTCGTTGAGTTTTAGAAACCTTTCGTATTCACAGTGTGTCCATTCTCTAGGTTTCCTGTACATGTTATAGCTGTAGTAATATTCCCTTGAACCTGGAGAGTTGGGACCCATGGAATGGGGGCCATGCATTATTGCTTGAAAGGGTCTGCATTTGCTCACCCAATCTCACCAATCCTCTCAGTCCCAAGTGTCCAGCCTTATGCCACATCCAGCTGTCATTGTAGATAGGGTCTTTCCAGGTTTCCTCGGACACCCTGAAGGAATTGTAAAGAATTTCCCTGTTTTTTCGTTTTGCTTTTGAAATTCCTTTTTATAGTGGGTTTGAGCTGATTCTCGCTGCCATGTTTATGCCACTCTAGACACACTTGATTCCCTTATGGAGACATATCAATACATAGGTTTTAAGATTCTTACTAGTCAGATATATTCCTCTGTGGGAAATATGGGGTTTTGAGTCTCTTTCACGGAGGAAGGTGTCGGTTTTGTCAATTCCAAAGTTGGTTTTTGAAACGGTCCCTGTGCTTATATCAAACTCTGGTTTTATGCATCACCCCACCTCTCCTTCCCCTTTATGCAGGCATAAGAGTGTTTTCTAAATGTGAGACTCTGTTCTCTTTCCTAACTCAGTTCACGTGTAGCCATGTTTACAGGATCTTCATAAGTGATATCTTATGATAAGTTTCTTTTTCTGTGTGACTTATTTCACTTAGAATCATCGTACCTGAATCCACTCACTTTGCTGCTACTGGTCTTATGACATTGATTTCATGGCTGAGGGATATTCCATCGTACGTAAGTACCACAATGTTTTGAACCATTTTTATATTTCCTGGGATATTTAAGGTGTACCCAAGTTGAGGTTCTTGTAGCCAGTGCAGCCCTAAATTTGGAGGTGGCTCTTTCTTATTGATTTTCAGTTTTCCCCAGGTATATTCCCTAGACTGGAAGTGGCCTTGGCTCTGTAGCTCTGTTGTTTACTTGTTTTAGGGAACACAATGCACTCCTCCAGTGAGGCAGTTGGCAATTGACATCCCGCCCATCAGCATAACAAGGCTCCCTGTTCTCCAGGGCCTGTCTTGCCTTTCTGGTTTTTACACATTTTGTGGATGTCCCTTTTGACCGGTGGGAAGTGATACTTCTTTGTAGTGCAGATTTGCATTGCCCGATTGCTTGCTTGGCCAAAAAGGGCGTATGCGTTTTCTCCTGAATATATTCAGGAGAAAACGCATACGCCCTTTTTGGCCAAGTGCACCATTGTCCAAGTTGTGCCCCTCTTCCTGTGCTTTACAGGCGATTCCAAGGTACCTCTTGAAATCTGTTTCCTGCTATTTTGCCTCGCTTTCAAGTCCGCCTCGTTGACTTCCCTCAACAGATTTTTGGACGATAGTTGTCCTTTATCACTCTGCCAGTTTGTGAATTGCTGTGCCCCTGAGCTCCATTTCTCAACTCGTTTTTTGTGAGCTGAACGCAAGTCCAAAATTTTGGATCCTGTCCTATACTGGTTCCCGGTGGGTGGCTGAGACTTTGGTTAATTCTTCTTCCTGCCGGGAAATTAGAGTGACATGTGCCCGTCCAAATGCCTAACAGCTACTCTCTCATGGGTTCTCCCTCGTCCCTTCCATCCTCTGCCAAATTGGGAACCTATGCAAACCAGGAGGTTAAAGGGCCTGTCTCTCCAAGTTGGGAGATTGATAGTAAGGCAGTTGGAAAGTCAAACTGGAGCACCAGGAGAGGGACTATTCGTTGAGTTTTAGAAACCTTTCGTATTCACAGTGTGTCCATTCTCTAGGTTTCCTGTACATGTTATAGCTGTAGTAATATTCCCTTGAACCTGGAGAGTTGGGACCCATGGAATGGGGGCCATGCATTATTGCTTGAAAGGGTCTGCATTTGCTCACCCAATCTCACCAATCCTCTCAGTCCCAAGTGTCCAGCCTTATGCCACATCCAGCTGTCATTGTAGATAGGGTCTTTCCAGGTTTCCTCAGACACCCTGAAGGAATTGTAAAGAATTTCCCTGTTTTTTGGTTTTGCTTTTGAAATTCCTTTTTATAGTGGGTTTGAGCTGATTCTCGCTGCCAGGTTTATGCCACTCTAGACACACTTGATTCCCTTATGGAGACATATCAATACATAGGTTTTAAGATTCTTACTAGTCAGATATATTCCTCTGTGGGAAATATGGGGTTTTGAGTCTCTTTCACTGAGGAAGGTGTCGGTTTTGTCAATTCCAAAGTTGGTGTTTGAAACGGTCCCTGTGCTTATATCAAACTCTGGTTTTATGCATCACCCCACCTCTCCTTCCCCTTTATGCAGGCATAAGAGTGTTTTCTAAATGTGAGACTCTGTTCTCTTTCCTAACTCAGTTCACGTGTAGCCATGTTTACAGGATCTTCCTAAGTGATATCTTATGATAAGTTTCTTTTTCTGTGTGACTTATTTCACTTAGAATCATCGTACCTGAATCCACTCACTTTGCTGCTACTGGTCTTATGACATTGATTTCATGGCTGAGGGATATTCCATCGTATGTAAGTACCACAATGTTTTGAACCATTTTTATATTTCCTGGGATATTTAAGGTGTACCCAAGTTGAGGTTCTTGTAGTCAGTGCAGCCCTAAATTTGGAGGTGGCTCTTTCTTATTGATTTTCAGTTTTCCCAAGGTATATTCCCTAGACTGGAAGTGGCCTTGGCTCTGTAGCTCTGTTGTTTACTTGTTTTAGGGAACACAATGCACTCCTCCAGTGAGGCAGTTGGCAATTTACATCCCGCCCATCAGCATAACAAGGCTCCCAGTTCTCCAGGGCCTGTCTTGCCTTTCTGGTTTTTACACATTTTGTGGATGTCCCTTTTGACCGGTGGGAAGTGATACTTCTTTGTAGTGCAGATTTGCATTGCCCGCTTGCTTGCTTGGCCAAAAAGGGCGTATGCGTTTTCTCCTGAATATATTCAGGAGAAAACGCATACGCCCTTTTTGGCCAAGTGCACCATTGGACAAGTTGTGCCCCTCTTCCTGTGCTTTACAGGCGATTCCAACGTACCTCTTGAAATCTATTTCCTGCTATTTTGCCTCGCTTTCAAGTCCGCCTCATTGACTTCCCTCAACAGATTTTTGGACGATAGTTGTCCTTTATCACTCTGCCAGTTTGTGAATTGCTGTGCCCCGGAGCTCCATTTCTCAACTCGTTTTTTGTGAGCTGAACGCAAGTCCAAAATTTTGGATCCTGTCCTATACTGGTTCCCGGTGGGTGGCTGAGACTTTGGTTAATTCTTCTTCCTGCCGGGAAATTAGAGTGACATGTGCCGGTCCAAATGCCTAACAGCTACTCTCTCATGGGTTCTCCCTCGTCCCTTCCATCCTCTGCCAAATTGGGAACCTGTGCAAACCAGGAGGTTAAATGGCCTGTCTCTCCAAGTTGGGAGATTGATAGTAAGGCAGTTGGAAAGTCAAACTGGAGCACCAGGAGAGGGACTATTCGTTGAGTTTTAGAAACCTTTCGTATTCACAGTGTGTCCATTCTCTAGGTTTCCTGTACATGTTATAGCTGTAGTAATATTCCCTTGAACCTGGAGAGTTGGGACCCATGGAATGGGGGCCATGCATTATTGCTTGAAAGGGTCTGCATTTGCTCACCCAATCTCACCAATCCTCTCAGTCCCAAGTGTCCAGCCTTATGCCACATCCAGCTGTCATTGTAGATAGGGTCTTTCCAGGTTTCCTCAGACACCCTGAAGGAATTGTAAAGAATTTCCCTGTTTTTTGGTTTTGCTTTTGAAATTCCTTTTTATAGTGGGTTTCAGCTGATTCTCGCTGCCATGTTTATGCCACTCTAGACACACTTGATTCCCTTATGGAGACATATCAATACATAGGTTTTAAGATTCTTACTAGTCAGATATATTCCTCTGTGGGAAATATGGGGTTTTGAGTCTCTTTCACTAAGGAAGGTGTCGGTCTTGTCAATTCCAAAGTTGGTTTTTGAAACGGTCCCTGTGCTTATATCAAACTCTGGTTTTATGCATCACCCCACCTCTCCTTCCCCTTTATGCAGGCATAAGAGTGTTTTCTAAATGTGAGACTCTGTTCTCTTTCCTAACTCAGTTCACGTGCAGCCATGTTTACAGGATCTTCATAAGTGATATCTTATGATAAGTTTATTTTTCTGTGTGACTTATTTCACTTAGAATCATCGTACCTGAATCCACTCACTTTGCTGCTACTGGTCTTATGACATTGATTTCATGGCTGAGGGATATTCCATCGTACGTAAGTACCACAATGTTTTGAACCATTTTTATATTTCCTGGGATATTTAAGGTGTACCCAAGTTGAGGTTCTTGTAGCCAGTGCAGCCCTAAATTCGGATGTGGCTCTTTCTTATTGATTTTCAGTTTTCCCCAGGTATATTCCCTAGACTGGAAGTGGCCTTGGCTCTGTAGCTCTGTTGTTTACTTGTTTTAGGGAACACAATGCACTCCTCCAGTGAGGCAGTTGGCAATTTACATCCCGCCCATCAGCATAACAAGGCTCCCTGTTCTCCAGGGCCTGTCTTGCCTTTCTGGTTTTTACACATTTTGTGGATGTCCCTTTTGACCGGTGGGAAGTGATACTTCTTTGTAGTGCAGATTTGCATTGCCCGCTTGCTTGCTTGGCCAAAAAGGGCATATGCGTTTTCTCCTGAATATATTCAGGAGAAAACGCATACGCCCTTTTTGGCCAAGTGCACCATTGTCCAAGTTGTGCCCCTCTTCCTGTGCTTTACAGGCGATTCCAACGTACCTCTTGAAATCTGTTTCCTGCTATTTTGCCTCGCTTTCAAGTCCGCCTCGTTGACTTCCCTCAACAGATTTTTGGACGATAGTTGTCCTTTATCACTCTGCCAGTTTGTGAATTGCTGTGCCCCTGAGCTCCATTTCTCAACTCGTTTTTTGTGAGCTGAACGCAAGTCCAAAATTTTGGATCATGTCCTATACTGGTTCCCGGTGGGTGGCTGAGACTTTGGTTAATTCTTCTTCCTGCCGGGAAATTAGAGTGACATGTGCCCGTCCAAATGCCTAACAGCTACTCTCTCATGGGTTCTCCCTCGTCCCTTCCATCCTCTGCCAAATTGGGAACCTGTGCAAACCAGGAGGTTAAAGGGCCTGTCTCTCCAAGTTGGGAGATTGATAGTAAGGCAGTTGGAAAGTCAAACTGGAGCACCAGGAGAGGGACTATTCGTTGAGTTTTAGAAACCTTTCGTATTCACAGTGTGTCCATTCTCTAGGTTTCCTGTACATGTTATAGCTGTAGTAATATTCCCTTGAACCTGGAGAGTTGGGACCCATGGAATGGGGGCCATGCATTATTGCTTGAAAGGGTCTGCATTTGCTCACCCAATCTCACCAATCCTCTCAGTCCCAAGTGTCCAGCCTTATGCCACATACAGCTGTGATTGTAGATAGGGTCTTTCCAGGTTTCCTCAGACACCCTGAAGGAATTGTAAAGAATTTCCCTGTTTTTTGGTTTTGCTTTTGAAATTCCTTTTTATAGTGGGTTTGAGCTGATTCTCGCTGCCATGTTTATGCCACTCTAGACACACTTGATTCCCTTATGGAGTCATATCAATACATAGGTTTTAAGATTCTTACTAGTCAGATATATTCCTCTGCGGGAAATATGGGGTTTTGAGACTCTTTCACTGAGGAAGGTGTAGGTCTTGTCTATTCCAAAGTTGGTTTTTGGAACGGTCCATGTGCTTATATCAAACTCTGGTTTTATGCATCACCCCACCTCTCCATCCCCTTTATGCAGGCATAAGAGTATTTTCTAAATGTGAGACTCTGTTCTCTTTCCTAACTCAGTTCACGTGTAGCCATGTTTACAGGATCTTCATAAGTGATATCTTATGATAAGTTTCTTTTTCTGTGTGACTTATTTCACTTAGAATCATCGTACCTGAATCCACTCACTTTGCTGCTACTGGTCTTATGACATTGATTTCATGGCTGAGGGATATTCCATCGTACGTAAGTACCACAATGTTTTGAACCATTTTTATATTTCCTGGGATATTTAAGGTGTACCCAAGTTGAGGTTCTTGTAGCCAGTGCAGCCCTAAATTTGGAGGTGGCTCTTTCTTATTGATTTTCAGTTTTCCCCAGGTATATTCCCTAGACTGGAAGTGGCCTTGGCTCTGTAGCTCTGTTGTTTACTTGTTTTAGGGAACACAATGCACTCCTCCAGTGAGGCAGTTGGCAATTTACATCCCACCCATCAGCATAACAAGGCTCCCTGTTCTCCAGGGCCTGTCTTGCCTTTCTGGTCTTTACACATTTTGTGGATGTCCCTTTTTTCCGGTGGGAAGTGATACTTCTTTGTAGTGCAGATTTGCATTGCCCGCTTGCTTGCTTGGCCAAAAAGGGCGTATGCGTTTTCTCCTGAATATATTCAGGAGAAAACGCATACGCCCTTTTTGGCCAAGTGCACCATTGTCCAAGTTGTGCCCCTCTTCCTGTGCTTTACAGGCGATTCCAACGTACCTCTTGAAATCTGTTTCCTGCTATTTTGCCTCGCTTTCAAGTCCGCCTCGTTGACTTCCCTCAACAGATTTTTGGACGATAGTTGTCCTTTATCACTCTGCCAGTTTGTGAATTGCTGTGCCCCTGAGCTCCATTTCTCAACTCGTTTTTTGTGAGCTGAACGCAAGTCCAAAATTTTGGATCATGTCCTATACTGGTTCCCGGTGGGTGGCTGAGACTTTGGTTAATTCTTCTTCCTGCCGGGAAATTAGAGTGACATGTGCCTGTCCAAATGCCTAACAGCTACTCTCTCATGGGTTCTCCCTCGTCCCTTCCATCCTCTGCCAAATTGGGAACCTGTGCAAACCAGGAGGTTAAAGGGCCTGTCTCTCCAAGTTGGGAGATTGATAGTAAGGCAGTTGGAAAGTCAAACTGGAGCACCAGGAGAGGGACTATTCATTGAGTTTTAGAAACCTTTCGTATTCACAGTGTGTCCATTCTCTAGGTTTCCTGTACATGTTATAGCTGTAGTAATATTCCCTTGAACCTGGAGAGTTGGGACCCATGGAATGGGGGCCATGCATTATTGCTTGAAAGGGTCTGCATTTGCTCACCCAATCTCACCAATCCTCTCAGTCCCAAGTGTCCAGCCTTATGCCACATCCAGCTGTCATTGTAGATAGGGTCTTTCCAGGTTTCCTCAGACACCCTGAAGGAATTGTAAAGAATTTCCCTGTTTTTTGGTTTTGCTTTTGAAATTCCTTTTTATAGTGGGTTTCAGCTGATTCTCGCTGCCATGTTTATGCCACTCTAGACACACTTGATTCCCTTATGGAGACATATCAATACATAGGTTTTAAGATTCTTACTAGTCAGATATATTCCTCTGTGGGAAATATGGGGTTTTGAGTCTCTTTCACTAAGGAAGGTGTCGGTCTTGTCAATTCCAAAGTTGGTTTTTGAAACGGTCCCTGTGCTTATATCAAACTCTGGTTTTATGCATCACCCCACCTCTCCTTCCCCTTTATGCAGGCATAAGAGTGTTTTCTAAATGTGAGACTCTGTTCTCTTTCCTAACTCAGTTCACGTGCAGCCATGTTTACAGGATCTTCATAAGTGATATCTTATGATAAGTTTATTTTTCTGTGTGACTTATTTCACTTAGAATCATCGTACCTGAATCCACTCACTTTGCTGCTACTGGTCTTATGACATTGATTTCATGGCTGAGGGATATTCCATCGTACGTAAGTACCACAATGTTTTGAACCATTTTTATATTTCCTGGGATATTTAAGGTGTACCCAAGTTGAGGTTCTTGTAGCCAGTGCAGCCCTAAATTCGGATGTGGCTCTTTCTTATTGATTTTCAGTTTTCCCCAGGTATATTCCCTAGACTGGAAGTGGCCTTGGCTCTGTAGCTCTGTTGTTTACTTGTTTTAGGGAACACAATGCACTCCTCCAGTGAGGCAGTTGGCAATTTACATCCCGCCCATCAGCATAACAAGGCTCCCTGTTCTCCAGGGCCTGTCTTGCCTTTCTGGTTTTTACACATTTTGTGGATGTCCCTTTTGACCGGTGGGAAGTGATACTTCTTTGTAGTGCAGATTTGCATTGCCCGCTTGCTTGCTTGCTCAAAAAGGGCATATGCGTTTTCTCCTGAATATATTCAGGAGAAAACGCATACGCCCTTTTTGGCCAAGTGCACCATTGTCCAAGTTGTGCCCCTCTTCCTGTGCTTTACAGGCGATTCCAACGTACCTCTTGAAATCTGTTTCCTGCTATTTTGCCTCGCTTTCAAGTCCGCCTCGTTGACTTCCCTCAACAGATTTTTGGACGATAGTTGTCCTTTATCACTCTGCCAGTTTGTGAATTGCTGTGCCCCTGAGCTCCATTTCTCAACTCGTTTTTTGTGAGCTGAACGCAAGTCCAAAATTTTGGATCATGTCCTATACTGGTTCCCGGTGGGTGGCTGAGACTTTGGTTAATTCTTCTTCCTGCCGGGAAATTAGAGTGACATGTGCCCGTCCAAATGCCTAACAGCTACTCTCTCATGGGTTCTCCCTCGTCCCTTCCATCCTCTGCCAAATTGGGAACCTGTGCAAACCAGGAGGTTAAAGGGCCTGTCTCTCCAAGTTGGGAGATTGATAGTAAGGCAGTTGGAAAGTCAAACTGGAGCACCAGGAGAGGGACTATTCGTTGAGTTTTAGAAACCTTTCGTATTCACAGTGTGTCCATTCTCTAGGTTTCCTGTACATGTTATAGCTGTAGTAATATTCCCTTGAACCTGGAGAGTTGGGACCCATGGAATGGGGGCCATGCATTATTGCTTGAAAGGGTCTGCATTTGCTCACCCAATCTCACCAATCCTCTCAGTCCCAAGTGTCCAGCCTTATGCCACATACAGCTGTGATTGTAGATAGGGTCTTTCCAGGTTTCCTCAGACACCCTGAAGGAATTGTAAAGAATTTCCCTGTTTTTTGGTTTTGCTTTTGAAATTCCTTTTTATAGTGGGTTTGAGCTGATTCTCGCTGCCATGTTTATGCCACTCTAGACACACTTGATTCCCTTATGGAGTCATATCAATACATAGGTTTTAAGATTCTTACTAGTCAGATATATTCCTCTGCGGGAAATATGGGGTTTTGAGACTCTTTCACTGAGGAAGGTGTAGGTCTTGTCTATTCCAAAGTTGGTTTTTGGAACGGTCCATGTGCTTATATCAAACTCTGGTTTTATGCATCACCCCACCTCTCCATCCCCTTTATGCAGGCATAAGAGTATTTTCTAAATGTGAGACTCTGTTCTCTTTCCTAACTCAGTTCACGTGTAGCCATGTTTACAGGATCTTCATAAGTGATATCTTATGATAAGTTTCTTTTTCTGTGTGACTTATTTCACTTAGAATCATCGTACCTGAATCCACTCACTTTGCTGCTACTGGTCTTATGACATTGATTTCATGGCTGAGGGATATTCCATCGTACGTAAGTACCACAATGTTTTGAACCATTTTTATATTTCCTGGGATATTTAAGGTGTACCCAAGTTGAGGTTCTTGTAGCCAGTGCAGCCCTAAATTTGGAGGTGGCTCTTTCTTATTGATTTTCAGTTTTCCCCAGGTATATTCCCTAGACTGGAAGTGGCCTTGGCTCTGTAGCTCTGTTGTTTACTTGTTTTAGGGAACACAATGCACTCCTCCAGTGAGGCAGTTGGCAATTTACATCCCACCCATCAGCATAACAAGGCTCCCTGTTCTCCAGGGCCTGTCTTGCCTTTCTGGTCTTTACACATTTTGTGGATGTCCCTTTTGTCCGGTGGGAAGTGATACTTCTTTGTAGTGCAGATTTGCATTGCCCGCTTGCTTGCTTGGCCAAAAAGGGCGTATGCGTTTTCTCCTGAATATATTCAGGAGAAAACGCATACGCCCTTTTTGGCCAAGTGCACCATTGTCCAAGTTGTGCCCCTCTTCCTGTGCTTTACAGGCGATTCCAACGTACCTCTTGAAATCTGTTTCCTGCTATTTTGCCTCGCTTTCAAGTCCGCCTCGTTGACTTCCCTCAACAGATTTTTGGACGATAGTTGTCCTTTATCACTCTGCCAGTTTGTGAATTGCTGTGCCCCTGAGCTCCATTTCTCAACTCGTTTTTTGTGAGCTGAACGCAAGTCCAAAATTTTGGATCATGTCCTATACTGGTTCCCGGTGGGTGGCTGAGACTTTGGTTAATTCTTCTTCCTGCCGGGAAATTAGAGTGACATGTGCCTGTCCAAATGCCTAACAGCTACTCTCTCATGGGTTCTCCCTCGTCCCTTCCATCCTCTGCCAAATTGGGAACCTGTGCAAACCAGGAGGTTAAAGGGCCTGTCTCTCCAAGTTGGGAGATTGATAGTAAGGCAGTTGGAAAGTCAAACTGGAGCACCAGGAGAGGGACTATTCATTGAGTTTTAGAAACCTTTCGTATTCACAGTGTGTCCATTCTCTAGGTTTCCTGTACATGTTATAGCTGTAGTAATATTCCCTTGAACCTGGAGAGTTGGGACCCATGGAATGGGGGCCATGCATTATTGATTGAAAGGGTCTGCATTTGCTCACCCAATCTCACCAATCCTCTCAGTCCCAAGTGTCCAGCCTTATGCCACATCCAGCTGTCATTGTAGATAGGGTCTTTCCAGGTTTCCTCAGACACCCTGAAGGAATTGTAAAGAATTTCCCTGTTTTTTGGTTTTGCTTTTGAAATTCCTTTTTATAGTGGGTTTGAGCTGATTCTCGCTGCCATGTTTATGCCACTCTAGACACACTTGATTCCCTCATGGAGTCATATCAATACATAGGTTTTAAGATTCTTACTAGTCAGATATATTCCTCTGCGGGAAATATGGGGTTTTTACTCTCTTTCACTAAGGAAGGTGTCTGTCTTGTCAATTCCAAAGTTGGTTTTTGAAACGGTCCCTGTGCTTATATCAAACTCTGGTTTTATGCATCACCCCACCTCTCCTTCCCCTTTATGCAGGCATAAGAGTGTTTTCTAAATGTGAGACTCTGTTCTCTTTCCTAACTCAGTTCACGTTTAGCCATGTTTACAGGATCTTCATAAGTGATATCTTATGATAAGTTTCTTTTTCTGTGTGACTTATTTCACTTAGAATCATCGTACCTGAATCCACTCACTTTGCTGCTACTGGTCTTATGACATTGATTTCATCGCTGAGGGATATTCCATCATACGTAAGTACCACAATGTTTTGAACCATTTTTATATTTCCTGGGATATTTAAGGTGTACCCAAGTTGAGGTTCTTGTAGTCAGTGCAGCCCTAAATTTGGAGGTGGCTCTTTCTTATTGATTTTCAGTTTTCCCAAGGTATATTCCCTAGACTGGAAGTGGCCTTGGCTCTGTAGCTCTGTTGTTTACTTGTTTTAGGGAACACAATGCACTCCTCCAGTGAGGCAGTTGGCAATTTACATCCCGCCCATCAGCATAACAAGGCTCCCAGTTCTCCAGGGCCTGTCTTGCCTTTCTGGTTTTTACACATTTTGTGGATGTCCCTTTTGACCGGTGGGAAGTGATACTTCTTTGTAGTGCAGATTTGCATTGCCCGCTTGCTTGCTTGGCCAAAAAGGGCGTATGCGTTTTCTCCTGAATATATTCAGGAGAAAACGCATACGCCCTTTTTGGCCAAGTGCACCATTGTCCAAGTTGTGCCCCTCTTCCTGTGCTTTACAGGCGATTCCAAGGTACCTCTTGAAATCTGTTTCCTGCTATTTTGCCTCACTTTCAAGTCCTCCTCGTTGACTTCCCTCAACAGACTTTTGGACGATAGTTGTCCTTTATCACTCTGCCAGTTTGTGAATTGCTGTGCCCCTGAGCTCCATTTCTCAACTCGTTTTTTGTGAGCTGAACGCAAGTCCAAAATTTTGGATCCTGTCCTATACTGGTTCCCGGTGGGTGGCTGAGACTTTGGTTAATTCTTCTTCCTGCCGGGAAATTAGAGTGACATGTGCCCGTCCAAATGCCTAACAGCTACTCTCTCATGGGTTCTCTCTCGTCCCTTCCATCCTCTGCCAAATTGGGAACCTGTGCAAACCAGGAGGTTAAAGGGCCTGTCTCTCCAAGTTGGGAGATTGATAGTAAGGCAGTTGGAAAGTCAAACTGGAGCACCAGGAGAGGGACTATTCGTTGAGTTTTAGAAACCTTTCGTATTCACAGTGTGTCCATTCTCTAGGTTTCCTGTACATGTTATAGCTGTAGTAATATTCCCTTGAACCTGGAGAGTTGGGACCCATGGAATGGGGGCCATGCATTATTGCTTGAAAGGGTCTGCATTTGCTCACCCAATCTCACCAATCCTCTCAGTCCCAAGTGTCCAGCCTTATGCCACATCCAGCTGTCATTGTAGATAGGGTCTTTCCAGGTTTCCTCAGACACCCTGAAGGAATTGTAAAGAATTTCCCTGTTTTTTGGTTTGGCTTTTGAAATTCCTTTTTATAGTGGGTTTCAGCTGATTCTCGCTGCCATGTTTATGCCACTCTAGACACACTTGATTCCCTTATGGAGACATATCAATACATAGGTTTTAAGATTCTTACTAGTCAGATATATTCCTCTGTGGGAAATATGGGGTTTTGAGTCTCTTTCACTGAGGAAGGTGTCGGTCTTGTCAATTCCAAAGTTGGTTTTTGAAACGGTCCCTGTGCTTATATCAAACTCTGGTTTTATGCATCACCCCACCTCTCCTTCCCCTTTATGCAGGCATAAGAGTGTTTTCTAAATGTGAGACTCTGTTCTCTTTCCTAACTCAGTTCACGTGCAGCCATGTTACAGGATCTTCATAAGTGATATCTTATGATAAGTTTATTTTTCTGTGTGACTTATTTCACTTAGAATCATCGTACCTGAATCCACTCACTTTGCTGCTACTGGTCTTATGACATTGATTTCATGGCTGAGGGATATTCCATCGTACGTAAGTACCACAATGTTTTGAACCATTTTTATATTTCCTGGGATATTTAAGGTGTACCCAAGTTGAGGTTCTTGTAGCCAGTGCAGCCCTAAATTCGGAGGTGGCTCTTTCTTATTGATTTTCAGTTTTCCCCAGGTATATTCCCTAGACTGGAAGTGGCCTTGGCTCTGTAGCTCTGTTGTTTACTTGTTTTAGGGAACACAATGCACTCCTCCAGTGAGGCAGTTGGCAATTTACATCCCGCCCATCAGCATAACAAGGCTCCCTGTTCTCCAGGGCCTGTCTTGCCTTTCTGGTTTTTACACATTTTGTGGATGTCCCTTTTGACCGGTGGGAAGTGATACTTCTTTGTAGTGCAGATTTGCATTGCCCGCTTGCTTGCTTGGCCAAAAAGGGCGTATGCGTTTTCTCCTGAATATATTCAGGAGAAAACGCATACGCCCTTTTTGGCCAAGTGCACCATTGTCCAAGTTGTGCCCCTCTTCCTGTGCTTTACAGGCGATTCCAACGTACCTCTTGAAATCTGTTTCCTGCTATTTTGCCTCGCTTTCAAGTCCGCCTCGTTGACTTCCCTCAACAGATTTTTGGACGATAGTTGTCCTTTATCACTCTGCCAGTTTGTGAATTGCTGTGCCCCTGAGCTCCATTTCTCAACTCGTTTTTTGTGAGCTGAACGCAAGTCCAAAATTTTGGATCATGTCCTATACTGGTTCCCGGTGGGTGGCTGAGACTTTGGTTAATTCTTCTTCCTGCCGGGAAATTAGAGTGACATGTGCCCGTCCAAATGCCTAACAGCTACTCTCTCATGGGTTCTCCCTCGTCCCTTCCATCCTCTGCCAAATTGGGAACCTGTGCAAACCAGGAGGTTAAAGGGCCTGTCTGTCCAAGTTGGGAGATTGATAGTAAGGCAGTTGGAAAGTCAAACTGGAGCACCAGGAGAGGGACTATTCGTTGAGTTTTAGAAACCTTTCGTATTCACAGTGTGTCCATTCTCTAGGTTTCCTGTACATGTTATAGCTGTAGTAATATTCCCTTGAACCTGGAGAGTTGGGACCCATGGAATGGGGGCCATGCATTATTGCTTGAAAGGGTCTGCATTTGCTCACCCAATCTCACCAATCCTCTCAGTCCCAAGTGTCCAGCCTTATGCCACATACAGCTGTCATTGTAGATAGGGTCTTTCCAGGTTTCCTCAGACACCCTGAAGGAATTCTAAAGAATTTCCCTGTTTTTTCGTTTTGCTTTTGAAATTCCTTTTTATAGTGGGTTTGAGCTGATTCTCGCTGCCATGTTTATGCCACTCTAGACACACTTGATTCCCTTATGGAGTCATATCAATACATAGGTTTTAAGATTCTTACTAGTCAGATATATTCCTCTGCGGGAAATATGGGGTTTTGAGACTCTTTCACTGAGGAAGGTGTAGGTCTTGTCTATTCCAAAGTTGGTTTTTGGAACGGTCCATGTGCTTATATCAAACTCTGGTTTTATGCATCACCCCACCTCTCCATCCCCTTTATGCAGGCATAAGAGTATTTTCTAAATGTGAGACTCTGTTCTCTTTCCTAACTCAGTTCACGTGTAGCCATGTTTACAGGATCTTCATAAGTGATATCTTATGATAAGTTTCTTTTTCTGTGTGACTTATTTCACTTAGAATCATCGTACCTGAATCCACTCACTTTGCTGCTACTGGTCTTATGACATTGATTTCATGGCTGAGGGATATTGCATCGTACGTAAGTACCACAATGTTTTGAACCATTTTTATATTTCCTGGGATATTTAAGGTGTACCCAAGTTGAGGTTCTTGTAGCCAGTGCAGCCCTAAATTTGGAGGTGGCTCTTTCTTATTGATTTTCAGTTTTCCCCAGGTATATTCCCTAGACTGGAAGTGGCCTTGGCTCTGTAGCTCTGTTGTTTACTTTTTTTAGGGAACACAATGCACTCCTCCAGTGAGGCAGTTGGCAATTTACATCCCACCCATCAGCATAACAAGACTCCCTGTTCTCCAGGGCCTGTCTTGCCTTTCTGGTCTTTACACATTTTGTGGATGTCCCTTTTGTCCGGTGGGAAGTGATACTTCTTTGTAGTGCAGATTTGCATTGCCCGCTTGCTTGCTTGGCCAAAAAGGGCATATGCGTTTTCTCCTGAATATATTCAGGAGAAAACGCATACGCCCTTTTTGGCCAAGTGCACCATTGTCCAAGTTGTGCCCCTCTTCCTGTGCTTTACAGGCGATTCCAACGTACCTCTTGAAATCTGTTTCCTGCTATTTTGCCTCACTTTCAAGTCCGCCTCGTTGACTTCCCTCAACAGATTTTTGGACGATAGTTGTCCTTTATCACTCTGCCAGTTTGTGAATTGCTGTGCCCCTGAGCTCCATTTCTCAACTCGTTTTTTGTGAGCTGAACGCAAGTCCAAAATTTTGGATCATGTCCTATACTGGTTCCCAGTGGGTGGCTGAGACTTTGGTTAATTCTTCTTCCTGCCGGGAAATTAGAGTGACATGTGCCTGTCCAAATGCCTAACAGCTACTCTCTCATGGGTTCTCCCTCGTCCCTTCCATCCTCTGCCAAATTGGGAACCTGTGCAAACCAGGAGGTTAAAGGGCCTGTCTCTCCAAGTTGGGAGATTGATAGTAAGGCAGTTGGAAAGTCAAACTGGAGCACCAGGAGAGGGACTATTCATTGAGTTTTAGAAACCTTTCGTATTCACAGTGTGTCCATTCTCTAGGTTTCCTGTACATGTTATAGCTGTAGTAATATTCCCTTGAACCTGGAGAGTTGGGACCCATGGAATGGGGGCCATGCATTATTGCTTGAAAGGGTCTGCATTTGCTCACCCAATCTCACCAATCCTCTCAGTCCCAAGTGTCCAGCCTTATGCCACATCCAGCTGTCATTGTAGATAGGGTCTTTCCAGGTTTCCTCAGACACCCTGAAGGAATTGTAAAGAATTTCCCTGTTTTTTGGTTTTGCTTTTGAAATTCCTTTTTATAGTGGGTTTGAGCTGATTCTCGCTGCCATGTTTATGCCACTCTAGACACACTTGATTCCCTCATGGAGTCATATCAATACATAGGTTTTAAGATTCTTACTAGTCAGATATATTCCTCTGCGGGAAATATGGGGTTTTTACTCTCTTTCACTAAGGAAGGTGTCTGTCTTGTCAATTCCAAAGTTGGTTTTTGAAACGGTCCCTGTGCTTATATCAAACTCTGGTTTTATGCATCACCCCACCTCTCCTTCCCCTTTATGCAGGCATAAGAGTGTTTTCTAAATGTGAGACTCTGTTCTCTTTCCTAACTCAGTTCACGTTTAGCCATGTTTACAGGATCTTCATAAGTGATATCTTATGATAAGTTTCTTTTTCTGTGTGACTTATTTCACTTAGAATCATCGTACCTGAATCCACTCACTTTGCTGCTACTGGTCTTATGACATTGATTTCATCGCTGAGGGATATTCCATCATACGTAAGTACCACAATGTTTTGAACCATTTTTATATTTCCTGGGATATTTAAGGTGTACCCAAGTTGAGGTTCTTGTAGTCAGTGCAGCCCTAAATTTGGAGGTGGCTCTTTCTTATTGATTTTCAGTTTTCCCAAGGTATATTCCCTAGACTGGAAGTGGCCTTGGCTCTGTAGCTCTGTTGTTTACTTGTTTTAGGGAACACAATGCACTCCTCCAGTGAGGCAGTTGGCAATTTACATCCCGCCCATCAGCATAACAAGGCTCCCAGTTCTCCAGGGCCTGTCTTGCCTTTCTGGTTTTTACACATTTTGTGGATGTCCCTTTTGACCGGTGGGAAGTGATACTTCTTTGTAGTGCAGATTTGCATTGCCCGCTTGCTTGCTTGGCCAAAAAGGGCGTATGCGTTTTCTCCTGAATATATTCAGGAGAAAACGCATACGCCCTTTTTGGCCAAGTGCACCATTGTCCAAGTTGTGCCCCTCTTCCTGTGCTTTACAGGCGATTCCAAGGTACCTCTTGAAATCTGTTTCCTGCTATTTTGCCTCGCTTTCAAGTCCGCCTCGTTGACTTCCCTCAACAGACTTTTGGACGATAGTTGTCCTTTATCACTCTGCCAGTTTGTGAATTGCTGTGCCCCTGAGCTCCATTTCTCAACTCGTTTTTTGTGAGCTGAACGCAAGTCCAAAATTTTGGATCATGTCCTATACTGGTTCCCGGTGGGTGGCTGAGACTTTGGTTAATTCTTCTTCCTGCCGGGAAATTAGAGTGACATGTGCCCGTCCAAATGCCTAACAGCTACTCTCTCATGGGTTCTCCCTCGTCCCTTCCATCCTCTGCCAAATTGGGAACCTGTGCAAACCAGGAGGTTAAAGGGCCTGTCTGTCCAAGTTGGGAGATTGATAGTAAGGCAGTTGGAAAGTCAAACTGGAGCACCAGGAGAGGGACTATTCGTTGAGTTTTAGAAACCTTTCGTATTCACAGTGTGTCCATTCTCTAGGTTTCCTGTACATGTTATAGCTGTAGTAATATTCCCTTGAACCTGGAGAGTTGGGACCCATGGAATGGGGGCCATGCATTATTGCTTGAAAGGGTCTGCATTTGCTCACCCAATCTCACCAATCCTCTCAGTCCCAAGTGTCCAGCCTTATGCCACATCCAGCTGTCATTGTAGATAGGGTCTTTCCAGGTTTCCTCAGACACCCTGAAGGAATTGTAAAGAATTTCCCTGTTTTTTGGTTTTGCTTTTGAAATTCCTTTTTATAGTGGGTTTGAGCTGATTCTCGCTTCCATGTTTATGCCACTCTAGACACACTTGATTCCCTTATGGAGACATATCAATACATAGGTTTTAAGATTCTTACTAGTCAGATATATTCCTCTGTGGGAAATATGGGGTTTTGAGTCTCTTTCACTAAGGAAGGTGTCGGTCTTGTCAATTCCAAAGTTGGTTTTTGAAACGGTCCCTGTGCTTATATCAAACTCTGGTTTTATGCATCACCCCACCTCTCCTTCCCCTTTATGCAGGCATAAGAGTGTTTTCTAAATGTGAGACTCTGTTCTCTTTCCTAACTCAGTTCACGTGCAGCCATGTTTACAGGATCTTCATCAGTGATATCTTATGATAAGTTTACTTTTCTGTGTGACTTATTTCACTTAGAATCATCGTACCTGAATCCACTCACTTTGCTGCTACTGGTCTTATGACATTGATTTCATGGCTGAGGGATATTCCATCGTACGTAAGTACCACAATGTTTTGAACCATTTTTATATTTCCTGGGATATTTAAGGTGTACCCAAGTTGAGGTTCTTGTAGTCAGTGCAGCCCTAAATTTGGAGGTGGCTCTTTCTTATTGATTTTCAGTTTTCCCAAGGTATATTCCCTAGACTGGAAGTGGCCTTGGCTCTGTAGCTCTGTTGTTTACTTGTTTTAGGGAACACAATGCACTCCTCCAGTGAGGCAGTTGGCAATTTACATCCCGCCCATCAGCATAACAAGGCTCCCTGTTCTCCAGGGCCTGTCTTGCCTTTCTGGTTTTTACACATTTTGTGGATGTCCCTTTTGACCGGTGGGAAGTGATACTTCTTTGTAGTGCAGATTTGCATTGCCCGCTTGCTTGCTTGGCCAAAAAGGGCGTATGCGTTTTCTCCTGAATATATTCAGGAGAAAACGCATACGCCCTTTTTGGCCAAGTGCACCATTGTCCAAGTTGTTCCCCTCTTCCTGTGCTTTACAGGCGATTCCAACGTACCTCTTGAAATCTGTTTCCTGCTATTTTGCCTCACTTTCAAGTCCGCCTCGTTGACTTCCCTCAACAGATTTTTGGACGATAGTTGTCCTTTATCACTCTGCCAGTTTGTGAATTGCTGTGCCCCTGAGCTCCATTTCTCAACTCGTTTTTTGTGAGCTGAACACAAGTCCAAAATTTTGGATCCTGTCCTATACTGGTTCCCGGTGGGTGGCTGAGACTTTGGTTAATTCTTCTTCCTGCCGGGAAATTAGAGTGACATGTGCCCGTCCAAATGCCTAACAGCTACTCTCTCATGGGTTCTCCCTCGTCCCTTCCATCCTCTGCCAAATTGGGAACCTGTGCAAACCAGGAGGTTAAAGGGCCTGTCTCTCCAAGTGGGAGATTGATAGTAAGGCAGTTGGAAAGTCAAACTGGAGCACCAGGAGAGGGACTATTCGTTGAGTTTTAGAAACCTTTCGTATTCACAGTGTGTCCATTCTCTAGGTTTCCTGTACATGTTATAGCTGTAGTAATATTCCCTTGAACCTGGAGAGTTGGGACCCATGGAATGGGGGCCATGCATTATTGCTTGAAAGGGTCTGCATTTGCTCACCCAATCTCACCAATCCTCTCAGTCTCAAGTGTCCAGCCTTATGCCACATCCAGCTGTCATTGTAGATAGGGTCTTTCCAGGTTTCCTCAGACACCCTGAAGGAATTGTAAAGAATTTCCCTGTTTTTTGGTTTTGCTTTTGAAATTCCTTTTTATAGTGGGTTTGAGCTGATTCTCGCTGCCATGTTTATGCCACTCTAGACACACTTGATTCCCTCATGGAGTCATATCAATACATAGGTTTTAAGATTCTTACTAGTCAGATATATTCCTCTGCGGGAAATATGGGGTTTTGAGTCTCTTTCACTAAGGAAGGTGTCTGTCTTGTCAATTCCAAAGTTGGTTTTTGAAACGGTCCCTGTGCTTATATCAAACTCTGGTTTTATGCATCACCCCACCTCTCCTTCCCCTTTATGCAGGCATAAGAGTGTTTTCTAAATGTGAGACTCTGTTCTCTTTCCTAACTCAGTTCACGTGTAGCCATGTTTACAGGATCTTCATAAGTGATATCTTATGATAAGTTTCTTTTTCTGTGTGACTTATTTCACTTAGAATCATCGTACCTGAATCCACTCACTTTGCTGCTACTGGTCTTATGACATTGATTACATCGCTGAGGGATATTCCATCATACGTAAGTACCACAATGTTTTGAACCATTTTTATATTTCCTGGGATATTTAAGGTGTACCCAAGTTGAGGTTCTTGTAGTCAGTGCAGCCCTAAATTTGGAGGTGGCTCTTTCTTATTGATTTTCAGTTTTCCCAAGGTATATTCCCTAGACTGGAAGTGGCCTTGGCTCTGTAGCTCTGTTGTTTACTTGTTTTAGGGAACACAATGCACTCCTCCAGTGAGGCAGTTGGCAATTTACATCCCGCCCATCAGCATAACAAGGCTCCCAGTTCTCCAGGGCCTGTCTTGCCTTTCTGGTTTTTACACATTTTGTGGATGTCCCTTTTGACCGGTGGGAAGTGATACTTCTTTGTAGTGCAGATTTGCATTGCCCGCTTGCTTGCTTGGCCAAAAAGGGCGTATGCGTTTTCTCCTGAATATATTCAGGAGAAAACGCATACGCCCTTTTTGGCCAAGTGCACCATTGTCCAAGTTGTGCCCCTCTTCCTGTGCTTTACAGGCGATTCCAAGGTACCTCTTGAAATCTGTTTCCTGCTATTTTGCCTCACTTTCAAGTCCGCCTCGTTGACTTCCCTCAACAGACTTTTGGACGATAGTTGTCCTTTATCACTCTGCCAGTTTGTGAATTGCTGTGCCCCTGAGCTCCATTTCTCAACTCGTTTTTTGTGAGCTGAACGCAAGTCCAAAATTTTGGATCATGTCCTATACTGATTCCCGGTGGGTGGCTGAGACTTTGGTTAATTCTTCTTCCTGCCGGGAAATTAGAGTGACATGTGCCCGTCCAAATGCCTAACAGCTACTCTCTCATGGGTTCTCCCTCGTCCCTTCCATCCTCTGCCAAATTGGGAACCTGTGCAAACCAGGAGGTTAAAGGGCCTGTCTCTCCAAGTTGGGAGATTGATAGTAAGGCAGTTGGAAAGTCAAACTGGAGCACCAGGAGAGGGACTATTCGTTGAGTTTTAGAAACCTTTCGTATTCACAGTGTGTCCATTCTCTAGGTTTCCTGTACATGTTATAGCTGTAGTAATATTCCCTTGAACCTGGAGAGTTGGGACCCATGGAATGGGGGCCATGCATTATTGCTTGAAAGGGTCTGCATTTGCTCACCCAATCTCACCAATCCTCTCAGTCCCAAGTGTCCAGCCTTATGCCACATCCAGCTGTCATTGTAGATAGGGTCTTTCCAGGTTTCCTCAGACACCCTGAAGGAATTGTAAAGAATTTCCCTGTTTTTTGGTTTTGCTTTTGAAATTCCTTTTTATAGTGGGTTTGAGCTGATTCTCGCTGCCATGTTTATGCCACTCTAGACACACTTGATTCCCTTATGGAGACATATCAATACATAGGTTTTAAGATTCTTACTAGTCAGATATATTCCTCTGTGGGAAATATGGCGTTTTGAGTCTCTTTCACGGAGGAAGGTGTCGGTCTTGTCAATTCCAAAGTTGGTTTTTGAAACGGTCCCTGTGCTTATATCAAACTCTGGTTTTATGCATCACCCCACCTCTCCTTCCCCTTTATGCAGGCATAAGAGTGTTTTCTAAATGTGAGACTCTGTTCTCTTTCCTAACTCAGTTCACGTGTAGCCATGTTTACAGAATCTTCATAAGTGACATCTTATGATAAGTTTCTTTTTCTGTGTGACTTATTTCACTTAGAATCATCGTACCTGAATCCACTCACTTTGCTGCTACTGGTTTTATGACATTGATTTCATGGCTGAGGGATATTCCATCGTACGTAAGTACCACAATGTTTTGAACCATTTTTATATTTCCTGGGATATTTAAGGTGTACCCAAGTTGAGGTTCTTGTAGCCAGTGCAGCCCTAAATTTGGAGGTGGCTCTTTCTTATTGATTTTCAGTTTTCCCCAGGTATATTCCCTAGACTGGAAGTGGCCTTGGCTCTGTAGCTCTGTTGTTTACTTGTTTTAGGGAACACAATGCACTCCTCCAGTGAGGCAGTTGGCAATTTACATCCCGCCCATCAGCAAAACAAGGCTCCCAGTTCTCCAGGCCCTGTCTTGTCTTTCTGGTTTTTACACATTTTGTGGATGTCCCTTTTGACCGGTGGGAAGTGATACTTCTTTGTAGTGCAGATTTGCATTGCCCGCTTGCTTGCTTGGCCAAAAAGGGCGTATGCGTTTTCTCCTGAATATATTCAGGAGAAAACGCATACGCCCTTTTTGGCCAAGTGCACCATTGTCCAAGTTGTGCCCCTCTTCCTGTGCTTTACAGGCGATTCCAAGGTACCTCTTGAAATCTGTTTCCTGCTATTTTGCCTCGCTTTCAAGTCCGCCTCGTTGACTTCCCTCAACAGATTTTTGGACGATAGTTGTCCTTTATCACTCTGCCAGTTTGTGAATTGCTGTGCCCCTGAGCTCCATTTCTCAACTCGTTTTTTGTGAGCTGAACGCAAGTCCAAAATTTTGGATCATGTCCTATACTGGTTCCCGGTGGGTGGCTGAGACTTTGGTTAATTCTTCTTCCTGCCGGGAAATTAGAGTGACATGTGCCCGTCCAAATGCCTAACAGCTACTCTCTCATGGGTTCTCCCTCGTCCCTTCCATCCTCTGCCAAATTGGGAACCTGTGCAAACCAGGAGGTTAAAGGGCCTGTCTCTCCAAGTTGGGAGATTGATAGTAAGGCAGTTGGAAAGTCAAACTGGAGCACCAGGAGAGGGACTATTCGTTGAGTTTTAGAAACCTTTCGTATTCAGAGTGTGTCCATTCTCTAGGTTTCCTGTACATGTTATAGCTGTAGTAATATTCCCTTGAACCTGGAGAGTTGGGACCCATGGAATGGGGGCCATGCATTATTGCTTGAAAGGGTCTGCATTTGCTCACCCAATCTCACCAATCCTCTCAGTCCCAAGTGTCCAGCCTTATGCCACATCCAGCTGTCATTGTAGATAGGGTCTTTCCAGGTTTCCTCAGACACCCTGAAGGAATTGTAAAGAATTTCCCTGTTTTTTGGTTTGGCTTTTGAAATTCCTTTTTATAGTGGGTTTCAGCTGATTCTCGCTGCCATGTTTATGCCACTCTAGACACACTTGATTCCCTTATGGAGACATATCAATACATAGGTTTTAAGATTCTTACTAGTCAGATATATTCCTCTGTGGGAAATATGGGGTTTTGAGTCTCTTTCACTAAGGAAGGTGTCGGTCTTGTCAATTCCAAAGTTGGTTTTTGAAATGGTCCCTGTGCTTATATCAAACTCTGGTTTTATGCATCACCCCACCTCTCCTTCCCCTTTATGCAGGCATAAGAGTGTTTTCTAAATGTGAGACTCTGTTCTCTTTCCTAACTCAGTTCACGTGCAGCCATGTTTACAGGATCTTCATAAGTGATATCTTATGATAAGTTTACTTTTCTGTGTGACTTATTTCACTTAGAATCATCGTACCTGAATCCACTCACTTTGCTGCTACTGGTCTTATGACATTGATTTCATGGCTGAGGGATATTCCATCGTACGTAAGTACCACAATGTTTTGAACCATTTTTATATTTCCTGGGATATTTAAGGTGTACCCAAGTTGAGGTTCTTGTAGCCAGTGCAGCCCTAAATTTGGAGGTGGCTCTTTCTTATTGATTTTCAGTTTTCCCAAGGTATATTCCCTAGACTGGAAGTGGCCTTGGCTCTGTAGCTCTGTTGTTTACTTGTTTAGGGAACACAATGCACTCCTCCAGTGAGGCAGTTGGCAATTTACATCCCGCCCATCAGCATAACAAGGCTCCCTGTTCTCCAGGGCCTGTCTTGCCTTTCTGGTTTTTACACATTTTGTGGATGTCCCTTTTGACCGGTGGGAAGTGATACTTCTTTGTAGTGCAGATTTGCATTGCCCGCTTGCTTGCTTGGCCAAAAAGGGCGTATGCGTTTTCTCCTGAATATATTCAGGAGAAAACGCATACGCCCTTTTTGGCCAAGTGCACCATTGTCCAAGTTGTGCCCCTCTTCCTGTGTTTTACAGGCGATTCCAATGTACCTCTTGAAATCTGTTTCCTGCTATTTTGCCTCACTTTCAAGTCCGCCTCGTTGACTTCCCTCAACAGATTTTTGGACGATAGTTGTCCTTTATCACTCTGCCAGTTTGTGAATTGCTGTGCCCCTGGGCTCCATTTCTCAACTCGTTTTTTGTGAGCTGAACGCAAGTCCAAAATTTTGGATCCTGTCCTATACTGGTTCCCGGTGGGTGGCTGAGACTTTGGTTAATTCTTCTTCCTGCCGGGAAATTAGAGTGACATGTGCCCGTCCAAATGCCTAACAGCTACTCTCTCATGGGTTCTCCCTCGTCCCTTCCATCCTCTGCCAAATTGGGAACCTGTGCAAACCAGGAGGTTAAAGGGCCTGTCTCTCCAAGTTGGGAGATTGATAGTAAGGCAGTTGGAAAGTCAAACTGGAGCACCAGGAGAGGGACTATTCGTTGAGTTTTAGAAACCTTTCGTATTCACAGTGTGTCCATTCTCTAGGTTTCCTGTACATGTTATAGCTGTAGTAATATTCCCTTGAACCTGGAGAGTTGGGACCCATGGAATGGGGGCCATGCATTATTGCTTGAAAGGGTCTGCATTTGCTCACCCAATCTCACCAATCCTCTCAGTCCCAAGTGTCCAGCCTTATGCCACATCCAGCTGTCTTTGTAGATAGGGTCTTTCCAGGTTTCCTCAGACACCCTGAAGGAATTGTAAAGAATTTCCCTGTTTTTTGGTTTTGCTTTTGAAATTCCTTTTTATAGTGGGTTTGAGCTGATTCTCGCTGCCATGTTTATGCCACTCTAGACACACTTGATTCCCTTATGGAGACATATCAATACATAGGTTTTAAGGTTCTTACTAGTCAGATATATTCCTCTGTGGGAAATATGGGGTTTTGAGTCTCTTTCACTGAGGAAGGTGTCGGTCTTGTCAATTCCAAAGTTGGTGTTTGAAACGGTCCCTGTGCTTATATCAAACTCTGGTTTTATGCATCACCCCACCTCTCCTTCCCCTTTATGCGGGCATAAGAGTGTTTTCTAAATGTGAGACTCTGTTCTCTTTCCTAACTCAGTTCACGTGTAGCCATGTTTACAGGATCTTCATAAGTGATATCTTATGATAAGTTTCTTTTTCTGTGTGACTTATTTCACTTAGAATCATCGTACCTGAATCCACTCACTTTGCTGCTTCTGGTCTTATGACATTGATTTCATGGCTGAGGGATATTTCATCGTACGTAAGTACCACAATGTTTTGAACCATTTTTATATTTCCTGGGATATTTAAGGTGTACCCAAGTTGAGGTTCTTGTAGTCAGTGCAGCCCTAAATTTGGAGGTGGCTCTTTCGTATTCATTTTCAGTTTTCCCAAGGTATATTCCCTAGACTGGAAGTGGCCTTGGCTCTGTAGCTCTGTTGTTTACTTGTTTTAGGGAACACAATGCACTCCTCCAGTGAGGCAGTTGGCAATTTACATCCCGCCCATCAGCATAACAAGGCTCCCAGTTCTCCAGGGCCTGTCTTGCCTTTCTGGTTTTTACACATTTTGTGGATGTCCCTTTTGACCGGTGGGAAGTGATACTTCTTTGTAGTGCAGATTTGCATTGCCCGCTTGCTTGCTTGGCCAAAAAGGGCGTATGTGTTTTCTCCTGAATATATTCAGGAGAAAACGCATACGCCCTTTTTGGCCAAGTGCACCATTGTCCAAGTTGTGCCCCTCTTCCTGTGCTTTACAGGCGATTCCAAGGTACCTCTTGAAATCTGTTTCCTGCTATTTTGCCTCACTTTCAAGTCCGCCTCGTTGACTTCCCTCAACAGATTTTTGGACTATAGTTGTCCTTTATCACTCTGCCAGTTTGTGAATTGCTGTGCCCCTGAGCTCCATTTCTCAACTCTTTTTTTGTGAGCTGAACGCAAGTCCAAAATTTTGGATTCTGTCCTATACTGGTTCCCGGTGGGTGGCTGAGACTTTGGTTAATTCTTCTTCCTGCCGGGAAATTAGAGTGACATGTGCCCGTCCAAATGCCTAACAGCTACTCTCTCATGGGTTCTCCCTCGTCCCTTCCATCCTCTGCCAAATTGGGAACCTGTGCAAACCAGGAGGTTAAAGGGCCTGTCTCTCCAAGTTGGGAGATTGATAGTAAGGCAGTTGGAAAGTCAAACTGGAGCACCAGGAGAGGGACTATTCGTTGAGTTTTAGAAACCTTTCGTATTCACAGTGTGTCCATTCTCTAGGTTTCCTGTACATGTTATAGCTGTAGTAATATTCCCTTGAACCTGGAGAGTTGGGACCCATGGAATGGGGGCCATGCATTATTGCTTGAAAGGGTCTGCATTTGCTCACCCAATCTCACCAATCCTCTCAGTCCCAAGTGTCCAGCCTTATGCCACATCCAGCTGTCTTTGTAGATAGGGTCTTTCCAGGTTTCCTCAGACACCCTGAAGGAATTGTAAAGAATTTCCCTGTTTTTTGGTTTTGCTTTTGAAATTCCTTTTTATAGTGGGTTTGAGCTGATTCTCGCTGCCATGTTTATGCCACTCTAGACACACTTGATTCCCTTATGGAGACATATCAATACATAGGTTTTAAGGTTCTTACTAGTCAGATATATTCCTCTGTGGGAAATATGGGGTTTTGAGTCTCTTTCACTGAGGAAGGTGTCGGTCTTGTCAATTCCAAAGTTGGTGTTTGAAACGGTCCCTGTGCTTATATCAAACTCTGGTTTTATGCATCACCCCACCTCTCCTTCCCCTTTATGCGGGCATAAGAGTGTTTTCTAAATGTGAGACTCTGTTCTCTTTCCTAACTCAGTTCACGTGTAGCCATGTTTACAGGATCTTCATAAGTGATATCTTATGATAAGTTTCTTTTTCTGTGTGACTTATTTCACTTAGAATCATCGTACCTGAATCCACTCACTTTGCTGCTTCTGGTCTTATGACATTGATTTCATGGCTGAGGGATATTTCATCGTACGTAAGTACCACAATGTTTTGAACCATTTTTATATTTCCTGGGATATTTAAGGTGTACCCAAGTTGAGGTTCTTGTAGTCAGTGCAGCCCTAAATTTGGAGGTGGCTCTTTCGTATTCATTTTCAGTTTTCCCAAGGTATATTCCCTAGACAGGAAGTGGCCTTGGCTCTGTAGCTCTGTTGTTTACTTGTTTTAGGGAACACAATGCACTCCTCCAGTGAGGCAGTTGGCAATTTACATCCCGCCCATCAGCATAACAAGGCTCCCAGTTCTCCAGGGCCTGTCTTGCCTTTCTGGTTTTTACACATTTTGTGGATGTCCCTTTTGACCGGTGGGAAGTGATACTTCTTTGTAGTGCAGATTTGCATTGCCCGCTTGCTTGCTTGGCCAAAAAGGGCGTATGTGTTTTCTCCTGAATATATTCAGGAGAAAACGCATACGCCCTTTTTGGCCAAGTGCACCATTGTCCAAGTTGTGCCCCTCTTCCTGTGCTTTACAGGCGATTCCAAGGTACCTCTTGAAATCTGTTTCCTGCTATTTTGCCTCACTTTCAAGTCCGCCTCGTTGACTTCCCTCAACAGATTTTTGGACTATAGTTGTCCTTTATCACTCTGCCAGTTTGTGAATTGCTGTGCCCCTGAGCTCCATTTCTCAACTCTTTTTTTGTGAGCTGAACGCAAGTCCAAAATTTTGGATTCTGTCCTATACTGGTTCCCGGTGGGTGGCTGAGACTTTGGTTAATTCTTCTTCCTGCCGGGAAATTAGAGTGACATGTGCCCGTCCAAATGCCTAACAGCTACTCTCTCATGGGTTCTCCCTCGTCCCTTCCATCCTCTGCCAAATTGGGAACCTGTGCAAACCAGGAGGTTAAAGGGCCTGTCTCTCCAAGTTGGGAGATTGATAGTAAGGCAGTTGGAAAGTCAAACTGGAGCACCAGGAGAGGGACTATTCGTTGAGTTTTAGAAACCTTTCGTATTCACAGTGTGTCCATTCTCTAGGTTTCCTGTACATGTTATAGCTGTAGTAATATTCCCTTGAACCTGGAGAGTTGGGACCCATGGAATGGGGGCCATGCATTATTGCTTGAAAGGGTCTGCATTTGCTCACCCAATCTCACCAATCCTCTCAGTCCCAAGTGTCCAGCCTTATGCCACATCCAGCTGTCATTGTAGATAGGGTCTTTCCAGGTTTCCTCAGACACCCTGAAGGAATTGTAAAGAATTTCCCTGTTTTTTGGTTTTGCTTTTGAAATTCCTTTTTATAGTGGGTTTGAGCTGATTCTCGCTGCCATGTTTATGCCACTCTAGACACACTTGATTCCCTTATGGAGACATATCAATACATAGGTTTTAAGATTCTTACTAGTCAGATATATTCCTCTGTGGGAAATATGGGGTTTTGAGTCTCTTTCACTAAGGAAGGTGTCGGTCTTGTCAATTCCAAAGTTGGTTTTTGAAACGGTCCCTGTGCTTATATCAAACTCTGGTTTTATGCATCACCCCACCTCTCCTTCCCCTTTATGCAGGCATAAGAGTGTTTTCTAAATGTGAGACTCTGTTCTCTTTCCTAACTCAGTTCACGTGCAGCCATGTTTACAGGATCTTCATAAGTGATATCTTATGATAAGTTTACTTTTCTGTGTGACTTATTTCACTTAGAATCATCGTACCTGAATCCACTCACTTTGCTGCTTCTGGTCTTATGACATTGATTTCATGGCTGAGGGATATTTCATCGTACGTAAGTACCACAATGTTTTGAACCATTTTTATATTTCCTGGGATATTTAAGGTGTACCCAAGTTGAGGTTCTTGTAGTCAGTGCAGCCCTAAATTTGGAGGTGGCTCTTTCGTATTCATTTTCAGTTTTCCCAAGGTATATTCCCTAGACTGGAAGTGGCCTTGGCTCTGTAGCTCTGTTGTTTACTTGTTTTAGGGAACACAATGCACTCCTCCAGTGAGGCAGTTGGCAATTTACATCCCGCCCATCAGCATAACAAGGCTCCCAGTTCTCCAGGGCCTGTCTTGCCTTTCTGGTTTTTACACATTTTGTGGATGTCCCTTTTGACCGGTGGGAAGTGATACTTCTTTGTAGTGCAGATTTGCATTGCCCGCTTGCTTGCTTGGCCAAAAAGGGCGTATGTGTTTTCTCCTGAATATATTCAGGAGAAAACGCATACGCCCTTTTTGGCCAAGTGCACCATTGTCCAAGTTGTGCCCCTCTTCCTGTGCTTTACAGGCGATTCCAACGTACCTCTTGAAATCTGTTTCCTGCTATTTTGCCTCACTTTCAAGTCCGCCTCGTTGACTTCCCTCAACAGATTTTTGGACGATAGTTGTCCTTTATCACTCTGCCAGTTTGTGAATTGCTGTGCCCCTGAGCTCCATTTCTCAACTCGTTTTTTGTGAGCTGAACGCAAGTCCAAAATTTTGGATTCTGTCCTATACTGGTTCCCGGTGGGTGGCTGAGACTTTGGTTAATTCTTCTTCCTGCCGGGAAATTAGAGTGACATGTGCCCGTCCAAATGCCTAACAGCTACTCTCTCATGGGTTCTCCCTCGTCCCTTCCATCCTCTGCCAAATTGGGAACCTGTGCAAACCAAGAGGTTAAAGGGCCTGTCTCTCCAAGTTGGGAGATTGATAGTAAGGCAGTTGGAAAGTCAAACTGGAGCACCAGGAGAGGGACTATTCGTTGAGTTTTAGAAACCTTTCGTATTCACAGTGTGTCCATTCTCTAGGTTTCCTGTACATGTTATAGCTGTAGTAATATTCCCTTGAACCTGGAGAGTTGGGACCCATGGAATGGGGGCCATGCATTATTGCTTGAAAGGGTCTGCATTTGCTCACCCAATCTCACCAATCCTCTCAGTCCCAAGTGTCCAGCCTTATGCCACATCCAGCTGTCATTGTAGATAGGGTCTTTCCAGGTTTCCTCAGACACCCTGAAGGAATTGTAAAGAATTTCCCTGTTTTTTGGTTTTGCTTTTGAAATTCCTTTTTATAGTGGGTTTGAGCTGATTCTCGCTGCCATGTTTATGCCACTCTAGACACACTTGATTCCCTTATGGAGACATATCAATACATAGGTTTTAAGATTCTTACTAGTCAGATATATTCCTCTGTGGGAAATATGGGGTTTTGAGTCTCTTTCACTGAGGAAGGTGTAGGTCTTGTCTATTCCAAAGTTGGTTTTTGAAACGGTCCCTGTGCTTATATCAAACTCTGGTTTTATGCATCACCCCACCTCTCCTTCCCCTTTATGCAGGCATAAGAGTGTTTTCTAAATGTGAGACTCTGTTCTCTTTCCTAACTCAGTTCACGTGTAGCCATGTTTAAAGGATCTTCATAAGTGATATCTTGTGATAAGTTTCTTTTTCTGTGTGACTTATTTCACTTAGAATCATCGTACCTGAATCCACTCACTTTGCTGCTACTGGTCTTATGACATTGATTTCATCGCTGAGGGATATTCCATCGTACGTAAGTACCACAATGTTTTGAACCATTTTTATATTTCCTGGGATATTTAAGGTGTACCCAAGTTGAGGTTCTTGTAGTCAGTGCAGCCCTAAATTTGGAGGTGGCTCTTTCTTATTGATTTTCAGTTTTCCCAAGGTATATTCCCTAGACTGGAAGTGGCCTTGGCTCTGTAGCTCTGTTGTTTACTTGTTTTAGGGAACACAATGCACTCCTCCAGTGAGGCAGTTGGCAATTTACATCCCGCCCATCAGCATAACAAGGCTCCCAGTTCTCCAGGGCCTGTCTTGCCTTTCTGGTTTTTACACATTTTGTGGATGTCCCTTTTGACCGGTGGGAAGTGATACTTCTTTGTAGTGCAGATTTGCATTGCCCGCTTGCTTGCTTGGCCAAAAAGGGCGTATGCGTTTTCTCCTGAATATATTCAGGAGAAAACGCATACGCCCTTTTTGGCCAAGTGCACCATTGTCTAAGTTGTGCCCCTCTTCCTGTGCTTTACAGGCGATTCCAAGGTACCTCTTGAAATCTGTTTCCTGCTATTTTGCCTCGCTTTCAAGTCCGCCTCGTTGACTTCCCTCAACAGATTTTTGGACGATAGTTGTCCTTTATCACTCTGCCAGTTTTTGAATTGCTGTGCCCCTGAGCTCCATTTCTCAACTCGTTTTTTGTGAGCTGAACGCAAGTCCAAAATTTTGGATCATGTCCTATACTGGTTCCCGGTGGGTGGCTGAGACTTTGGTTAATTCTTCTTCCTGCCGGGAAATTAGAGTGACATGTGCCCGTCCAAATGCCTAACAGCTACTCTCTCATGGGTTCTCCCTCGTCCCTTCCATCCTCTGCCAAATTGGGAACCTGTGCAAACCAAGAGGTTAAAGGGCCTGTCTCTCCAAGTTGGGAGATTGATAGTAAGGCAGTTGGAAAGTCAAACTGGAGCACCAGGAGAGGGACTATTCGTTGAGTTTTAGAAACCTTTCGTATTCACAGTGTGTCCATTCTCTAGGTTTCCTGTACATGTTATAGCTGTAGTAATATTCCCTTGAACATGGAGAGTTGGGACCCATGGAATGGGGGCCATGCATTATTGCTTGAAAGGGTCTGCATTCGCTCACCCAATCTCACCAATCCTCTCAGTCCCAAGTGTCCAGCCTTATGCCACATCCAGATGTCATTTTAGATAGGGTCTTTCCAGGTTTCCTCAGACACCCTGAAGGAATTGTAAAGAATTTCCCTGTTTTTTGGTTTTGCTTTTGAAATTCCTTTTTATAGTGGGTTTGAGCTGATTCTCGCTGCCATGTTTATGCCACTCTAGACACACTTGATTCCCTTATGGAGTCATATCAATACATAGGTTTTAAGATTCTTACTAGTCAGATATATTCCTCTGTGGGAAATATGGGGTTTTGAGTCTCTTTCACTGAGGAAGGTGTAGGTCTTGTCTATTCCAAAGTTGGTTTTTGAAACGGTCCCTGTGCTTATATCAAACTCTGGTTTTATGCATCACCCCACCTCTCCTTCCCCTTTATGCAGGCATAAGAGTGTTTTCTAAATGTGAGACTCTGTTCTCTTTCCTAACTCAGTTCACGTGTAGCCATGTTTACAGGATCTTCATAAGTGATATCTTATGATAAGTTTCTTTTTCTGTGTGACTTATTTCACTTAGAATCATCGTACCTGAATCCACTCACTTTGCTGCTACTGGTCTTATGACATTGATTTCATCGCTGAGGGATATTCCATCGTACGTAAGTACCACAATGTTTTGAACCATTTTTATATTTCCTGGGATATTTAAGGTGTACCCAAGTTGAGGTTCTTGTAGTCAGTGCAGCCCTAAATTTGGAGGTGGCTCTTTCTTATTGATTTTCAGTTTTCCCAAGGTATATTCCCTAGACTGGAAGTGGCCTTGGCTCTGTAGCTCTGTTGTTTACTTGTTTTAGGGAACACAATGCACTCCTCCAGTGAGGCAGTTGGCAATTTACATCCCGCCCATCAGCATAACAAGGCTCCCAGTTCTCCAGGGCCTGTCTTGCCTTTCTGGTTTTTACACATTTTGTGGATATCCCTTTTGACCGGTGGGAAGTGATACTTCTTTGTAGTGCAGATTTGCATTGCCCGCTTGCTTGCTTGGCCAAAAAGGGCGTATGCGTTTTCTCCTGAATATATTCAGGAGAAAACGCATACGCCCTTTTTGGCCAAGTGCACCATTGTCTAAGTTGTGCCCCTCTTCCTGTGCTTTACAGGCGATTCCAACGTACCTCTTGAAATCTGTTTCCTGCTATTTTGCCTCGCTTTCAAGTCCGCCTCGTTGACTTCCCTCAACAGATTTTTGGACGATAGTTGTCCTTTATCACTCTGCCAGTTTGTGAATTGCTGTGCCCCTGAGCTCCATTTCTCAACTCGTTTTTTGTGAGCTGAACGCAAGTCCAAAATTTTGGATTCTGTCCTATACTGGTTCCCGGTGGGTGGCTGAGACTTTGGTTAATTCTTCTTCCTGCCGGGAAATTAGAGTGACATGTGCCCGTCCAAATGCCTAACAGCTACTCTCTCATGGGTTCTCCCTCGTCCCTTCCATCCTCTGCCAAATTGGGAACCTGTGCAAACCAAGAGGTTAAAGGGCCTGTCTCTCCAAGTTGGGAGATTGATAGTAAGGCAGTTGGAAAGTCAAACTGGAGCACCAGGAGAGGGACTATTCGTTGAGTTTTAGAAACCTTTCGTATTCACAGTGTGTCCATTCTCTAGGTTTCCTGTACATGTTATAGCTGTAGTAATATTCCCTTGAACCTGGAGAGTTGGGACCCATGGAATGGGGGCCATGCATTATTGCTTGAAAGGGTCTGCATTTGCTCACCCAATCTCACCAATCCTCTCAGTCCCAAGTGTCCAGCCTTATGCCACATCCAGCTGTCATTGTAGATAGGGTCTTTCCAGGTTTCCTCAGACACCCTGAAGGAATTGTAAAGAATTTCCCTGTTTTTTGGTTTTGCTTTTGAAATTCCTTTTTATAGTGGGTTTGAGCTGATTCTCGCTGCCATGTTTATGCCACTCTAGACACACTTGATTCCCTTATGGAGACATATCAATACATAGGTTTTAAGATTCTTACTAGTCAGATATATTCCTCTGTGGGAAATATGGGGTTTTGAGTCTCTTTCACTGAGGAAGGTGTAGGTCTTGTCTATTCCAAAGTTGGTTTTTGAAACGGTCCCTGTGCTTATATCAAACTCTGGTTTTATGCATCACCCCACCTCTCCTTCCCCTTTATGCAGGCATAAGAGTGTTTTCTAAATGTGAGACTCTGTTCTCTTTCCTAACTCAGTTCACGTGTAGCCATGTTTAAAGGATCTTCATAAGTGATATCTTGTGATAAGTTTCTTTTTCTGTGTGACTTATTTCACTTAGAATCATCGTACCTGAATCCACTCACTTTGCTGCTACTGGTCTTATGACATTGATTTCATCGCTGAGGGATATTCCATCGTACGTAAGTACCACAATGTTTTGAACCATTTTTATATTTCCTGGGATATTTAAGGTGTACCCAAGTTGAGGTTCTTGTAGTCAGTGCAGCCCTAAATTTGGAGGTGGCTCTTTCTTATTGATTTTCAGTTTTCCCAAGGTATATTCCCTAGACTGGAAGTGGCCTTGGCTCTGTAGCTCTGTTGTTTACTTGTTTTAGGGAACACAATGCACTCCTCCAGTGAGGCAGTTGGCAATTTACATCCCGCCCATCAGCATAACAAGGCTCCCAGTTCTCCAGGGCCTGTCTTGCCTTTCTGGTTTTTACACATTTTGTGGATGTCCCTTTTGACCGGTGGGAAGTGATACTTCTTTGTAGTGCAGATTTGCATTGCCCGCTTGCTTGCTTGGCCAAAAAGGGCGTATGCGTTTTCTCCTGAATATATTCAGGAGAAAACGCATACGCCCTTTTTGGCCAAGTGCACCATTGTCTAAGTTGTGCCCCTCTTCCTGTGCTTTACAGGCGATTCCAAGGTACCTCTTGAAATCTGTTTCCTGCTATTTTGCCTCGCTTTCAATTCCGCCTCGTTGACTTCCCTCAACAGATTTTTGGACGATAGTTGTCCTTTATCACTCTGCCAGTTTTTGAATTGCTGTGCCCCTGAGCTCCATTTCTCAACTCGTTTTTTGTGAGCTGAATGCAAGTCCAAAATTTTGGATCATGTCCTATACTGGTTCCCGGTGGGTGGCTGAGACTTTGGTTAATTCTTCTTCCTGCCGGGAAATTAGAGTGACATGTGCCCGTCCAAATGCCTAACAGCTACTCTCTCATGGGTTCTCCCTCGTCCCTTCCATCCTCTGCCAAATTGGGAACCTGTGCAAACCAAGAGGTTAAAGGGCCTGTCTCTCCAAGTTGGGAGATTGATAGTAAGGCAGTTGGAAAGTCAAACTGGAGCACCAGGAGAGGGACTATTCGTTGAGTTTTAGAAACCTTTCGTATTCACAGTGTGTCCATTCTCTAGGTTTCCTGTACATGTTATAGCTGTAGTAATATTCCCTTGAACATGGAGAGTTGGGACCCATGGAATGGGGGCCATGCATTATTGCTTGAAAGGGTCTGCATTCGCTCACCCAATCTCACCAATCCTCTCAGTCCCAAGTGTCCAGCCTTATGCCACATCCAGATGTCATTTTAGATAGGGTCTTTCCAGGTTTCCTCAGACACCCTGAAGGAATTGTAAAGAATTTCCCTGTTTTTTGGTTTTGCTTTTGAAATTCCTTTTTATAGTGGGTTTGAGCTGATTCTCGCTGCCATGTTTATGCCACTCTAGACACACTTGATTCCCTTATGGAGTCATATCAATACATAGGTTTTAAGATTCTTACTAGTCAGATATATTCCTCTGTGGGAAATATGGGGTTTTGAGTCTCTTTCACTGAGGAAGGTGTAGGTCTTGTCTATTCCAAAGTTGGTTTTTGAAACGGTCCCTGTGCTTATATCAAACTCTGGTTTTATGCATCACCCCACCTCTCCTTCCCCTTTATGCAGGCATAAGAGTGTTTTCTAAATGTGAGACTCTGTTCTCTTTCCTAACTCAGTTCACGTGTAGCCATGTTTACAGGATCTTCATAAGTGATATCTTATGATAAGTTTCTTTTTCTGTGTGACTTATTTCACTTAGAATCATCGTACCTGAATCCACTCACTTTGCTGCTACTGGTCTTATGACATTGATTTCATCGCTGAGGGATATTCCATCGTACGTAAGTACCACAATGTTTTGAACCATTTTTATATTTCCTGGGATATTTAAGGTGTACCCAAGTTGAGGTTCTTGTAGTCAGTGCAGCCCTAAATTTGGAGGTGGCTCTTTCTTATTGATTTTCAGTTTTCCCAAGGTATATTCCCTAGACTGGAAGTGGCCTTGGCTCTGTAGCTCTGTTGTTTACTTGTTTTAGGGAACACAATGCACTCCTCCAGTGAGGCAGTTGGCAATTTACATCCCGCCCATCAGCATAACAAGGCTCCCAGTTCTCCAGGGCCTGTCTTGCCTTTCTGGTTTTTACACATTTTGTGGATATCCCTTTTGACCGGTGGGAAGTGATACTTCTTTGTAGTGCAGATTTGCATTGCCCGCTTGCTTGCTTGGCCAAAAAGGGCGTATGCGGTTTCTCCTGAATATATTCAGGAGAAAACGCATACGCCCTTTTTGGCCAAGTGCACCATTGTCTAAGTTGTGCCCCTCTTCCTGTGCTTTACAGGCGATTCCAACGTACCTCTTGAAATCTGTTTCCTGCTATTTTGCCTCGCTTTCAAGTCCGCCTCGTTGACTTCCCTCAACAGATTTTTGGACGATAGTTGTCCTTTATCACTCTGCCAGTTTGTGAATTGCTGTGCCCCTGAGCTCCATTTCTCAACTCGTTTTTTGTGAGCTGAACGCAAGTCCAAAATTTTGGATCATGTCCTATACTGGTTCCCGGTGGGTGGCTGAGACTTTGGTTAATTCTTCTTCCTGCCTGGAAATTAGAGTGACATGTGCCCGTCCAAATGCCTAACAGCTACTCTCTCATGGGTTCTCCCTCGTCCCTTCCATCCTCTGCCAAATTGGGAACCTGTGCAAACCAAGAGGTTAAAGGGCCTGTCTCTCCAAGTTGGGAGATTGATAGTAAGGCAGTTGGAAAGTCAAACTGGAGCACCAGGAGAGGGACTATTCGTTGAGTTTTAGAAACCTTTCGTATTCACAGTGTGTCCATTCTCTAGGTTTCCTGTACATGTTATAGCTGTAGTAATATTCCCTTGAACCTGGAGAGTTGGGACCCATGGAATGGGGGCCATGCATTATTGCTTGAAAGGGTCTGCATTTGCTCACCCAATCTCACCAATCCTCTCAGTCCCAAGTGTCCAGCCTTATGCCACATCCAGCTGTCATTGTAGATAGGGTCTTTCCAGGTTTCCTCAGACACCCTGAAGGAATTGTAAAGAATTTCCCTGTTTTTTGGTTTTGCTTTTGAAATTCCTTTTTATAGTGGGTTTGAGCTGATTCTCGCTGCCATGTTTATGCCACTCTAGACACACTTGATTCCCTTATGGAGACATATCAATACATAGGTTTTAAGATTCTTACTAGTCAGATATATTCCTCTGTGGGAAATATGGGGTTTTGAGTCTCTTTCACTGAGGAAGGTGTAGGTCTTGTCTATTCCAAAGTTGGTTTTTGAAACGGTCCCTGTGCTTATATCAAACTCTGGTTTTATGCATCACCCCACCTCTCCTTCCCCTTTATGCAGGCATAAGAGTGTTTTCTAAATGTGAGACTCTGTTCTCTTTCCTAACTCAGTTCACGTGTAGCCATGTTTACAGGATCTTCATAAGTGATATCTTATGATAAGTTTCTTTTTCTGTGTGACTTATTTCACTTAGAATCATCGTACCTGAATCCACTCACTTTGCTGCTACTGGTCTTATGACATTGATTTCATCGCTGAGGGATATTCCATCGTACGTAAGTACCACAATGTTTTGAACCATTTTTATATTTCCTGGGATATTTAAGGTGTACCCAAGTTGAGGTTCTTGTAGTCAGTGCAGCCCTAAATTTGGAGGTGGCTCTTTCTTATTGATTTTCAGTTTTCCCAAGGTATATTCCCTAGACTGGAAGTGGCCTTGGCTCTGTAGCTCTGTTGTTTACTTGTTTTAGGGAACACAATGCACTCCTCCAGTGAGGCAGTTGGCAATTTACATCCCGCCCATCAGCATAACAAGGCTCCCAGTTCTCCAGGGCCTGTCTTGCCTTTCTGGTTTTTACACATTTTGTGGATGTCCCTTTTGACCGGTGGGAAGTGATACTTCTTTGTAGTGCAGATTTGCATTGCCCGCTTGCTTGCTTGGCCAAAAAGGGCGTATGCGTTTTCTCCTGAATATATTCAGGAGAAAACGCATATGCCCTTTTTGGCCAAGTGCACCATTGTCTAAGTTGTGCCCCTCTTCCTGTGCTTTACAGGCGATTCCAAGGTACCTCTTGAAATCTGTTTCCTGCTATTTTGCCTCGCTTTCAAGTCCGCCTCGTTGACTTCCCTCAACAGATTTTTGGACGATAGTTGTCCTTTATCACTCTGCCAGTTTTTGAATTGCTGTGCACCTGAGCTCCATTTCTCAACTCGTTTTTTGTGAGCTGAACGCAAGTCCAAAATTTTGGATCATGTCCTATACTGGTTCCCGGTGGGTGGCTGAGACTTTGGTTAATTCTTCTTCCTGCCGGGAAATTAGAGTGACATGTGCCCGTCCAAATGCCTAACAGCTACTCTCTCATGGGTTCTCCCTCGTCCCTTCCATCCTCTGGCAAATTGGGAACCTGTGCAAACCAGGAGGTTAAAGGGCCTGTCTCTCCAAGTTGGGAGATTGATAGTAAGGCAGTTGGAAAGTCAAACTGGAGCACCAGGAGAGGGAATATTCGTTGAGTTTTAGAAACCTTTCGTATTCACAGTGTGTCCATTCTCTAGGTTTCCTGTACATGTTATAGCTGTAGTAATATTCCCTTGAACATGGAGAGTTGGGACCCATGGAATGGGGGCCATGCATTATTGCTTGAAAGGGTCTGCATTCGCTCACCCAATCTCACCAATCCTCTCAGTCCCAAGTGTCCAGCCTTATGCCACATCCAGATGTCATTTTAGATAGGGTCTTTCCAGGTTTCCTCAGACACCCTGAAGGAATTGTAAAGAATTTCCCTGTTTTTTGGTTTTGCTTTTGAAATTCCTTTTTATAGTGGGTTTGAGCTGATTCTCGCTGCCATGTTTATGCCACTCTAGACACACTTGATTCCCTTATGGAGTCATATCAATACATAGGTTTTAAGATTCTTACTAGTCAGATATATTCCTCTGTGGGAAATATGGGGTTTTGAGTCTCTTTCACTGAGGAAGGTGTAGGTCTTGTCTATTCCAAAGTTGGTTTTTGAAACGGTCCCTGTGCTTATATCAAACTCTGGTTTTATGCATCACCCCACCTCTCCTCCCCCTTTATGCAGGCATAAGAGTGTTTTCTAAATGTGAGACTCTGTTCTCTTTCCTAACTCAGTTCACGTGTAGCCATGTTTACAGGATCTTCATAAGTGATATCTTATGATAAGTTTCTTTTTCTGTGTGACTTATTTCACTTAGAATCATCGTACCTGAATCCACTCACTTTGCTGCTACTGGTCTTATGACATTGATTTCATCGCTGAGGGATATTCCATCGTACGTAAGTACCACAATGTTTTGAACCATTTTTATATTTCCTGGGATATTTAAGGTGTACCCAATTTGAGGTTCTTGTAGTCAGTGCAGCCCTAAATTTGGAGGTGGCTCTTTCTTATTGATTTTCAGTTTTCCCAAGGTATATTCCCTAGACTGGAAGTGGCCTTGGCTCTGTAGCTCTGTTGTTTACTTGTTTTAGGGAACACAATGCACTCCTCCAGTGAGGCAGTTGGCAATTTACATCCCGCCCATCAGCATAACAAGGCTCCCAGTTCTCCAGGGCCTGTCTTGCCTTTCTGGTTTTTACACATTTTGTGGATATCCCTTTTGACCGGTGGGAAGTGATACTTCTTTGTAGTGCAGATTTGCATTGCCCGCTTGCTTGCTTGGCCAAAAAGGGCGTATGCGTTTTCTCCTGAATATATTCAGGAGAAAACGCATACGCCCTTTTTGGCCAAGTGCACCATTGTCTAAGTTGTGCCCCTCTTCCTGTGCTTTACAGGCGATTCCAAGGTACCTCTTGAAATCTGTTTCCTGCTATTTTGCCTCGCTTTCAAGTCCGCCTCGTTGACTTCCCTCAACAGATTTTTGGACGATAGTTGTCCTTTATCACTCTGCCAGTTTGTGAATTGCTGTGCCCCTGAGCTCCATTTCTCAACTCGTTTTTTGTGAGCTGAACGCAAGTCCAAAATTTTGGATCATGTCCTATACTGGTTCCCGGTGGGTGGCTGAGACTTTGGTTAATTCTTCTTCCTGCCGGGACATTAGAGTGACATGTGCCCGTCCAAATGCCTAACAGCTACTCTCTCATGGGTTCTCCCTCGTCCCTTCCATCCTCTGCCAAATTGGGAACCTGTGCAAACCAGGAGGTTAAAGGGCCTGTCTCTCCAAGTTGGGAGATTGATAGTAAGGCAGTTGGAAAGTCAAACTGGAGCACCAGGAGAGGGAATATTCGTTGAGTTTTAGAAACCTTTCGTATTCACAGTGTGTCCATTCTCTAGGTTTCCTGTACATGTTATAGCTGTAGTAATATTCCCTTGAACATGGAGAGTTGGGACCCATGGAATGGGGGCCATGCATTATTGCTTGAAAGGGTCTGCATTCGCTCACCCAATCTCACCAATCCTCTCAGTCCCAAGTGTCCAGCCTTATGCCACATCCAGCTGTCATTGTAGATAGGGTCTTTCCAGGTTTCCTCAGACACCCTGAAGGAATTGTAAAGAATTTCCCTGTTTTTTGGTTTTGCTTTTGAAATTCCTTTTTATAGTGGGTTTGAGCTGATTCTCGCTGCCATGTTTATGCCACTCTAGACACACTTGATTCCCTTATGGAGTCATATCAATACATAGGTATTAAGATTCTTACTAGTCAGATATATTCCTCTGTGGGAAATATGGGGTTTTGAGTCTCTTTCATTGAGGAAGGTGTCGGTCTTGTCAATTCCAAAGTTGGTTTTTGAAACGGTCCCTGTGCTTATATCAAACTCTGGTTTTATGCATCACCCCACCTCTCCTTCCCCTTTATGCAGGCATAAGAGTGTTTTCTAAATGTGAGACTCTGTTCTCTTTCCTAACTCAGTTCACGTGTAGCCATGTTTACAGGATCTTCATAAGTGATATCTTATGATAAGTTTCTTTTTCTGTGTGACTTATTTCACTTAGAATCATCATACCTGAATCCACTCACTTTGTTGCTACTGGTCTTATGACATTGATTTCATGGCTGAGGGATATTCCATCGTACGTAAGTACCACAATGTTTTGAACCATTTTTATATTTCCTGGGATATTTAAGGTGTACCCAAGTTGAGGTTCTTGTAGTCAGTGCAGCCCTAAATTTGGAGGTGGCTCTTTCTTATTGATTTTCAGTTTTCCCAAGGTATATTCCCTAGACTGGAAGTGGCCTTGGCTCTGTAGCTCTGTTGTTTACTTGTTTTAGGGAACACAATGCACTCCTCCAGTGAGGCAGTTGGCAATTTACATCCCACCCATCAGCATAACAAGGCTCCCAGTTCCTCAGGGCCTGTCTTGCCTTTCTGGTTTTTACACATTTTGTGGATGTCCCTTTTGACCGGTGGGAAATGATACTTCTTTGTAGTGCAGATTTGCATTGCCCGCTTGCTTGCTTGGCCAAAAAGGGCGTATGCGTTTTCTCCTGAATATATTCAGGAGAAAACGCATACGCCCTTTTTGGCCAAGTGCACCATTGTCCAAGTTGTGCCCCTCTTCCTGTGCTTTACAGGCGATTCCAAGGTACCTCTTGAAATCTGTTTCCTGCTATTTTGCCTCACTTTCAAGTCCGCCTCGTTGACTTCCCTCAACAGATTTTTGGACGATAGTTGTCCTTTATCACTCTGCCAGTTTGTGAATTGCTGTGCCCCTGAGCTCCATTTCTCAACTCGTTTTTTGTGAGCTGAACGCAAGTCCAAAATTTTGGATCATGTCCTATACTGGTTCCCGGTGGGTGGCTGAGACTTTGGTTAATTCTTCTTCCTGCCGGGAAATTAGAGTGACATGTGCCCGTCCAAATGCCTAACAGCTACTCTCTCATGGGTTCTCCCTCGTCCCTTCCATCCTCTGCCAAATTGGGAACCTGTGCAAACCAGGAGGTTAAAGGGCCTGTCTCTCCAAGTTGGGAGATTGATAGTAAGGCAGTTGGAAAGTCAAACTGGAGCACCAGGAGAGGGACTATTCGTTGAGTTTTAGAAACCTTTCGTATTCACAGTGTGTCCATTCTCTAGGTTTCCTGTACATGTTATAGCTGTAGTAATATTCCCTTGAACCTGGAGAGTTGGGACCCATGGAATGGGGGCCATGCATTATTGCTTGAAAGGGTCTGCATTCGCTCACCCAATCTCACCAATCCTCTCAGTCCCAAGTGTCCAGCCTTATGCCACATCCAGCTGTCATTGTAGATAGGGTCTTTCCAGGTTTCCTCAGACACCCTGAAGGAGTTGTATAGAATTTCCCTGTTTTTTGGTTTTGCTTTTGAAATTCCTTTTTATAGTGGGTTTGAGCTGATTCTCGCTGCCATGTTTATGCCACTCTAGACACACTTGATTCCCTTATGGAGTCATATCAATACATAGGTTTTAAGATTCTTACTAGTCAGATATATTCCTCTGTGGGAAATATGGGGTTTTGAGTCTCTTTCACTGAGGAAGGTGTCGGTCTTGTCAATTCCAAAGTTGGTTTTTGAAACGGTCCCTGTGCTTATATCAAACTCTGGTTTTATGCATCACCCCACCTCTCCTTCCCCTTTATGCAGGCATAAGAGTGTTTTCTAAATGTGAGACTCTGTTCTCTTTCCTAACTCAGTTCACGTGTAGCCATGTTTACAGGATCTTCATAAGTGATATCTTATGATAAGTTTCTTTTTCTGTGTGACTTATTTCACTTAGAATCATCATACCTGAATCCACTCACTTTGTTGCTACTGGTCTTATGACATTGATTTCATGGCTGAGGGATATTCCATCGTACGTAAGTACCACAATGTTTTGAACCATTTTTATATTTCCTGGGATATTTAAGGTGTACCCAAGTTGAGGTTCTTGTAGTCAGTGCAGCCCTAAATTTGGAGGTGGCTCTTTCTTATTGATTTTCAATTTTCCCAAGGTATATTCCCTAGACTGGAAGTGGCCTTGGCTCTGTAGCTCTGTTGTTTACTTGTTTTAGGGAACACAATGCACTCCTCCAGTGAGGCAGTTGGCAATTTACATCCCACCCATCAGCATAACAAGGCTCCCAGTTCCTCAGGGCCTGTCTTGCCTTTCTGCTTTTTACACATTTTGTGGATGTCCCTTATGACCGGTGGGAAATGATACTTCTTTGTAGTGCAGATTTGCATTGCCCGCTTCCTTGCTTGGCCAAAAAGGGCGTATGCATTTTCTCCTGAATATATTCAGGAGAAAATGCATACGCCCTTTTTGGCCAAGTGCACCATTGTCCAAGTTGTGCCCCTCTTCCTGTGCTTTACAGGCGATTCCAAGGTACCTCTTGAAATCTGTTTCCTGCTATTTTGCCTCACTTTCAAGTCCGCCTCGTTGACTTCCCTCAACAGATTTTTGGACGATAGTTGTCCTTTATCACTCTGCCAGTTTGTGAATTGCTGTGCCCCTGAGCTCCATTTCTCAACTCGTTTTTTGTGAGCTGAACGCAAGTCCAAAATTTTGGATCATGTCCTATACTGGTTCCCGGTGGGTGGCTGAGACTTTGGTTAATTCTTCTTCCTGCCGGGAAATTAGAGTGACATGTGCCCGTCCAAATGCCTAACAGCTACTCTCTCATGGGTTCTCTCTCGTCCCTTCCATCCTCTGCCAAATTGGGAACCTGTGCAAACCAGGAGGTTAAAGGGCCTGTCTCTCCAAGTTGGGAGATTGATAGTAAGGCAGTTGGAAAGTCAAACTGGAGCACCAGGAGAGGGACTATTCGTTGAGTTTTAGAAACCTTTCGTATTCACAGTGTGTCCATTCTCTAGGTTTCCTGTACATGTTATAGCTGTAGTAATATTCCCTTGAACATGGAGAGTTGGGACCCATGGAATGGGGGCCATGCATTATTGCTTGAAAGGGTCTGCATTCGCTCACCCAATCTCACCAATCCTCTCAGTCCCAAGTGTCCAGCCTTATGCCACATCCAGCTGTCATTGTAGATAGGGTCTTTCCAGGTTTCCTCAGACACCCTGAAGGAATTGTAAAGAATTTCCCTGTTTTTTGGTTTGGCTTTTGAAATTCCTTTTTATAGTGGGTTTGAGCTGATACTCGCTGCCATGTTTATGCCACTCTAGACACACTTGATTCCCTTATGGAGACATATCAATACATAGGTTTTAAGATTCTTACTAGTCAGATATATTCCTCTGTGGGAAATATGGGGTTTTGAGTCTCTTTCACTGAGGAAGGTGTCGGTCTTGTTAATTCCAAAGTTGGTTTTTGAAACGGTCCCTGTGCTTATATCAAACTCTGGTTTTATGCATCACCCCACCTCTCCTTCCCCTTTATGCAGGCATAAGAGTGTTTTCTAAATGTGAGACTCTGTTCTCTTTCCTAACTCAGTTCACGTGTAGCCATGTTTACAGGATCTTCATAAGTGATATCTTATGATAAGTTTCTTTTTCTGTGTGACTTATTTCACTTAGAATCATCGTACCTGAATCCACTCACTTTGCTGCTACTGGTCTTATGACATTGATTTCATGGCTGAGGGATATTCCATCGTACGTAAGTACCACAATGTTTTGAACCATTTTTATATTTCCTGGGATATTTAAGGTGTACCCAAGTTGAGGTTCTTGTAGTCAGTGCAGCCCTAAATTTGGAGGTGGCTCTTTCTTATTGATTTTCAGTTTTCCCAAGGTATATTCCCTAGACTGGAAGTGGCCTTGGCTCTGTAGCTCTGTTGTTTACTTGTTTTAGGGAACACAATGCACTCCTCCAGTGAGGCAGTTGGCAATTTACATCCCACCCATCAGCATAACAAGGCTCCCAGTTTCTCAGGGCCTGTCTTGCCTTTCTGGTTTTTACACATTTTGTGGATGTCCCTTTTCACCGGTGGGAAATGATACTTCTTTGTAGTGCAGATTTGCATTGCCCGCTTGCTTGCTTGGCCAAAAAGGGCGTATGCGTTTTCTCCTGAATATATTCAGGAGAAAACGCATACGCCCTTTTTGGCCAAGTGCACCATTGTCCAAGTTGTGCCCCTCTTCCTGTGCTTTACAGGCGATTCCAAGGTACCTCTTGAAATCTGTTTCCTGCTATTTTGCCTCGCTTTCAAGTCCGCCTCGTTGACTTCCCTCAACAGATTTTTGGACGATAGTTGTCCTTTATCACTCTGCCAGTTTGTGAATTGCTGTGCCCCTGAGCTCCATTTCTCAACTCGTTTTTTGTGAGCTGAACGCAAGTCCAAAATTTTGGATCATGTCCTATACTGGTTCCCGGTGGGTGGCTGAGACTTTGGTTAATTCTTCTTCCTGCCGGGAAATTAGAGTGACATGTGCCCGTCCAAATGCCTAACAGCTACTCTCTCATGGGTTCTCCCTCGTCCCTTCCATCCTCTGCCAAATTGGGAACCTGTGCAAACCAGGAGGTTAAAGGGCCTGTCTCTCCAAGTTGGGAGATTGATAGTAAGGCAGTTGGAAAGTCAAACTGGAGCACCAGGAGAGGGACTATTCGTTGAGTTTTAGAAACCTTTCGTATTCACAGTGTGTCCATTCTCTAGGTTTCCTGTACATGTTATAGCTGTAGTAATATTCCCTTGAACCTGGAGAGTTGGGACCCATGGAATGGGGGCCATGCATTATTGCTCGAAAGGGTCTGCATTTGCTCACCCAATCTCACCAATCCTCTCAGTCCCAAGTGTCCAGCCTTATGCCACATCCAGCTGTCATTGTAGATAGGGTCTTTCCAGGTTTCCTCAGACACCCTGAAGGAATTGTAAAGAATTTCCCTGTTTTTTGGTTTTGCTTTTGAAATTCCTTTTTATAGTGGGTTTGAGCTGATTCTCGCTGCCATGTTTATGCCACTCTAGACACACTTGATTCCCTTATGGAGTCATATCAATACATAGGTTTTAAGATTCTTACTAGTCAGATATATTCCTCTGCGGGAAATATGGGGTTTTGAGTCTCTTTCACTGAGGAAGGTGTAGGTCTTGTCTATTCCAAAGTTGGTTTTTGGAACGGTCCCTGTGCTTATATCAAACTCTGGTTTTATGCATCACCCCACCTTTCCATCCCCTTTATGCAGGCATAAGAGTGTTTTCTAAATGTGAGACTCTGTTCTCTTTCCTAACTCAGTTCACGTGTAGCCATGTTTACAGGATCTTCATAAGTGATATCTTATGATAAGTTTCTTTTTCTGTGTGACTTATTTCACTTAGAATCATCGTACCTGAATCCACTCACTTTGCTGCTACTGGTCTTATGACATTGATTTCATGGCTGAGGGATATTCCATCGTACGTAAGTACCACAATGTTTTGAACCATTTTTATATTTCCTGGGATATTTAAGGTGTACCCAAGTTGAGGTTCTTGTAGTCAGTGCAGCCCTAAATTTGGAGGTGGCTCTTTCTTATTGATTTTCAGTTTTCCAAAGGTATATTCCCTAGACTGGAAGTGGCCTTGGCTCTGTAGCTCTGTTGTTTACTTGTTTTAGGGAACACAATGCACTCCTCCAGTTAGGCAGTTGGCAGTTTACATCCCGCCCATCAGCATAACAAGGCTCCCAGTTCTCCAGGGCCTGTCTTGCCTTTCTGGTTTTTACACTTTTTGTGGATGTCCCTTTTGACCGGTGGGAAGTGATACTTCTTTGTAGTGCAGATTTGCATTGCCCGCTTGCTTGCTTGGCCAAAAAGGGCGTATGCGTTTTCTCCTGAATATATTCAGGAGAAAACGCATACGCCCTTTTTGGCCAAGTGCACCATTGTCCAAGTTGTGCCCCTCTTCCTGTGCTTTACAGGCGATTCCAAGGTACCTCTTGAAATCTGTTTCCTGCTATTTTGCCTCACTTTCAAGTCCGCCTCGTTGACTTCCCTCAACAGATTTTTGGACGATAGTTGTCCTTTATCACTGTGCCAGTTTGTGAATTGCTGTGCCCCTGAGCTCCATTTCTCAACTCGTTTTTTGTGAGCTGAACGCAAGTCCAAAATTTTGGATCATGTCCTATACTGGTTCCCGGTGGGTGGCTGAGACTTTGGTTAATTCTTCTTCCTGCCGGGAAATTAGAGTGACATGTGCCCGTCCAAATGCCTAACAGCTACTCTCTCATGGGTTCTCCCTCGTCCCTTCCATCCTCTGCCAAATTGGGAACCTGTGCAAACCAGGAGGTTAAAGGGCCTGTCTCTCCAAGTTGGGAGATTGATAGTAAGGCAGTTGGAAAGTCAAACTGGAGCACCAGGAGAGGGACTATTCGTTGAGTTTTAGAAACCTTTCGTATTCACAGTGTGTCCATTCTCTAGGTTTCCTGTACATGTTATAGCTGTAGTAATATTCCCTTGAACATGGAGAGTTGGGACCCATGGAATGGGGGCCATGCATTATTGCTTGAAAGGGTCTGCATTTGCTCACCCAATCTCACCAATCCTCTCAGTCCCAAGTGTCCAGCCTTATGCCACATCCAGCTGTCATTGTAGATAGGGTCTTTCCAGGTTTCCTCAGACACCCTGAAGGAATTGTAAAGAATTTCCCTGTTTTTTGGTTTTGCTTTTGAAATTCCTTTTTATAGGGGGTTTGAGCTGATTCTCGCTGCCATGTTTATGCCACTCTAGACACACTTGATTCCCTTATGGAGACATATCAATACATAGGTTTTAAGATCCTTACTAGTCAGATATATTCCTCTGTGGGAAATATGGGGTTTTGAGTCTCTTTCACTGAGGAAGGTGTAGGTCTTGTCTATTCCAAAGTTGGTTTTTGAAACGGTCCCTGTGCTTATATCAAACTCTGGTTTTATGCATCACCCCACCTCTCCTTCCCCTTTATGCAGGCATAAGAGTGTTTTCTAAATGTGAGACTCTGTACTCTTTCCTAACTCAGTTCACGTGTAGCCATGTTTACAGGATCTTCATAAGTGATATCTTATGATAAGTTTCTTTTTCTGTGTGACTTATTTCACTTAGAATCATCGTACCTGAATCCACTCACTTTGCTGCTACTGGTCTTATGACATTGATTTCATGGCTGAGGGATATTCCATCGTACGTAAGTACCACAATGTTTTGAACCATTTTTATATTGCCTGGGATATTTAAGGTGTACCCAAGTTGAGGTTCTTGTAGTCAGTGCAGCCCTAAATTTGGAGGTGGCTCTTTCTTATTGATTTTCAGTTTTCCCAAGGTATATTCCCTAGACTGGAAGTGGCCTTGGCTCTGTAGCTCTGTTGTTTACTTGTTTTAGGGAACACAATGCACTCCTCCAGTGAGGCAGTTGGCAATTTACATCCCGCCCATCAGCATCAAAAGGCTCCCAGTTCTCCAGGGCCTGTCTTGCCTTTCTGGTTTTTACACATTTTGTGGATGTCCCTTTTGACCGGTCGGAAGTGATACTTCTTTGTAGTGCAGATTTGCATTGCCCGCTTGCTTGCTTGGCCAAAAAGGGCGTATGCGTTTTCTCCTGAATATATTCAGGAGAAAACGCATACGCCCTTTTTGGCCAAGTGCACCATTGTCCAAGTTGAGCCCCTCTTCCTGTGCTTTACAGGCGATTCCAAGGTACCTCTTGAAATCTGTTTCCTGCTATTTTGCCTCGCTTTCAAGTCCGCCTCGTTGACTTCCCTCAACAGATTTTTGGACGATAGTTGTCCTTTATCACTCTGCCAGTTTGTGAATTGCTGTGCCCCTGAGCTCCATTTCTCAACTCGTTTTTTGTGAGCTGAACGCAAGTCCAAAATTTTGGATCATGTCCTATACTGGTTCCCGGTGGGTGGCTGAGACTTTGGTTAATTCTTCTTCCTGCCGGGAAATTAGAGTGACATGTGCCCGTCCAAATGCCTAACAGCTACTCTCTCATGGGTTCTCCCTCGTCCCTTCCATCCTCTGCCAAATTGGGAACCTGTGCAAACCAGGAGGTTAAAGGGCCTGTCTCTCCAAGTTGGGAGATTGATAGTAAGGCAGTTGGAAAGTCAAACTGGAGCACCAGGAGAGGGACTATTCGTTGAGTTTTAGAAACCTTTCGTATTCACAGTGTGTCCATTCTCTAGGTTTCCTGTACATGTTATAGCTGTAGTAATATTCCCTTGAACCTGGAGAGTTGGGACCCATGGAATGGGGGCCATGCATTATTGCTTGAAAGGGTCTGCATTTGCTCACCCAATCTCACCAATCCTCTCAGTCCCAAGTGTCCAGCCTTATGCCACATCCAGCTGTCATTGTAGATAGGGTCTTTCCAGGTTTCCTCAGACACCCTGAAGGAATTGTAAAGAATTTCCCTGTTTTTTGGTTTTGCTTTTGAAATTCCTTTTTATAGTGGGTTTGAGCTGATTCTCGCTGCCATGTTTATGCCACTCTAGACACACTTGATTCCCTTATGGAGACATATCAATACATAGGTTTTAAGATTCTTACTAGTCAGATATATTCCTCTGTGGGAAATATGGGGTTTTGAGTCTCTTTCACTGAGGAAGGTGTAGGTCTTGTCTATTCCAAAGTTGGTTTTTGAAACGGTCCCTGTGCTTATATCAAACTCTGGTTTTATGCATCACCCCACCTCTCCTTCCCCTTTATGCAGGCATAAGAGTGTTTTCTAAATGTGAGACTCTGTTCTCTTTCCTAACTCAGTTCACGTGTAGCCATGTTTACAGGATCTTCATAAGTGATATCTTATGATAAGTTTCTTTTTCTGTGTGACTTATTTCACTTAGAATCATCGTACCTGAATCCACTCACTTTGCTGCTACTGGTCTTATGACATTGATTTCATGGCTGAGGGATATTCCATCGTACGTAAGTACCACAATGTTTTGAACCATTTTTATATTTCCTGGGATATTTAAGGTGTACCCAAGTTGAGGTTCTTGTAGTCAGTGCAGCCCTAAATTTGGAGGTGGCTCTTTCTTATTGATTTTCAGTTTTCCCAAGGTATATTCCCTAGACTGGAAGTGGCCTTGGCTCTGTAGCTCTGTTGTTTACTTGTTTTAGGGAACACAATGCACTCCTCCAGTGAGGCAGTTGGCAATTTACATACCGCCCATCAGCATAACAAGGCTCCCAGTTCCTCAGGGCCTGTCTTGCCTTTCTGGTTTTTACACATTTTGTGGATGTCCCTTTTGACCGGTGGGAAGTGATACTTCTTTGTAGTGCAGATTTGCATTGCCCGCTTGCTTGCTTGGCCAAAAAGGGCGTATGCGTTTTCTCCTGAATATATTCAGGAGAAAACGCATACGCCCTTTTTGGCCAAGTGCACCATTGTCCAAGTTGTGCCCCTCTTCCTGTGCTTTACAGGCGATTCCAAGGTACCTCTTGAAATCTGTTTCCTGCTATTTTGCCTCGCTTTCAAGTCCGCCTCGTTGACTTCCCTCAACAGATTTTTGGACGATAGTTGTCCTTTATCACTCTGCCAGTTTGTGAATTGCTGTGCCCCTGAGCTCCATTTCTCAACTCGTTTTTTGTGAGCTGAACGCAAGTCCAAAATTTTGGATCATGTCCTATACTGGTTCCCGGTGGGTGGCTGAGACTTTGGTTAATTCTTCTTCCTGCCGGGAAATTAGAGTGACATGTGCCCGTCCAAATGCCTAACAGCTACTCTCTCATGGGTTCTCCCTCGTCCCTTCCATCCTCTGCCAAATTGGGAACCTGTGCAAACCAGGAGGTTAAAGGGCCTGTCTCTCCAAGTTGGGAGATTGATAGTAAGGCAGTTGGAAAGTCAAACTGGAGCACCAGGAGAGGGACTATTCGTTGAGTTTTAGAAACCTTTCGTATTCACAGTGTGTCTATTCTCTAGGTTTCCTGTACATGTTATAGCTGTAGTAATATTCCCTTGAACCTGGAGAGTTGGGACCCATGGAATGGGGGCCATGCATTATTGCTTGAAAGGGTCTGCATTTGCTCACCCAATCTCACCAATCCTCTCAGTCCCAAGTGTCCAGCCTTATGCCACATCCAGCTGTCATTGTAGATAGGGTCTTTCCAGGTTTCCTCAGACACCCTGAAGGAATTGTAAAGAATTTCCCTGTTTTTTGGTTTTGCTTTTGAAACTCCTTTTTATAGTGGGTTTGAGCTGATTCTCGCTGCCATGTTTATGCCACTCTAGACACACTTGATTCCCTTATGGAGTCATATCAATACATAGGTTTTAAGATTCTTACTAGTCAGATATATTCCTCTGTGGGAAATATGGGGTTTTGAGTCTCTTTCACTGAGGAAGGTGTAGGTCTTGTCTATTCCAAAGTTGGTTTTTGAAACGGTCCCTGTGCTTATATCAAACTCTGGTTTTATGCATCACCCGACCTCTCCTTCCCCTTTATGCAGGCATAAGAGTGTTTTCTAAATGTGAGACTCTGTTCTCTTTCCTAACTCAGTTCACGTGTAGCCATGTTTACAGGATCTTCATAAGTGATATCTTATGATAAGTTTCTTTTTCTGTGTGACTTATTTCACTTAGAATCATCGTACCTGAATCCACTCACTTTGCTGCTACTGGTCGTATGACATTGATTTCATGGCTGAGGGATATTCCATCGTACGTAAGTACCACAATGTTTTGAACCATTTTTATATTTCCTGGGATATTTAAGGTGTACCCAAGTTGAGGTTCTTGTAGTCAGTGCAGCCCTACATTGGAGGTGGCTCTTTCTTATTGATTTTCAGTTTTCCCAAGGTATATTCCCTAGACTGGAAGTGGCCTTGGCTCTGTAGCTCTGTTGTTTACTTGTTTTAGGGAACACAATGCACTCCTCCAGTGAGGCAGTTGGCAATTTACATCCCGCCCATCAGCATAACAAGGCTCCCTGTTCTCCAGGGCCTGTCTTGCCTTTCTGGTTTTTACACATTTTGTGGATGTCCCTTTTGACCGGTGGGAAGTGATACTTCTTTGTAGTGCAGATTTGCATTGCCCCCTTGCTTGCTTGGCCAAAAAGGGCGTATGCGTTTTCTCCTGAATATATTCAGGAGAAAACGCATACGCCCTTTTTGGCCAAGTGCACCATTGTCCAAGTTGTGCCCCTCTTCCTGTGCTTTACAGGCGATTCCAAGGTACCTCTTGAAATCTGTTTCCTGCTATTTTGCCTCGCTTTCAAGTCCGCCTCGTTGACTTCCCTCAACAGATTTTTGGACGATAGTTGTCCTTTATCACTCTGCCAGTTTGTGAATTGCTGTGCCCCTGAGCTCCATTTCTCAACTCGTTTTTTGTGAGCTGAACGCAAGTCCAAAATTTTGGATCATGTCCTATACTGGTTCCCGGTGGGTGGCTGAGACTTTGGTTAATTCTTCTTCCTGCCGGGAAATTAGAGTGACATGTGCCCGTCCAAATGCCTAACAGCTACTCTCTCATGGGTTCTCCCTCGTCCCTTCCATTCTCTGCCAAATTGGGAACCTGTGCAAACCAGGAGGTTAAAGGGCCTGTCTCTCCAAGTTGGGAGATTGATAGTAAGGCAGTTGGAAAGTCAAACTGGAGCACCAGGAGAGGGACTATTCGTTGAGTTTTAGAAACCTTTCGTATTCACAGTGTGTCTATTCTCTAGGTTTCCTGTACATGTTATAGCTGTAGTAATATTCCCTTGAACCTGGAGAGTTGGGACCCATGGAATGGGGGCCATGCATTATTGCTTGAAAGGGTCTGCATTTGCTCACCCAATCTCACCAATCCTCTCAGTCTCAAGTGTCCAGCCTTATGCCACATCCAGCTGTCATTGTAGATAGGGTCTTTCCAGGTTTCCTCAGACACCCTGAAGGAATTGTAAAGAATTTCCCTGTTTTTTGGTTTTGCTTTTGAAATTCCTTTTTATAGTGGGTTTGAGCTGATTCTCGCTGCCATGTTTATGCCACTCTAGACACACTTGATTCCCTCATGGAGTCATATCAATACATAGGTTTTAAGATTCTTACTAGTCAGATATATTCCTCTGCGGGAAATATGGGGTGTTTAGTCTCTTTCACTAAGGAAGGTGTCTGTCTTGTCAATTCCAAAGTTGGTTTTTGAAACGGTCCCTGTGCTTATATCAAACTCTGGTTTTATGCATCACCCCACCTCTCCTTCCCCTTTATGCAGGCATAAGAGTGTTTTCTAAATGTGAGACTCTGTTCTCTTTCCTAACTCAGTTCACGTGTAGCCATGTTTACAGGATCTTCATAAGTGATATCTTATGATAAGTTTCTTTTTCTGTGTGACTTATTTCACTTAGAATCATCGTACCTGAATCCACTCACTTTGCTGCTACTGGTCTTATGACATTGATTACATCGCTGAGGGATATTCCATCATACGTAAGTACCACAATGTTTTGAACCATTTTTATATTTCCTGGGATATTTAAGGTGTACCCAAGTTGAGGTTCTTGTAGTCAGTGCAGCCCTAAATTTGGAGGTGGCTCTTTCTTATTGATTTTCAGTTTTCCCAAGGTATATTCCCTAGACTGGAAGTGGCCTTGGCTCTGTAGCTCTGTTGTTTACTTGTTTTAGGGAACACAATGCACTCCACCAGTGAGGCAGTTGGCAATTTACATCCCGCCCATCAGCATAACAAGGCTCCCAGTTCTCCAGGGCCTGTCTTGCCTTTCTGGTTTTTACACATTTTGTGGATGTCCCTTTTTTTTTTTTTTTTTTTTTTTGCTGTACGTGGGCCTCTCACTGCTGTGGCCTCTCCCGTTGCGGAGCACAGGCTCCGGACACACAGGCTCCGCGGCCATGGCTCGCGGGCCCAGCCGCTCCGCGGCATGTGGGATCCTCCGGGATCGGGGCACGAACCCGTGTCCCCTGCATCGGCAGGCGGACTCTCAACCACTGCGCCACCAGGGAAGCCCTGGATGTCCCTTTTGACCGGTGGGAAGTGATACTTCTTTGTAGTGCAGATTTGCATTGCCCGCTTGCTTGCTTGGCCAAAAAGGGCGTATGCGTTTTCTCCTGAATATATTCAGGAGAAAACGCATACGCCCTTTTTGGCCAAGTGCACCATTGTCCAAGTTGTGCCCCTCTTCCTGTGCTTTACAGGCGATTCCAAGGTACCTCTTGAAATCTGTTTCCTGCTATTTTGCCTCACTTTCAAGTCCGCCTCGTTGACTTCCCTCAACAGACTTTTGGACGATAGTTGTCCTTTATCACTCTGCCAGTGTGTGAATTGCTGTGCCCCTGAGCTCCATTTCTCAACTCGTTTTTTGTGAGCTGAACGCAAGTCCAAAATTTTGGATCATGTCCTATACTGGTTCCCGGTGGGTGGCTGAGACTTTGGTTAATTCTTCTTCCTGCCGGGAAATTAGAGTGACATGTGCCCGTCCAAATGCCTAACAGCTACTCTCTCATGGGTTCTCCCTCGTCCCTTCCATCCTCTGCCAAATTGGGAACCTGTGCAAACCAGGAGGTTAAAGGGCCTGTCTCTCCAAGTTGGGAGATTGATAGTAAGGCAGTTGGAAAGTCAAACTGGAGCACCAGGAGAGGGACTATTCGTTGAGTTTTAGAAACCTTTCGTATTCACAGTGTGTCCATTCTCTAGGTTTCCTGTACATGTTATAGCTGTAGTAATATTCCCTTGAACCTGGAGAGTTGGGACCCATGGAATGGGGGCCATGCATTATTGCTTGAAAGGGTCTGCATTTGCTCACCCAATCTCACCAATCCTCTCAGTCCCAAGTGTCCAGCCTTATGCCACATCCAGCTGTCATTGTAGATAGGGTCTTTCCAGGTTTCCTCAGACACCCTGAAGGAATTGTAAAGAATTTCCCTGTTTTTTGGTTTTGCTTTTGAAATTCCTTTTTATAGTGGGTTTGAGCTGATTCTCGCTGCCATGTTTATGCCACTCTAGACACACTTGATTCCCTTATGGAGACATATCAATACATAGGTTTTAAGATTCTTACTAGTCAGATATATTCCTCTGTGGGAAATATGGCGTTTTGAGTCTCTTTCACGGAGGAAGGTGTCGGTTTTGTCAATTCCAAAGTTGGTTTTTGGAACGGTCCCTGTGCTTATATCAAACTCTGGTTTTATGCATCACCCCACCTCTCCTTCCCCTTTATGCAGGCATAAGAGTGTTTTCTAAATGTGAGACTCTGTTCTCTTTCCTAACTCAGTTCACGTGTAGCCATGTTTACAGGATCTTCATAAGTGACATCTTATGATAAGTTTCTTTTTCTGTGTGACTTATTTCACTTAGAATCATCGTACCTGAATCCACTCACTTTGCTGCTACTGGTTTTATGACATTGATTTCATGGCTGAGGGATATTCCATCGTACGTAAGTACCACAATGTTTTGAACCATTTTTATATTTCCTGGGATATTTAAGGTGTACCCAAGTTGAGGTTCTTGTAGCCAGTGCAGCCCTAAATTTGGAGGTGGCTCTTTCTTATTGATTTTCAGTTTTCCCCAGGTATATTCCCTAGACTGGAAGTGGCCTTGGCTCTGTAGCTCTGTTGTTTACTTGTTTTAGGGAACACAATGCACTCCTCCAGTGAGGCAGTTGGCAATTTACATCCCGCCCATCAGCAAAACAAGGCTCCCAGTTCTCCAGGCCCTGTCTTGTCTTTCTGGTTTTTACACATTTTGTGGATGTCCCTTTTGACCGGTGGGAAGTGATACTTCTTTGTAGTGCAGATTTGCATTGCCCGCTTGCTTGCTTGGCCAAAAAGGGCGTATGCGTTTTCTCCTGAATATATTCAGGAGAAAACGCATACGCCCTTTTTGGCCAAGTGCACCATTGTCCAAGTTGTACCCCTCTTCCTGTGCTTTACAGGCGATTCCAAGGTACCTCTTGAAATCTGTTTCCTGCTATTTTGCCTCGCTTTCAAGTCCGCCTCGTTGACTTCCCTCAACAGATTTTTGGACGATAGTTGTCCTTTATCACTCTGCCAGTTTGTGAATTGCTGTGCCCCTGAGCTCCATTTCTCAACTCGTTTTTTGTGAGCTGAACGCAAGTCCAAAATTTTGGATCCTGTCCTATACTGGTTCCCGGTGGGTGGCTGAGACTTTGGTTAATTCTTCTTCCTGCCGGGAAATTAGAGTGACATGTGCCCGTCCAAATGCCTAACAGCTACTCTCTCATGGGTTCTCCCTCGTCCCTTCCATCCTCTGCCAAATTGGGAACCTGTGCAAACCAGGAGGTTAAAGGGCCTGTCTCTCCAAGTTGGGAGATTGATAGTAAGGCAGTTGGAAAGTCAAACTGGAGCATCAGGAGAGGGACTATTCGTTGAGTTTTAGAAACCTTTCGTATTCACAGTGTGTCCATTCTCTAGGTTTCCTGTACATGTTATAGCTGTAGTAATATTCCCTTGAACCTGGAGAGTTGGGACCCATGGAATGGGGGCCATGCATTATTGCTTGAAAGGGTCTGCATTTGCTCACCCAATCTCACCAATCCTCTCAGTCCCAAGTGTCCAGCCTTATGCCACATCCAGCTGTCATTGTAGATAGGCTCTTTCCAGGTTTCCTCAGACACCCTGAAGGAATTGTAAAGAATTTCCCTGTTTTTTGGTTTTGCTTTTGAAATTCCTTTTTATAGTGGGTTTGAGCTGATTCTCGCTGCCATGTTTATGCCACTCTAGACACACTTGATTCCCTTATGGAGACATATCAATACATAGGTTTTAAGATTCTTACTAGTCAGATATATTCCTCTGTGGGAAATATGGGGTTTTGAGTCTCTTTCACTGAGGAAGGTGTAGGTCTTGTCTATTCCAAAGTTGGTTTTTGAAACGGTCCCTGTGCTTATATCAAACTCTGGTTTTATGCATCACCCCACCTCTCCTTCCCCTTTATGCAGGCATAAGAGTGTTTTCTAAATGTGAGACTCTGTTCTCTTTCCTAACTCAGTTCACGTGTAGCCATGTTTACAGGATCTTCATAAGTGATATCTTATGATAAGTTTCTTTTTCTGTGTGACTTATTTCACTTAGAATCATCGTACCTGAATCCACTCACTTTGCTGCTACTGGTCTTATGACATTGATTTCATGGCTGAGGGATATTCCATCGTACGTAAGTACCACAATGTTTTGAACCATTTTTATATTTCCTGGGATATTTAAGGTGTACCCAAGTTGAGGTTCTTGTAGTCAGTGCAGCCCTACATTGGAGGTGGCTCTTTCTTATTGATTTTCAGTTTTCCCAAGGTATATTCCCTAGACTGGAAGTGGCCTTGGCTCTGTAGCTCTGTTGTTTACTTGTTTTAGGGAACACAATGGACTCCTCCAGTGAGGCAGTTGGCAATTTACATCCCGCCCATCAGCATAACAAGGCTCCCTGTTCTCCAGGGCCTGTCTTGCCTTTCTGGTTTTTACACATTTTGTGGATGTCCCTTTTGACCGGTGGGAAGTGATACTTCTTTGTAGTGCAGATTTGCATTGCCCCCTTGCTTGCTTGGCCAAAAAGGGCGTATGCGTTTTCTCCTGAATATATTCAGGAGAAAACGCATACGCCCTTTTTGGCCAAGTGCACCATTGTCCAAGTTGTGCCCCTCTTCCTGTGCTTTACAGGCGATTCCAAGGTACCTCTTGAAATCTGTTTCCTGCTATTTTGCCTCGCTTTCAAGTCCGCCTCGTTGACTTCCCTCAACAGATTTTTGGACGATAGTTGTCCTTTATCACTCTGCCAGTTTGTGAATTGCTGTGCCCCTGAGCTCCATTTCTCAACTCGTTTTTTGTGAGCTGAACGCAAGTCCAAAATTTTGGATCCTGTCCTATACTGGTTCCCGGTGGGTGGCTGAGACTTTGGTTAATTCTTCTTCCTGCCGGGAAATTACAGTGACATGTGCCCGTCCAAATGCCTAACAGCTACTCTCTCATGGGTTCTCCCTCGTCCCTTCCATTCTCTGCCAAATTGGGAACCTGTGCAAACCAGGAGGTTAAAGGGCCTGTCTCTCCAAGTTGGGAGATTGATAGTAAGGCAGTTGGAAAGTCAAACTGGAGCACCAGGAGAGGGACTATTCGTTGAGTTTTAGAAACCTTTCGTATTCACAGTGTGTCCATTCTCTAGGTTTCCTGTACATGTTATAGCTGTAGTAATATTCCCTTGAACCTGGAGAGTTGGGACCCATGGAATGGGGGCCATGCATTATTGCTTGAAAGGGTCTGCATTTGCTCACCCAATCTCACCAATCCTCTCAGTCTCAAGTGTCCAGCCTTATGCCACATCCAGCTGTCATTGTAGATAGGGTCTTTCCAGGTTTCCTCAGACACCCTGAAGGAATTGTAAAGAATTTCCCTGTTTTTTGGTTTTGCTTTTGAAATTCCTTTTTATAGTGGGTTTGAGCTGATTCTCGCTGCCATGTTTATGCCACTCTAGACACACTTGATTCCCTCATGGAGTCATATCAGTACATAGGTTTTAAGATTCTTACTAGTCAGATATATTCCTCTGCGGGAAATATGGGGTGTTTAGTCTCTTTCACTAAGGAAGGTGTCTGTCTTGTCAATTCCAAAGTTGGTTTTTGAAACGGTCCCTGTGCTTATATCAAACTCTGGTTTTATGCATCACCCCACCTCTCCTTCCCCTTTATGCAGGCATAAGAGTGTTTTCTAAATGTGAGACTCTGTTCTCTTTCCTAACTCAGTTCACGTGTAGCCATGTTTACAGGATCTTCATAAGTGATATCTTATGATAAGTTTCTTTTTCTGTGTGACTTATTTCACTTAGAATCATCGTACCTGAATCCACTCACTTTGCTGCTACTGGTCTTATGACATTGATTACATCGCTGAGGGATATTCCATCATACGTAAGTACCACAATGTTTTGAACCATTTTTATATTTCCTGGGATATTTAAGGTGTACCCAAGTTGAGGTTCTTGTAGTCAGTGCAGCCCTAAATTTGGAGGTGGCTCTTTCTTATTGATTTTCAGTTTTCCCAAGGTATATTCCCTAGACTGGAAGTGGCCTTGGCTCTGTAGCTCTGTTGTTTACTTGTTTTAGGGAACACAATGCACTCCTCCAGTGAGGCAGTTGGCAATTTACATCCCGCCCATCAGCATAACAAGGCTCCCAGTTCTCCAGGGCCTGTCTTGCCTTTCTGGTTTTTACACATTTTGTGGATGTCCCTTTTGACCGGTGGGAAGTGATACTTCTTTGTAGTGCAGATTTGCATTGCCCGCTTGCTTGCTTGGCCAAAAAGGGCGTATGCGTTTTCTCCTGAATATATTCAGGAGAAAACGCATACGCCCTTTTTGGCCAAGTGCACCATTGTCCAAGTTGTGCCCCTCTTGCTGTGCTTTACAGGCGATTCCAAGGTACCTCTTGAAATCTGTTTCCTGCTATTTTGCCTCACTTTCAAGTCCGCCTCGTTGACTTCCCTCAACAGACTTTTGGACGATAGTTGTCCTTTATCACTCTGCCAGTTTGTGAATTGCTGTGCCCCTGAGCTCCATTTCTCAACTCGTTTTTTGTGAGCTGAACGCAAGTCCAAAATTTTGGATCATGTCCTATACTGGTTCCCGGTGGGTGGCTGAGACTTTGGTTAATTCTTCTTCCTGCCGGGAAATTAGAGTGACATGTGCCCGTCCAAATGCCTAACAGCTACTCTCTCATGGGTTCTCCCTCGTCCCTTCCATCCTCTGCCAAATTGGGAACCTGTGCAAACCAGGAGGTTAAAGGGCCTGTCTCTCCAAGTTGGGAGATTGATAGTAAGGCAGTTGGAAAGTCAAACTGGAGCACCAGGAGAGGGACTATTCGTTGAGTTTTAGAAACCTTTCGTATTCACAGTGTGTCCATTCTCTAGGTTTCCTGTACATGTTATAGCTGTAGTAATATTCCCTTGAACATGGAGAGTTGGGACCCATGGAATGGGGGCCATGCATTATTGCTTGAAAGGGTCTGCATTTGCTCACCCAATCTCACCAATCCTCTCAGTCCCAAGTGTCCAGCCTTATGCCACATCCAGCTGTCATTGTAGATAGGGTCTTTCCAGGTTTCCTCAGACACCCTGAAGGAATTGTAAAGAATTTCCCTATTTTTTGGTTTTGCTTTTGAAATTCCTTTTTATAGTGGGTTTGAGCTGATTCTCGCTGCCATGTTTATGCCACTCTAGACACACTTGATTCCCTTATGGAGACATATCAATACATAGGTTTTAAGATTCTTACTAGTCAGATATATTCCTCTGTGGGAAATATGGGGTTTTGAGTCTCTTTCACGGAGGAAGGTGTCGGTATTGTCAATTCCAAAGTTGGTTTTTGAAACGATCCCTGTGCTTATATCAAACTCTGGTTTTATGCATCACCCCACCTCTCCTTCCCCTTTATGCAGGCATAAGAGTGTTTTCTAAATGTGAGACTCTGTTCTCTTTCCTAACTCAGTTCACGTGTAGCCATGTTTACAGGATCTTCATAAGTGACATCTTATGATAAGTTTCTTTTTCTGTGTGACTTATTTCACTTAGAATCATCGTACCTGAATCCACTCACTTTGCTGCTACTGGTTTTATGACATTGATTTCATGGCTGAGGGATATTCCATCGTACGTAAGTACCACAATGTTTTGAACCATTTCTATATTTCCTGGGATATTTAAGGTGTACCCAAGTTGAGGTTCTTGTAGCCAGTGCAGCCCTAAATTTGGAGGTTGCTCTTTCTTATTGATTTTCAGTTTTCCCCAGGTATATTCCCTAGACTGGAAGTGGCCTTGGCTCTGTAGCTCTGTTGTTTACTTGTTTTAGGGAACACAATGCACTCCTCCAGTGAGGCAGTTGGCAATTTACATCCCGCCCATCAGCAAAACAAGGCTCCCAGTTCTCCAGGCCCTGTCTTGTCTTTCTGGTTTTTACACATTTTGTGGATGTCCCTTTTGACCGGTGGGAAGTGATACTTCTTTGTAGTGCAGATTTGCATTGCCCGCTTGCTTGCTTGGCCAAAAAGGGCGTATGCGTTTTCTCCTGAATATATTCAGGAGAAAACGCATACGCCCTTTTTGGCCAAGTGCACCATTGTCCAAGTTGTGCCCCTCTTCCTGTGCTTTACAGGCGATTCCAAGGTACCTCTTGAAATCTGTTTCCTGCTATTTTGCCTCGCTTTCAAGTCCGCCTCGTTGACTTCCCTCAACAGATTTTTGGACGATAGTTGTCCTTTATCACTCTGCCAGTTTGTGAATTGCTGTGCCCCTGAGCTCCATTTCTCAACTCGTTTTTTGTGAGCTGAACGCAAGTCCAAAATTTTGGATCATGTCCTATACTGGTTCCCGGTGGGTGGCTGAGACTTTGGTTAATTCTTCTTCCTGCCGGGAAATTAGAGTGACATGTGCCCGTCCAAATGCCTAACAGCTACTCTCTCATGGGTTCTCCCTCGTCCCTTCCATCCTCTGCCAAATTGGGAACCTGTGCAAACCAGGAGGTTAAAGGGCCTGTCTCTCCAAGTTGGGAGATTGATAGTAAGGCAGTTGGAAAGTCAAACTGGAGCACCAGGAGAGGGACTATTCGTTGAGTTTTAGAAACCTTTCGTATTCACAGTGTGTCCATTCTCTAGGTTTCCTGTACATGTTATAGCTGTAGTAATATTCCCTTGAACATGGAGAGTTGGGACCCATGGAATGGGGGCCATGCATTATTGCTTGAAAGGGTCTGCATTTGCTCACCCAATCTCACCAATCCTCTCAGTCCCAAGTGTCCAGCCTTATGCCACATCCAGCTGTCATTGTAGATAGGGTCTTTCCAGGTTTCCTCAGACACCCTGAAGGAATTGTAAAGAATTTCCCTGTTTTTTGGTTTTGCTTTTGAAATTCCTTTTTATAGTGGGTTTGAGCTGATTCTCGCTTCCATGTTTATGCCACTCTAGACACACTTGATTCCCTTATGGAGACATATCAATACATAGGTTTTAAGATTCTTACTAGTCAGATATATTCCTCTGTGGGAAATATGGGGTTTTGAGTCTCTTTCACTAAGGAAGGTGTCGGTCTTGTCAATTCCAAAGTTGGTTTTTGAAACGGTCCCTGTGCTTATATCAAACTCTGGTTTTATGCATCACCCCACCTCTCCTTCCCCTTTATGCAGGCATAAGAGTGTTTTCTAAATGTGAGACTCTGTTCTCTTTCCTAACTCAGTTCACGTGTAGCCATGTTTACAGGATCTTCATAAGTGATATCTTATGATAAGTTTCTTTTTCTGTGTGACTTATTTCACTTAGAATCATCGTACCTGAATCCACTCACTTTGCTGCTACTGGTCTTATGACATTGATTTCATGGCTGAGGGATATTCCATTGTACGTAAGTACCACAATGTTTTGAACCATTTTTATATTTCCTGGGATATTTAAGGTGTACCCAAGTTGAGGTTCTTGTAGTCAGTGCAGCCCTAAATTTGGAGGTGGCTCTTTCTTATTGATTTTCAGTTTTCCCAAGGTATATTCCCTAGACTGGAAGTGGCCTTGGCTCTGTAGCTCTGTTGTTTACTTGTTTTAGGGAACACAATGCACTCCTCCAGTGAGGCAGTTGGCAATTTACATCCCGCCCATCAGCATAACAAGGCTCCCTGTTCTCCAGGGCCTGTCTTGCCTTTCTGGTTTTTACACATTTTGTGGATGTCCCTTTTGACCGGTGGGAAGTGATACTTCTTTGTAGTGCAGATTTGCATTGCCCGCTTGCTTGCTTGGCCAAAAAGGGCGTATGCGTTTTCTCCTGAATATATTCAGGAGAAAACGCATACGCCCTTTTTGGCCAAGTGCACCATTGTCCAAGTTGTGCCCCTCTTCCTGTGCTTTACAGGCGATTCCAACGTACCTCTTGAAATCTGTTTCCTGCTATTTTGCCTCACTTTCAAGTCCGCCTCGTTGACTTCCCTCAACAGATTTTTGGACGATAGTTGTCCTTTATCACTCTGCCAGTTTGTGAATTGCTGTGCCCCTGAGCTCCATTTCTCAACTCGTTTTTTGTGAGCTGAACGCAAGTCCAAAATTTTGGATCCTGTCCTATACTGGTTCCCGGTGGGTGGCTGAGACTTTGGTTAATTCTTCTTCCTGACGGGAAATTAGAGTGACATGTGCCCGTCCAAATGCCTAACAGCTACTCTCTCATGGGTTCTCCCTCGTCCCTTCCATCCTCTGCCAAATTGGGAACCTGTGCAAACCAGGAGGTTAAAGGGCCTGTCTCTCCAAGTTGGGAGATTGATAGTAAGGCAGTTGGAAAGTCAAACTGGAGCACCAGGAGAGGGACTATTCGTTGAGTTTTAGAAACCTTTCGTATTCACAGTGTGTCCATTCTCTAGGTTTCCTGTACATGTTATAGCTGTAGTAATATTCCCTTGAACCTGGAGAGTTGGGACCCATGGAATGGGGGCCATGCATTATTGCTTGAAAGGGTCTGCATTTGCTCACCCAATCTCACCAATCCTCTCAGTCCCAAGTGTCCAGCCTTATGCCACATCCAGCTGTCTTTGTAGATAGGGTCTTTCCAGGTTTCCTCAGACACCCTGAAGGAATTGTAAAGAATTTCCCTGTTTTTTGGTTTTGCTTTTGAAATTCCTTTTTATAGTGGGTTTGAGCTGATTCTCGCTGCCATGTTTATGCCACTCTAGACACACTTGATTCCCTTATGGAGACATATCAATACATAGGTTTTAAGGTTCTTACTAGTCAGATATATTCCTCTGTGGGAAATATGGGGTTTTGAGTCTCTTTCACTGAGGAAGGTGTCGGTCTTGTCAATTCCAAAGTTGGTGTTTGAAACGGTCCCTGTGCTTATATCAAACTCTGGTTTTATGCATCACCCCACCTCTCCTTCCCCTTTATGCGGGCATAAGAGTGTTTTCTAAATGTGAGACTCTGTTCTCTTTCCTAACTCAGTTCACGTGTAGCCATGTTTACAGGATCTTCATAAGTGATATCTTATGATAAGTTTCTTTTTCTGTGTGACTTATTTCACTTAGAATCATCGTACCTGAATCCACTCACTTTGCTGCTTCTGGTCTTATGACATTGATTTCATGGCTGAGGGATATTTCATCGTACATAAGTACCACAATGTTTTGAACCATTTTTATATTTCCTGGGATATTTAAGGTGTACCCAAGTTGAGGTTCTTGTAGTCAGTGCAGCCCTAAATTTGGAGGTGGCTCTTTCGTATTCATTTTCAGTTTTCCCAAGGTATATTCCCTAGACTGGAAGTGGCCTTGGCTCTGTAGCTCTGTTGTTTACTTGTTTTAGGGAACACAATGCACTCCTCCAGTGAGGCAGTTGGCAATTTACATCCCGCCCATCAGCATAACAAGGCTCCCAGTTCTCCAGGGCCTGTCTTGCCTTTCTGGTTTTTACACATTTTGTGGATGTCCCTTTTGACCGGTGGGAAGTGATACTTCTTTGTAGTGCAGATTTGCATTGCCCGCTTGCTTGCTTGGCCAAAAAGGGCGTATGCGTTTTCTCCTGAATATATTCAGGAGAAAACGCATACGCCCTTTTTGGCCAAGTGCACCATTGTCCAAGTTGTGCCCCTCTTCCTGTGCTTTACAGGCGATTCCAAGGTACCTCTTGAAATCTGTTTCCTGCTATTTTGCCTCACTTTCAAGTCCGCCTCGTTGACTTCCCTCAACAGATTTTTGGACGATAGTTGTCCTTTATCACTCTGCCAGTTTGTGAATTGCTGTGCCCCTGAGCTCCATTTCTCAACTCGTTTTTTGTGAGCTGAACGCAAGTCCAAAATTTTGGATTCTGTCCTATACTGGTTCCCGGTGGGTGGCTGAGACTTTGGTTAATTCTTCTTCCTGCCGGGAAATTAGAGTGACATGTGCCCGTCCAAATGCCTAACAGCTACTCTCTCATGGGTTCTCCCTCGTCCCTTCCATCCTCTGCCAAATTGGGAACCTGTGCAAACCAGGAGGTTAAAGGGCCTGTCTGTCCAAGTTGGGAGATTGATAGTAAGGCAGTTGGAAAGTCAAACTGTAGCACCAGGAGAGGGACTATTCGTTGAGTTTTAGAAACCTTTCGTATTCACAGTGTGTACATTCTCTAGGTTTCCTGTACATGTTATAGCTGTAGTAATATTCCCTTGAACCTGGAGAGTTGAGACCCATGGAATGGGGGCCATGCATTATTGCTTGAAAGGGTCTGCATTTGCTCACCCAATCTCACCAATCCTCTCAGTCCCAAGTGTCCAGCCTTATGCCACATCCAGCTGTCATTGTAGATAGGGTCTTTCCAGGTTTCCTCAGACACCCTGAAGGAATTGTAAAGAATTTCCCTGTTTTTTGGTTTTGCTTTTGAAATTCCTTTTTATAGTGGGTTTGAGCTGATTCTCGCTGCCATGTTTATGCCACTCTAGACACACTTGAATCCCTTATGGAGACATATCAATACATAGGTTTTAAGATTCTTACTAGTCAGATATATTCCTCTGTGGGAAATATGGGGTTTTGAGTCTCTTTCACTGAGGAAGGTGTCGGTATTGTCAATTCCAAAGTTGGTGTTTGAAACGGTCCCTGTGCTTATATCAAACTCTGGTTTTATGCATCACCCCACCTCTCCTTCTCCTTTATGCAGGCATAAGAGTGTTTTCTAAATGTGAGACTCTGTTCTCTTTCCTAACTCAGTTCACGTGTAGCCATGTTTACAGGATCTTCCTAAGTGATATCTTATGATAAGTTTCTTTTTCTGTGTGACTTATTTCACTTAGAATCATCGTACCTGAATCCACTCACTTTGCTGCTACTGGTCTTATGACATTGATTTCATGGCTGAGGGATATTCCATCGTACGTAAGTACCACAATGTTTTGAACCATTTTTATATTTCCTGGGATATTTAAGGTGTACCCAAGTTGAGGTTCTTGTAGCCAGTGAAGCCCTAAATTTGGAGGTGGCTCTTTCTTATTGATTTTCAGTTTTCCCAAGGTATATTCCCTAGACTGGAAGTGGCCTTGGCTCTGTAGCTCTGTTGTTTACTTGTTTTAGGGAACACAATGCACTCCTCCAGTGAGGCAGTTGGCAATTTACATCCCGCCCATCAGCATAACAAGGCTCCCTGTTCTCCAGGGCCTGTCTTGCCTTTCTGGTTTTTACACATTTTGTGGATGTCCCTTTTGACTGGTGGGAAGTGATACTTCTTTGTAGTGCAGATTTGCATTGCCCGCTTGCTTGCTTGGCCAAAAAGGGCGTATGCGTTTTCTCCTGAATATATTCAGGAGAAAACGCATACGCCCTTTTTGGCCAAGTGCACCATTGTCCAAGTTGTGCCCCTCTTCCTGTGCTTTACAGGCGATTCCAAGGTACCTCTTGAAATCTGTTTCCTGCTATTTTGCCTCACTTTCAAGTCCGCCTCGTTGACTTCCCTCAACAGATTTTTGGACGATAGTTGTCCTTTATCACTCTGCCAGTTTGTGAATTGCTGTGCCCCTGAGCTCCATTTCTCAACTCGTTTTTTGTGAGCTGAACGCAAGTCCAAAATTTTGGATCATGTCCTATACTGGTTCCCGGTGGGTGGCTGAGACTTTGGTTAATTCTTCTACCTGCCGGGAAATTAGATTGACATGTGCCCTTCCAAATGCCTAACAGCTACTCTCTCATGGGTTCTCCCTCGTCCCTTCCATCCTCTGCCAAATTGGGAACCTGTGCAAACCAGGAGGTTAAAGGGCCTGTCTCTCCAAGTTGGGAGATTGATAGTTAGGCAGTTGGAAAGTCAAACTGGAGCACCAGGAGAGGGACTATTCGTTGAGTTTTAGAAACCTTTCGTATTCACAGTGTGTCCATTCTCTAGGTTTCCTGTACATGTTATAGCTGTAGTAATATTCCCTTGAACCTGGAGAGTTGGGACCCATGGAATGGGGGCCATGCATTATTGCTTGAAAGGGTCTGCATTTGCTCACCCAATCTCACCAATCCTCTCAGTCCCAAGTGTCCAGCCTTATGCCACATACAGCTGTCATTGTAGACAGGGTCTTTCCAGGTTTCCTCAGACACCCTGAAGGAATTGTAAAGAATTTCCCTGTTTTTTGGTTTTGCTTTTGAAATTCCTTTTTATAGTGGGTTTGAGCTGATTCTCGCTGCCATGTTTATGCCACTCTAGACACACTTGATTCCCTTATGGAGTCATATCAATACATAGGTTTTAAGATTCTTACTAGTCAGATATATTCCTCTGCGGGAAATATGGGTTTTTGAGTCTCTTTCACTGAGGAAGGTGTAGGTCTTGTCTATTCCAAAGTTGGTTTTTGAAACGGTCCCTGTGCTTATATCAAACTCTGGTTTTATGCATCACCCCACCTCTCCTTCCCCTTTATGCAGGCATAAGAGTGTTTTCTAAATGTGAGACTCTGTTCTCTTTCCTAACTCAGTTCACGTGTAGCCATGTTTACAGGATCTTCATAAGTGATATCTTATGATAAGTTTCTTTTTCTGTGTGACTTATTTCACTTAGAATCATCGTACCTGAATCCACTCACTTTGCTGCTACTGGTCTTATGACATTGATTTCATGGCTGAGGGATATTCCATCGTACGTAAGTACCACAATGTTTTGAACCATTTTTATATTTCCTGGGATATTTAAGGTGTACCCAAGTTGAGGTTCTTGTAGCCAGTGCAGCCCTAAATTTGGAGGTGGCTCTTTCTTATTGATTTTCAGTTTTCCCCAGGTATATTCCCTAGACTGGAAGTGGCCTTGGCTCTGTAGCTCTGTTGTTTACTTGTTTTAGGGAACACAATGCACTCCTCCAGTGAGGCAGTTGGCAATTTACATCCCGCCCATCAGCATAACAAGGCTCCCTGTTCTCCAGGGCCTGTCTTGCCTTTCTGGTTTTTACACATTTTGTGGATGTCCCTTTTGACCGGTGGGAAGTGATACTTCTTTGTAGTGCAGATTTGCATTGCCCGCTTGCTTGCTTGGCCAAAAAGGGCGTATGCGTTTTCTCCTGAATATATTCAGGAGAAAACGCATACGCCCTTTTTGGCCAAGTGCACCATTGTCCAAGTTGTGCCCCTCTTCCTGTGCTTTACAGGCGATTCCAACGTACCTCTTGAAATCTGTTTCCTGCTATTTTGCCTCACTTTCAAGTCCGCCTCGTTGACTTCCCTCAACAGATTTTTGGACGATAGTTGTCCTTTATCACTCTGCCAGTTTGTGAATTGCTGTGCCCCTGAGCTCCATTTCTCAACTCGTTTTTTGTGAGCTGAACGCAAGTCCAAAATTTTGGATCCTGTCCTATACTGGTTCCCGGTGGGTGGCTGAGACTTTGGTTAATTCTTCTTCCTGCCGGGAAATTAGAGTGACATGTGCCCGTCCAAATGCCTAACAGCTACTCTCTCATGGGTTCTCCCTCGTCCCTTCCATCCTCTGCCAAATTGGGAACCTGTGCAAACCAGGAGGTTAAAGGGCCTGTCTCTCCAAGTTGGGAGATTGATAGTAAGGCAGTTGGAAAGTCAAACTGGAGCACCAGGAGAGGGACTATTCGTTGAGTTTTAGAAACCTTTCGTATTCACAGTGTGTCCATTCTCTAGGTTTCCTGTACATGTTATAGCTGTAGTAATATTCCCTTGAACCTGGAGAGTTGGGACCCATGGAATGGGGGCCATGCATTATTGCTTGAAAGGGTCTGCATTTGCTCACCCAATCTCACCAATCCTCTCAGTCCCAAGTGTCCAGCCTTATGCCACATCCAGCTGTCTTTGTAGATAGGGTCTTTCCAGGTTTCCTCAGACACCCTGAAGGAATTGTAAAGAATTTCCCTGTTTTTTGGTTTTGCTTTTGAAATTCCTTTTTATAGTGGGTTTGAGCTGATTCTCGCTGCCATGTTTATGCCACTCTAGACACACTTGATTCCCTTATGGAGACATATCAATACATAGGTTTTAAGGTTCTTACTAGTCAGATATATTCCTCTGTGGGAAATATGGGGTTTTGAGTCTCTTTCACTGAGGAAGGTGTCGGTCTTGTCAATTCCAAAGTTGGTGTTTGAAACGGTCCCTGTGCTTATATCAAACTCTGGTTTTATGCATCACCCCACCTCTCCTTCCCCTTTATGCGGGCATAAGAGTGTTTTCTAAATGTGAGACTCTGTTCTCTTTCCTAACTCAGTTCACGTGTAGCCATGTTTACAGGATCTTCATAAGTGATATCTTATGATAAGTTTCTTTTTCTGTGTGACTTACTTCACTTAGAATCATCGTACCTGAATCCACTCACTTTGCTGCTTCTGGTCTTATGACATTGATTTCATGGCTGAGGGATATTTCATCGTACGTAAGTACCACAATGTTTTGAACCATTTTTATATTTCCTGGGATATTTAAGGTGTACCCAAGTTGAGGTTCTTGTAGTCAGTGCAGCCCTAAATTTGGAGGTGGCTCTTTCGTATTCATTTTCAGTTTTCCCAAGGTATATTCCCTAGACTGGAAGTGGCCTTGGCTCTGTAGCTCTGTTGTTTACTTGTTTTAGGGAACACAATGCACTCCTCCAGTGAGGCAGTTGGCAATTTACATCCCGCCCATCAGCATAACAAGGCTCCCAGTTCTCCAGGGCCTGTCTTGCCTTTCTGGTTTTTACACATTTTGTGGATGTCCCTTTTGACCGGTGGGAAGTGATACTTCTTTGTAGTGCAGATTTGCATTGCCCGCTTGCTTGCTTGGCCAAAAAGGGCGTATGTGTTTTCTCCTGAATATATTCAGGAGAAAACGCATACGCCCTTTTTGGCCAAGTGCACCATTGTCCAAGTTGTGCCCCTCTTCCTGTGCTTTACAGGCGATTCCAAGGTACCTCTTGAAATCTGTTTCCTGCTATTTTGCCTCACTTTCAAGTCCGCCTCGTTGACTTCCCTCAACAGATTTTTGGACGATAGTTGTCCTTTATCACTCTGCCAGTTTGTGAATTGCTGTGCCCCTGAGCTCCATTTCTCAACTCGTTTTTTGTGAGCTGAACGCAAGTCCAAAATTTTGGATTCTGTCCTATACTGGTTCCCGGTGGGTGGCTGAGACTTTGGTTAATTCTTCTTCCTGCCGGGAAATTAGAGTGACATGTGCCCGTCCAAATGCCTAACAGCTACTCTCTCATGGGTTCTCCCTCGTCCCTTCCATCCTCTGCCAAATTGGGAACCTGTGCAAACCAGGAGGTTAAAGGGCCTGTCTGTCCAAGTTGGGAGATTGATAGTAAGGCAGTTGGAAAGTCAAACTGGAGCACCAGGAGAGGGACTATTCGTTGAGTTTTAGAAACCTTTCGTATTCACAGTGTGTACATTCTCTAGGTTTCCTGTACATGTTATAGCTGTAGTAATATTCCCTTGAACCTGGAGAGTTGAGACCCATGGAATGGGGGCCATGCATTATTGCTTGAAAGGGTCTGCATTTGCTCACCCAATCTCACCAATCCTCTCAGTCCCAAGTGTCCAGCCTTATGCCACATCCAGCTGTCATTGTAGATAGGGTCTTTCCAGGTTTCCTCAGACACCCTGAAGGAATTGTAAAGAATTTCCCTGTTTTTTGGTTTTGCTTTTGAAATTCCTTTTTATAGTGGGTTTGAGCTGATTCTCGCTGCCATGTTTATGCCACTCTAGACACACTTGAATCCCTTATGGAGACATATCAATACATAGGTTTTAAGATTCTTACTAGTCAGATATATTCCTCTGTGGGAAATATGGGGTTTTGAGTCTCTTTCACTGAGGAAGGTGTCGGTATTGTCAATTCCAAAGTTGGTGTTTGAAATGGTCCCTGTGCTTATATCAAACTCTGGTTTTATGCATCACCCCACCTCTCCTTCTCCTTTATGCAGGCATAAGAGTGTTTTCTAAATGTGAGACTCTGTTCTCTTTCCTAACTCAGTTCACGTGTAGCCATGTTTACAGGATCTTCCTAAGTGATATCTTATGATAAGTTTCTTTTTCTGTGTGACTTATTTCACTTAGAATCATCGTACCTGAATCCACTCACTTTGCTGCTACTGGTCTTATGACATTGATTTCATGGCTGAGGGATATTCCATCGTACGTAAGTACCACAATGTTTTGAACCATTTTTATATTTCCTGGGATATTTAAGGTGTACCCAAGTTGAGGTTCTTGTAGCCAGTGAAGCCCTAAATTTGGAGGTGGCTCTTTCTTATTGATTTTCAGTTTTCCCAAGGTATATTCCCTAGACTGGAAGTGGCCTTGGCTCTGTAGCTCTGTTGTTTACTTGTTTTAGGGAACACAATGCACTCCTCCAGTGAGGCAGTTGGCAATTTACATCCCGCCCATCAGCATAACAAGGCTCCCTGTTCTCCAGGGCCTGTCTTGCCTTTCTGGTTTTTACACATTTTGTGGATGTCCCTTTTGACTGGTGGGAAGTGATACTTCTTTGTAGTGCAGATTTGCATTGCCCGCTTGCTTGCTTGGCCAAAAAGGGCGTATGCGTTTTCTCCTGAATATATTCAGGAGAAAACGCATACGCCCTTTTTGGCCAAGTGCACCATTGTCCAAGTTGTGCCCCTCTTCCTGTGCTTTACAGGCGATTCCAAGGTACCTCTTGAAATCTGTTTCCTGCTATTTTGCCTCACTTTCAAGTCCGCCTCGTTGACTTCCCTCAACAGATTTTTGGACGATAGTTGTCCTTTATCACTCTGCCAGTTTGTGAATTGCTGTGCCCCTGAGCTCCATTTCTCAACTCGTTTTTTGTGAGCTGAACGCAAGTCCAAAATTTTGGATCATGTCCTATACTGGTTCCCGGTGGGTGGCTGAGACTTTGGTTAATTCTTCTTCCTGCCGGGAAATTAGATTGACATGTGCCCGTCCAAATGCCTAACAGCTACTCTCTCATGGGTTCTCCCTCGTCCCTTCCATCCTCTGCCAAATTGGGAACCTGTGCAAACCAGGAGGTTAAAGGGCCTGTCTCTCCAAGTTGGGAGATTGATAGTTAGGCAGTTGGAAAGTCAAACTGGAGCACCAGGAGAGGGACTATTCGTTGAGTTTTAGAAACCTTTCGTATTCACAGTGTGTCCATTCTCTAGGTTTCCTGTACATGTTATAGCTGTAGTAATATTCCCTTGAACCTGGAGAGTTGGGACCCATGGAATGGGGGCCATGCATTATTGCTTGAAAGGGTCTGCATTTGCTCACCCAATCTCACCAATCCTCTCAGTCCCAAGTGTCCAGCCTTATGCCACATACAGCTGTCATTGTAGACAGGGTCTTTCCAGGTTTCCTCAGACACCCTGAAGGAATTGTAAAGAATTTCCCTGTTTTTTGGTTTTGCTTTTGAAATTCCTTTTTATAGTGGGTTTGAGCTGATTCTCGCTGCCATGTTTATGCCACTCTAGACACACTTGATTCCCTTATGGAGTCATATCAATACATAGGTTTTAAGATTCTTACTAGTCAGATATATTCCTCTGCGGGAAATATGGGTTTTTGAGTCTCTTTCACTGAGGAAGGTGTAGGTTTTGTCTATTCCAAAGTTGGTTTTTGAAACGGTCCCTGTGCTTATATCAAACTCTGGTTTTATGCATCACCCCACCTCTCCTTCCCCTTTATGCAGGCATAAGAGTGTTTTCTAAATGTGAGACTCTGTTCTCTTTCCTAACTCAGTTCACGTGTAGCCATGTTTACAGGATCTTCATAAGTGATATCTTATGATAAGTTTCTTTTTCTGTGTGACTTATTTCACTTAGAATCATCGTACCTGAATCCACTCACTTTGCTGCTACTGGTCTTATGACATTGATTTCATGGCTGAGGGATATTCCATCGTACGTAAGTACCACAATGTTTTGAACCATTTTTATATTTCCTGGGATATTTAAGGTGTACCCAAGTTGAGGTTCTTGTAGCCAGTGCAGCCCTAAATTTGGAGGTGGCTCTTTCTTATTGATTTTCAGTTTTCCCCAGGTATATTCCCTAGACTGGAAGTGGCCTTGGCTCTGTAGCTCTGTTGTTTACTTGTTTTAGGGAACACAATGAACTCCTCCAGTGAGGCAGTTGGCAATTTACATCCCGCCCATCAGCATAACAAGGCTCCCTGTTCTCCAGGGCCTGTCTTGCCTTTCTGGTTTTTACACATTTTGTGGATGTCCCTTTTGACCGGTGGGAAGTGATACTTCTTTGTAGTGCAGATTTGCATTGCCCGCTTGCTTGCTTGGCCAAAAAGGGCGTATGTGTTTTCTCCTGAATATATTCAGGAGAAAATGCATACGCCCTTTTTGGCTAAGTGCACCATTGTCTAAGTTGTGCCCCTCTTCCTGTGCTTTACAGGCGATTGCAACGTACCTCTTGAAATCTGTTTCCTGCTATTTTGCCTCACTTTCAAGTCCGCCTCGTTGACTTCCCTCAACAGATTTTTGGACGATAGTTGTCCTTTATCACTCTGCCAGTTTGTGAATTGCTGTGCCCCTGAGCTCCATTTCTCAACTCGTTTTTTGTGAGCTGAACGCAAGTCCAAAATTTTGGATCATGTCCTATACTGGTTCCCGGTGGGTGGCTGAGACTTTGGTTAATTCTTCTTCCTGCCGGGAAATTAGAGTGACATGTGCCCGTCCAAATGCCTAACAGCTACTCTCTCATGGGTTCTCCCTCGTCCCTTCCATCTTCTGCCAAATTGGGAACCTGTGCAAACCAAGAGGTTAAAGGGCCTGTCTCTCCAAGTTGGGAGATTGATAATAAGGCAGTTGGAAAGTCAAACTGGAGCACCAGGAGAGGGACTATTCGTTGAGTTTTAGAAACCTTTCGTATTCACAGTGTGTCCATTCTCTAGGTTTCCTGTACATGTTATAGCTGTAGTAATATTCCCTTGAACCTGGAGAGTTGGGACCCATGGAATGGGGGCCATGCATTATTGCCTGAAAGGGTCTGCATTTGCTCACCCAATCTCACCAATCCTCTCAGTCCCAAGTGTCCAGCCTTATGCCACATCCAGCTGTCATTGTAGATAGGGTCTTTCCAGGTTTCCTCAGACACCCTGAAGGAATTGTAAAGAATTTCCCTGTTTTTTGGTTTTGCTTTTGAAATTCCTTTTTATAGTGGGTTTGAGCTGATTCTCGCTGCCATGTTTATGCCACTCTAGACACACTTGATTCCCTTATGGAGACATATCAATACATAGGTTTTAAGATTCTTACTAGTCAGATATATTCCTCTGTGGGAAATATGGGGTTTTGAGTCTCTTTCACTGAGGAAGGTGTAGGTCTTGTCTATTCCAAAGTTGGTTTTTGAAACGGTCCCTGTGCTTATATCAAACTCTGGTTTTATGCATCACCCCACCTCTCCTTCCCCTTTATGCAGGCATAAGAGTGTTTTCTAAATGTGAGACTCTGTTCTCTTTCCTAACTCAGTTCACGTGTAGCCATGTTTACAGGATCTTCATAAGTGATATCTTATGATAAGTTTCTTTTTCTGTGTGACTTATTTCACTTAGAATCATCGTACCTGAATCCACTCACTTTGCTGCTACTGGTCTTATGACATTTATTTCATGGCTGAGGGATATTCCATCGTACGTAAGTACCACAATGTTTTGAACCATTTTTATATTTCCTGGGATATTTAAGGTGTACCCAATTTGAGGTTCTTGTAGTCAGTGCAGCCCTAAATTTGGAGGTGGCTCTTTCTTATTGATTTTCAGTTTTCCCAAGGTATATTCCCTAGACTGGAAGTGGCCTTGGCTCTGTAGCTCTGTTGTTTACTTGTTTTAGGGAACACAATGCACTCCTCCAGTGAGGCAGTTGGCAATTTACATCCCACCCATCAGCATAACAAGGCTCCCAGTTTCTCAGGGCCTGTCTTGCCTTTCTGGTTTTTACACATTTTGTGGATGTCCCTTTTCACCGGTGGGAAATGATACTTCTTTGTAGTGCAGATTTGCATTGCCCGCTTGCTTGCTTGGCCAAAAAGGGCGTATGCGTTTTCTCCTGAATATATTCAGGAGAAAACGCATACGCCCTTTTTGGCCAAGTGCACCATTGTCCAAGTTGTGCCCCTCTTCCTGTGCTTTACAGGCGATTCCAAGGTACCTCTTGAAATCTGTTTCCTGCTATTTTGCCTCGCTTTCAAGTCCGCCTCGTTGACTTCCCTCAACAGATTTTTGGACGATAGTTGTCCTTTATCACTCTGCCAGTTTGTGAATTGCTGTGCCCCTGAGCTCCATTTCTCAACTCGTTTTTTGTGAGCTGAACGCAAGTCCAAAATTTTGGATCATGTCCTATACTGGTTCCCGGTGGGTGGCTGAGACTTTGGTTAATTCTTCTTCCTGCCGGGAAATTAGAGTGACATGTGCCCGTCCAAATGCCTAACATCTACTCTCTCATGGGTTCTCCCTCGTCCCTTCCATCCTCTGCCAAATTGGGAACCTGTGCAAACCAGGAGGTTAAAGGGCCTGTCTGTCCAAGTTGGGAGATTGATAGTAAGGCAGTTGGAAAGTCAAACTGGAGCACCAGGAGAGGGACTATTCGTTGAGTTTTAGAAACCTTTCGTATTCACAGTGTGTCCATTCTCTAGGTTTCCTGTACATGTTATAGCTGTAGTAATATTCCCTTGAACCTGGAGAGTTGGGACCCATGGAATGGGGGCCATGCATTATTGCTTGAAAGGGTCTGCATTTGCTCACCCAATCTCACCAATCCTCTCAGTCCCAAGTGTCCAGCCTTATGCCACATCCAGCTGTCATTGTAGATAGGGTCTTTCCAGGTTTCCTCAGACACCCTGAAGGAATTGTAAAGAATTTCCCTGTTTTTTGGTTTTGCTTTTGAAATTCCTTTTTATAGTGGGTTTGAGCTGATTCTCGCTGCCATGTTTATGCCACTCTAGACACACTTGATTCCCTTATGGAGTCATATCAATACATAGGTTTTAAGATTCTTACTAGTCAGATATATTCCTCTGCGGGAAATATGGGGTTTTGAGTCTCTTTCACTGAGGAAGGTGTAGGTCTTGTCTATTCCAAAGTTGGTTTTTGGAACGGTCCCTGTGCTTATATCAAACTCTGGTTTTATGCATCACCCCACCTTTCCATCCCCTTTATGCAGGCATAAGAGTGTTTTCTAAATGTGAGACTCTGTTCTCTTTCCTAACTCAGTTCACGTGTAGCCATGTTTACAGGATCTTCATAAGTGATATCTTATGATAAGTTTCTTTTTCTGTGTGACTTATTTCACTTAGAATCATCGTACCTGAATCCAATCACTTTGCTGCTACTGGTCTTATGACATTGATTTCATGGCTGAGGGATATTCCATCGTACGTAAGTACCACAATGTTTTGAACCATTTTTATATTTCCTGGGATATTTAAGGTGTACCCAAGTTGAGGTTCTTGTAGTCAGTGCAGCCCTAAATTTGGAGGTGGCTCTTTCTTATTGATTTTCAGTTTTCCAAAGGTATATTCCCTAGACTGGAAGTGGCCTTGGCTCTGTAGCTCTGTTGTTTACTTGTTTTAGGGAACACAATGCACTCCTCCAGTTAGGCAGTTGGCAGTTTACATCCCGCCCATCAGCATAACAAGGCTCCCAGTTCTCCAGGGCCTGTCTTGCCTTTCGGGTTTTTACACTTTTTGTGGATGTCTCTTTTGACCGGTGGGAAGTGATACTTCTTTGTAGTGCAGATTTGCATTGCCCGCTTGCTTGCTTGGCCAAAAAGGGCGTATGCGTTTTCTCCTGAATATATTCAGGAGAAAACGCATACGCCCTTTTTGGCCAAGTGCACCATTGTCCAAGTTGTGCCCCTCTTCCTGTGCTTTACAGGCGATTCCAACGTACCTCTTGAAATCTGTTTCCTGCTATTTTGCCTCACTTTCAAGTCCGCCTCGTTGACTTCCCTCAACAGATTTTTGGACGATAGTTGTCCTTTATCACTGTGCCAGTTTGTGAATTGCTGTGCCCCTGAGCTCCATTTCTCAACTCGTTTTTTGTGAGCTGAACGCAAGTCCAAAATTTTGGATCATGTCCTATACTGGTTCCCGGTGGGTGGCTGAGACTTTGGTTAATTCTTCTTCCTGCCGGGAAATTAGAGTGACATGTGCCCGTCCAAATGCCTAACAGCTACTCTCTCATGGGTTCTCCCTCGTCCCTTCCATCCTCTGCCAAATTGGGAACCTGTGCAAACCAGGAGGTTAAAGGGCCTGTCTCTCCAAGTTGGGAGATTGATAGTAAGGCAGTTGGAAAGTCAAACTGGAGCACCAGGAGAGGGACTATTCGTTGAGTTTTAGAAACCTTTCGTATTCACAGTGTGTCCATTCTCTAGGTTTCCTGTACATGTTATAGCTGTAGTAATATTCCCTTGAACATGGAGAGTTGGGACCCATGGAATGGGGGCCATGCATTATTGCTTGAAAGGGTCTGCATTTGCTCACCCAATCTCACCAATCCTCTCAGTCCCAAGTGTCCAGCCTTATGCCACATCCAGCTGTCATTGTAGATAGGGTCTTTCCAGGTTTCCTCAGACACCCTGAAGGAATTGTAAAGAATTTCCCTGTTTTTTGATTTTGCTTTTGAAATTCCTTTTTATAGGGGGTTTGAGCTGATTCTCGCTGCCATGTTTATGCCACTCTAGACACACTTGATTCCCTTATGGAGACATATCAATACATAGGTTTTAAGGTTCTTACTAGTCAGATATATTCCTCTGTGGGAAATATGGGGTTTTGAGTCTCTTTCACTGAGGAAGGTGTAGGTCTTGTCTATTCCAAAGTTGGTTTTTGAAACGGTCCCTGTGCTTATATCAAACTCTGGTTTTATGCATCACCCCACCTCTCCTTCCCCTTTATGCAGGCATAAGAGTGTTTTCTAAATGTGAGACTCTGTTCTCTTTCCTAACTCAGTTCACGTGTAGCCATGTTTACAGGATCTTCATAAGTGATATCTTATGATAAGTTTCTTTTTCTGTGTGACTTATTTCACTTAGAATCATCGTACCTGAATCCACTCACTTTGCTGCTACTGGTCTTATGACATTGATTTCATGGCTGAGGGATATTCCATCGTACGTAAGTACCACAATGTTTTGAACCATTTTTATATTGCCTGGGATATTTAAGGTGTACCCAAGTTGAGGTTCTTGTAGTCAGTGCAGCCCTAAATTTGGAGGTGGCTCTTTCTTATTGATTTTCAGTTTTCCCAAGGTATATTCCCTAGACTGGAAGTGGCCTTGGCTCTGTAGCTCTGTTGTTTACTTGTTTTAGGGAACACAATGCACTCCTCCAGTGAGGCAGTTGGCAATTTACATCCCGCCCATCAGCATAACAAGGCTCCCAGTTCTCCAGGGCCTGTCTTGCCTTTCTGGTTTTTACACATTTTGTGGATGTCCCTTTTGACCGGTGGGAAGTGATATTTCTTTGTAGTGCAGATTTGCATTGCCCGCTTGCTTGCTTGGCCAAAAAGGGCGTATGCGTTTTCTCCTGAATATATTCAGGAGAAAACGCATACGCCCTTTTTGGCCAAGTGCACCATTGTCCAAGTTGAGCCCCTCTTCCTGTGCTTTACAGGCGATTCCAAGGTACCTCTTGAAATCTGTTTCCTGCTATTTTGCCTCGCTTTCAAGTCCGCCTCGTTGACTTCCCTCAACAGATTTTTGGACGATAGTTGTCCTTTATCACTCTGCCAGTTTGTGAATTGCTGTGCCCCTGAGCTCCATTTCTCAACTCGTTTTTTGTGAGCTGAACGCAAGTCCAAAATTTTGGATCATGTCCTATACTGGTTCCCGGTGGGTGGCTGAGACTTTGGTTAATTCTTCTTCCTGCCGGGAAATTAGAGTGACATGTGCCCGTCCAAATGCCTAACAGCTACTCTCTCATGGGTTCTCCCTCGTCCCTTCCATCCTCTGGCAAATTGGGAACCTGTGCAAACCAGGAGGTTAAAGGGCCTGTCTCTCCAAGTTGGGAGATTGATAGTAAGGCAGTTGGAAAGTCAAACTGGAGCACCAGGAGAGGGACTATTCGTTGAGTTTTAGAAACCTTTCGTATTCACAGTGTGTCCATTCTCTAGGTTTCCTGTACATGTTATAGCTGTAGTAATATTCCCTTGAACCTGGAGAGTTGGGACCTATGGAATGGGGGCCATGCATTATTGCTTGAAAGGGTCTGCATTTGCTCACCCAATCTCACCAATCCTCTCAGTCCCAAGTGTCCAGCCTTATGCCACATCCAGCTGTCATTGTAGATAGGGTCTTTCCAGGTTTCCTCAGACACCCTGAAGGAATTGTAAAGAATTTCCCTGTTTTTTGGTTTTGCTTTTGAAATTCCTTTTTATAGTGGGTTTGAGCTGATTCTCGCTGCCATGTTTATGCCACTCTAGACACACTTGATTCCCTTATGGAGACATATCAATACATAGGTTTTAAGATTCTTACTAGTCAGATATATTCCTCTGTGGGAAATATGGGGTTTTGAGTCTCTTTCACTGAGGAAGGTGTAGGTCTTGTCTATTCCAAAGTTGGTTTTTGAAACGGTCCCTGTGCTTATATCAAACTCTGGTTTTATGCATCACCCCACCTCTCCTTCCCCTTTATGCAGGCATAAGAGTGTTTTCTAAATGTGAGACTCTGTTCTCTTTCCTAACTCAGTTCACGTGTAGCCATGTTTACAGGATCTTCATAAGTGATATCTTATGATAAGTTTCTTTTTCTGTGTGACTTATTTCACTTAGAATCATCGTACCTGAATCCACTCACTTTGCTGCTACTGGTCTTATGACATTGATTTCATGGCTGAGGGATATTCCATCGTACGTAAGTACCACAATGTTTTGAACCATTTTTATATTTCCTGGGATATTTAAGGTGTACCCAATTTGAGGTTCTTGTAGTCAGTGCAGCCCTAAATTTGGAGGTGGCTCTTTCTTATTGATTTTCAGTTTTCCCAAGGTATATTCCCTAGACTGGAAGTGGCCTTGGCTCTGTAGCTCTGTTGTTTACTTGTTTTAGGGAACACAATGCACTCCTCCAGTGAGGCAGTTGGCAATTTACATCCCACCCATCAGCATAACAAGGCTCCCAGTTCCTCAGGGCCTGTCTTGCCTTTCTGGTTTTTACACATTTTGTGGATGTCCCTTTTGACCGGTGGGAAGTGATACTTCTTTGTAGTGCAGATTTGCATTGCCCGCTTGCTTGCTTGGCCAAAAAGGGCGTATGCGTTTTCTCCTGAATATATTCAGGAGAAAACGCATACGCCCTTTTTGGCCAAGTGCACCATTGTCCAAGTTGTGCCCCCTCTTCCTGTGCTTTACAGGCGATTCCAAGGTACCTCTTGAAATCTGTTTCCTGCTATTTTGCCTCGCTTTCAAGTCCGTCTCGTTGACTTCCCTCAACAGATTTTTGGACGATAGTTGTCCTTTAACACTCTGCCAGTTTGTGAATTGCTGTGCCCCTGAGCTCCATTTCTCAACTCGTTTTTTGTGAGCTGAACGCAAGTCCAAAATTTTGGATCATGTCCTATACTGGTTCCCGGTAGGTGGCTGAGACTTTGGTTAATTCTTCTTCCTGCCGGGAAATTAGAGTGACATGTGCCCGTCCAAATGCCTAACAGCTACTCTCTCATGGGTTCTCCCTCGTCCCTTCCATCCTCTGCCAAATTGGGAACCTGTGCAAACCAGGAGGTTAAAGGGCCTGTCTCTCCAAGTTGGGAGATTGATAGTAAGGCAGTTGGAAAGTCAAACTGGAGCACCAGGAGAGGGACTATTCGTTGAGTTTTAGAAACCTTTCGTATTCACAGTGTGTCTATTCTCTAGGTTTCCTGTACATGTTATAGCTGTAGTAATATTCCCTTGAACCTGGAGAGTTGGGACCCATGGAATGGGGGCCATGCATTATTGCTCGAAAGGGTCTGCATTTGCTCACCCAATCTCACCAATCCTCTCAGTCCCAAGTGTCCAGCCTTATGCCACATCCAGCTGTCATTGTAGATAGGGTCTTTCCAGGTTTCCTCAGACACCCTGAAGGAATTGTAAAGAATTTCCCTGTTTTTTGGTTTTGCTTTTGAAATTCCTTTTTATAGTGGGTTTGAGCTGATTCTCGCTGCCATGTTTATGCCACTCTAGACACACTTGATTCCCTTATGGAGTCATATCAATACATAGGTTTTAAGATTCTTACTAGTCAGATATATTCCTCTGTGGGAAATATGGGGTTTTGAGTCTCTTTCACTGAGGAAGGTGTCGGTCTTGTCAATTCCAAAGTTGGTTTTTGAAACGGTCCGTGTGCTTATATCAAACTCTGGTTTTATGCATCACCCCACCTCTCCTTCCCCTTTATGCAGGCATAAGAGTGTTTTCTAAATGTGAGACTCTGTTCTCTTTCCTAACTCAGTTCACGTGTAGCCATGTTTACAGGATCTTCATAAGTGATATCTTATGATAAGTTTCTTTTTCTGTGTGACTTATTTCACTTAGAATCATCGTACCTGAATCCACTCACTTTGTTGCTACTGGTCTTATGACATTGATTTCATGGCTGAGGGATATTCCATCGGACGTAAGTACCACAATGTTTTGAACCATTTTTATATTTCCTGGGATATTTAAGGTGTACCCAAGTTGAGGTTCTTGTAGTCAGTGCAGCCCTAAATTTGGAGGTGGCTCTTTCTTATTGATTTTCAGTTTTCCCCAGGTATATTCCCTAGACTGGAAGTGGCCTTGGCTCTGTAGCTCTGTTGTTTACTTGTTTTAGGGAACACAATGCACTCCTCCAGTGAGGCAGTTGGCAATTTACATCCCACCCATCAGCATAACAAGGCTCCCAGTTCCTCAGGGCCTGTCTTGCCTTTCTGGTTTTTACACATTTTGTGGATGTCCCTTTTGACCGGTGGGAAGTGATACTTCTTTGTAGTGCAGATTTGCATTGCCCGCTTGCTTGCTTGGCCAAAAAGGGCGTATGCGTTTTCTCCTGAATATATTCAGGAGAAAACGCATACGCCCTTTTTGGCCAAGTGCACCATTGTCCAAGTTGTGCCCCCTCTTCCTGTGCTTTACAGGCGATTCCAAGGTACCTCTTGAAATCTGTTTCCTGCTATTTTGCCTCGCTTTCAAGTCCGTCTCGTTGACTTCCCTCAACAGATTTTTGGACGATAGTTGTCCATGAACACTCTGCCAGTTTGTGAATTGCTGTGCCCCTGAGCTCCATTTCTCAACTCGTTTTTTGTGAGCTGAACGCAAGTCCAAAATTTTGGATCATGTCCTATACTGGTTCCCGGTGGGTGGCTGAGACTTTGGTTAATTCTTCTTCCTGCCGGGAAATTAGAGTGACATGTGCCCGTCCAAATGCCTAACAGCTACTCTCTCATGGGTTCTCCCTCGTCCCTTCCATCCTCTGCCAAATTGGGAACCTGTGCAAACCAGGAGGTTAAAGGGCCTGTCTCTCCAAGTTGGGAGATTGATAGTAAGGCAGTTGGAAAGTCAAACTGGAGCACCAGGAGAGGGACTATTCGTTGAGTTTTAGAAACCTTTCGTATTCACAGTGTGTCTATTCTCTAGGTTTCCTGTACATGTTATAGCTGTAGTAATATTCCCTTGAACCTGGAGAGTTGGGACCCATGGAATGGGGGCCATGCATTATTGCTCGAAAGGGTCTGCATTTGCTCACCCAATCTCACCAATCCTCTCAGTCCCAAGTGTCCAGCCTTATGCCACATCCAGCTGTCATTGTAGATAGGGTCTTTCCAGGTTTCCTCAGACACCCTGAAGGAATTGTAAAGAATTTCCCTGTTTTTTGGTTTTGCTTTTGAAATTCCTTTTTATAGTGGGTTTGAGCTGATTCTCGCTGCCATGTTTATGCCACTCTAGACACACTTGATTCCCTTATGGAGTCATATCAATACATAGGTTTTAAAATTCTTACTAGTCAGATATATTCCTCTGTGGGAAATATGGGGTTTTGAGTCTCTTTCACTGAGGAAGGTGTCGGTCTTGTCAATTCCAAAGTTGGTTTTTGAAACGGTCCGTGTGCTTATATCAAACTCTGGTTTTATGCATCACCCCACCTCTCCTTCCCCTTTATGCAGGCATAAGAGTGTTTTCTAAATGTGAGACTCTGTTCTCTTTCCTAACTCAGTTCACGTGTAGCCATGTTTACAGGATCTTCATAAGTGATATCTTATGATAAGTTTCTTTTTCTGTGTGACTTATTTCACTTAGAATCATCGTACCTGAATCCACTCACTTTGTTGCTACTGGTCTTATGACATTGATTTCATGGCTGAGGGATATTCCATCGGACGTAAGTACCACAATGTTTTGAACCATTTTTATATTTCCTGGGATATTTAAGGTGTACCCAAGTTGAGGTTCTTGTAGTCAGTGCAGCCCTAAATTTGGAGGTGGCTCTTTCTTATTGATTTTCAGTTTTCCCAAGGTATATTCCCTAGACTGGAAGTGGCCTTGGCTCTGTAGCTCTGTTGTTTACTTGTTTTAGGGAACACAATGCACTCCTCCAGTGAGGCAGTTGGCAATTTACATCCCACCCATCAGCCTAACAAGGCTCCCAGTTCCTCAGGGCCTGTCTTGCCTTTCTGGTTTTTACACATTTTGTGGATGTCCCTTTTGACCGGTGGGAAGTGATACTTCTTTGTAGTGCAGATTTGCATTGCCCGCTTGCTTGCTTGGCCAAAAAGGGCGTATGCGTTTTCTCCTGAATATATTCAGGAGAAAACGCATACGCCCTTTTTGGCCAAGTGCACCATTGTCCAAGTTGTGCCCCTCTTCCTGTGCTTTACAGGCGATTCCAACGTACCTCTTGAAATCTGTTTCCTGCTATTTTGCCTCGCTTTCAAGTCCGCCTCGTTGACTTCCCTCAACAGATTTTTGGACGATAGTTGTCCTTTAACACTCTGCCAGTTTGTGAATTGCTGTGCCCCTGAGCTCCATTTCTCAACTCGTTTTTTGTGAGCTGAACGCAAGTCCAAAATTTTGGATCATGTCCTATACTGGTTCCCGGTGGGTTGCTGAGACTTTGGTTAATTCTTCTTCCTGCCTGGAAATTAGAGTGACATGTGCCCGTCCAAATGCCTAACAGCTACTCTCTCATGGGTTCTCCCTCGTCCCTTCCATCCTCTGCCAAATTGGGAACCTGTGCAAACCAGGAGGTTAAAGGGCCTGTCTCTCCAAGTTGGGAGATTGATAGTAAGGCAGTTGGAAAGTCAAACTGGAGCACCAGGAGAGGGACTATTCGTTGAGTTTTAGAAACCTTTCGTATTCACAGTGTGTCTATTCTCTAGGTTTCCTGTACATGTTATAGCTGTAGTAATATTCCCTTGAACCTGGAGAGTTGGGACCCATGGAATGGGGGCCATGCATTATTGCTTGAAAGGGTCTGCATTTGCTCACCCAATCTCACCAATCCTCTCAGTCCCAAGTGTCCATCCTTATGCCACATCCAGCTGTCATTGTAGATAGGGTCTTTCCAGGTTTCCTCAGACACCCTGAAGGAATTGTAAAGAATTTCCCTGTTTTTTGGTTTTTCTTTTGAAATTCCTTTTTATAGTGGGTTTGAGCTGATTCTCGCTGCCATGTTTATGCCACTCTAGACACACTTGATTCCCTTATGGAGACATATCAATACATAGGTTTTAAGATTCTTACTAGTCAGATATATTCCTCTGTGGGAAATATGGGGTTTTGAGTCTCTTTCACTAAGGAAGGTGTCGGTCTTGTCAATTCCAAAGTTGGTTTTTGAAACGGTCCCTGTGCTTATATCAAACTCTGGTTTTATGCATCACCCCACCTCTCCTTCCCCTTTATGCAGGCATAAGAGTGTTTTCTAAATGTGAGACTCTGTTCTCTTTCCTAACTCAATTCACGTGTAGCCATGTTTACAGGATCTTCATAAGTGATATCTTATGATAAGTTTCTTTTTCTGTGTGACTTATTTCACTTAGAATCATCGTACCTGAATCCACTCACTTTGCTGCTACTGGTCTTATGACATTGATTTCATGGCTGAGGGATATTCCATCGTACGTAAGTACCACAATGTTTTGAACCATTTTTATATTGCCTGGGATATTTAAGGTGTACCCAAGTTGAGGTTCTTGTAGTCAGTGCAGCCCTAAATTTGGAGGTGGCTCTTTCTTATTGATTTTCAGTTTTCCCAAGGTATATTCCCTAGACTGGAAGTGGCCTTGGCTCTGTAGCTCTGTTGTTTACTTGTTTTAGGGAACACAATGCACTCCTCCAGTGAGGCAGTTGGCAGTTTACATCCCGCCCATCAGCATAACAAGGCTCCCAGTTCTCCAGGGCCTGTCTTGCCTTTCTGGTTTTTACACATTTTGTGGATGTCCCTTTTGACCGGTGGGAAGTGATACTTCTTTGTAGTGCAGATTTGCATTGCCCGCTTGCTTGCTTGGCCAAAAAGGGCGTATGCGTTTTCTCCTGAATATATTCAGGAGAAAACGCATACGCCATTTTTGGCCAAGTGCACCATTGTCCAAGTTGTGCCCCTCTTCCTGTGCTTTACAGGTGATTCCAAGGTACCTCTTGAAATCTGTTTCCTGCTATTTTGCCTCGCTTTCAAGTCCGCCTCGTTGACTTCCCTCAACAGATTTTTGGACGATAGTTGTCCTTTATCACTCTGCCAGTTTGTGAATTGCTGTGCCCCTGAGCTCCATTTCTCAACTCGTTTTTTGTGAGCTGAACACAAGTCCAAAATTTTGGATAATGTCCTATACTGGTTCCCGGTGGGTGGCTGAGACTTTGCTTAATTCTTCTTCCTGCCGGGAAATTAGAGTGACATGTGCCCGTCCAAATGCCTAACAGCTACTCTCTCATGGGTTCTCCCTCGTCCCTTCCATCCTCTGCCAAATTGGGAACCTGTGCAAACCAGGAGGTTAAAGGGCCTGTCTCTCCAAGTTGGGAGATTGATAGTAAGGCAGTTGGAAAGTCAAACTGGAGCACCAGGAGAGGGACTATTCGTTGAGTTTTAGAAACCTTTCGTATTCACAGTGTGTCCATTCTCTAGGTTTCCTGTACATGTTATAGCTGTAGTAATATTCCCTTGAACCTGGAGAGTTGGGACCCATGGAATGGGGGCCATGCATTATTGCTTGAAAGGGTCTGCATTTGCTCACCCAATCTCACCAATCCTCTCAGTCCCAAGTGTCCAGCCTTATGCCACATCCAGCTGTCATTGTAGATAGGGTCTTTCCAGGTTTCCTCAGACACCCTGAAGGAATTGTAAAGAATTTCCCTGTTTTTTGGTTTTGCTTTTGAAATTCCTTTTTATAGTGGGTTTGAGCTGATTCTCGCTGCCATGTTTATGCCACTCTAGACACACTTGATTCCCTTATGGAGACATATCAATACATAGGTTTTAAGATTCTTACTAGTCAGATATATTCCTCTGTGGGAAATATGGGGTTTTGAGTCTCTTTCACTAAGGAAGGTGTCGGTCTTGTCAATTCCAAAGTTGGTTTTTGAAACGGTCCGTGTGCTTATATCAAACTCTGGTTGTGCATCACCCCACCTCTCCTTCCCCTTTATGCAGGCATAAGAGTGTTTTCTAAATGTGAGACTCTGTTCTCTTTCCTAACTCAATTCACGTGTAGCCATGTTTACAGGATCTTCATAAGTGATATCTTATGATAAGTTTCTTTTTCTGTGTGACTTATTTCACTTAGAATCATCGTACCTGAATCCACTCACTTTGCTGCTACTGGTCTTATGACATTGATTTCAGGGCTGAGGGATATTCCATCGTACGTAAGAACCACAATGTTTTGAACCATTTTTATATTTCCTGGGATATTTAAGGTGTACCCAAGTTGAGGTTCTTGTAGTCAGTGCAGCCCTAAATTTGGAGGTGGCTCTTTTTTTTGATTTTCAGTTTTCCCAAGGTATATTCCCTAGACTGGAAGTGGCCTTGGCTCTGTAGCTCTGTTGTTTACTTGTTTTAGGGAACACAATGCACTCCTCCAGTGAGGCAGTTGGCAATTTACATCCCGCCCATCAGCATAACAAGGCTCCCAGTTCTCCAGGGCCTGTCTTGCCTTTCTGGTTTTTACACATTTTGTGGATGTCCCTTTTGACCGGTGGGAAGTGATACTTCTTTGTAGTGCAGATTTGCATTGCCCGCTTGCTTGCTTGGCCAAAAAGGGCGTATGCGTTTTCTCCTGAATATATTCAGGAGAAAACGCATACGCCCTTTTTGGCCAAGTGCACCATTGTCCAAGTTGTGCCCCTCTTCCTGTGCTTTACAGGCGATTCCAAGGTACCTCTTGAAATCTGTTTCCTGCTATTTTGCCTCACTTTCAAGTCCGCCTCGTTGACTTCCCTCAACAGATTTTTGGACGATAGTTGTCCTTTATCACTCTGCCAGTTTGTGAATTGCTGTGCCCCTGAGCTCCATTTCTCAACTCGTTTTTTGTGAGCTGAACACAAGTCCAAAATTTTGGATCATGTCCTATACTGGTTCCCGGTGGGTGGCTGAGACTTTGGTTAATTCTTCTTCCTGCCGGGAAATTAGAGTGACATGTGCCCGTCCAAATGCCTAACAGCTACTCTCTCATGGGTTCTCCCTCGTCCCTTCCATCCTCTGCCAAATTGGGAACCTGTGCAAACCAGGAGGTTAAAGGGCCTGTCTCTCCAAGTTGGGAGATTGATAGTAAGGCAGTTGGAAAGTCAAACTGGAGCACCAGGAGAGGGACTATTCGTTGAGTTTTAGAAACCTTTCGTATTCACAGTGTGTCCATTCTCTAGGTTTCCTGTACATGTTATAGCTGTAGTAATATTCCCTTGAACCTGGAGAGTTGGGACCCATGGAATGGGGGCTTTGCATTATTGCTTGAAAGGGTCTGCATTTGCTCACCCAATCTCACCAATCCTCTCAGTCCCAAGTGTCCAGCCTTATGCCACATCCAGCTGTCATTGTAGATAGGGTCTTTCCAGGTTTCCTCAGACACCCTGAAGGAATTGTAAAGAATTTCCCTGTTTTTTGGTTTTGCTTTTGAAATTCCTTTTTATAGGGGGTTTGAGCTGATTCTCGCTGCCATGTTTATGCCACTCTAGACACACTTGATTCCCTTATGGAGACATATCAATACATAGGTTTTAAGATTCTTACTAGTCAGATATATTCCTCTGTGGGAAATATGGGGTTTTGAGTCTCTTTCACTAAGGAAGGTGTCGGTCTTGTCAATTCCAAAGTTGGTTTTTGAAACAGTCTGTGTGCTTATATCAAACTCTGGTTTTATGCATCACCCCACCTCTCCTTCCCCTTTATGCAGGCATAAGAGTGTTTTCTAAATGTGAGACTCTGTTCTCTTTCCTAACTCAATTCACGTGTAGCCATGTTTACAGGATCTTCATAAGTGATATCTTATGATAAGTTTCTTTTTCTGTGTGACTTATTTCACTTAGAATCATCGTACCTGAATCCACTCACTTTGCTGCTACTGGTCTTATGACATTGATTTCATGGCTGAGGAATATTCCATCGTACGTAAGTACCACAATGTTTTGAACCATTTTTATATTGCCTGGGATATTTAAGGTGTACCCAAGTTGAGGTTCTTGTAGTCAGTGCAGCCCTAAATTTGGAGGTGGCTCTTTCTTATTGATTTTCAGTTTTCCCAAGGTATATTCCCTAGACTGGAAATGGCCTTGGCTCTGTAGCTCTGTTGTTTACTTGTTTTAGGGAACACAATGCACTCCTCCAGTGAGGCAGTTGGCAATTTACATCCCGCCCATCAGCATAACAAGGCTCCCAGTTCTCCAGGGCCTGTCTTGCCTTTCTGGTTTTTACACATTTTGTGGATGTCCCTTTTGACCGGTGGGAAGTGATACTTCTTTGTAGTGCAGATTTGCATTGCCCGCTTGCTTGCTTGGCCAAAAAGGGCGTATGCGTTTTCTCCTGAATATATTCAGGAGAAAACGCATACGCCCTTTTTGGCCAAGTGCACCATTGTCCAAGTTGTGCCCCTCTTCCTGTGCTTTACAGGCGATTCCAAGGTACCTCTTGAAATCTGTTTCCTGCTATTTTGCCTCGCTTTCAAGTCCGCCTCGTTGACTTCCCTCAACAGATTTTTGGACGATAGTTGTCCTTTATCACTCTGCCAGTTTGTGAATTGCTGTGCCCCTGAGCTCCATTTCTCAACTCGCTTTTTGTGAGCTGAACGCAAGTCCAAAATTTTGGATCATGTCCTACACTGGTTCCCGGTGGGTGGCTGAGACTTTGGTTAATTCTTCTTCCTGCCGGGAAATTAGAGTGACATGTGCCCGTCCAAATGCCTAACAGCTACTCTCTCATGGGTTCTCCCTCGTCCCTTCCATCCTCTGCCAAATTGGGAACCTGTGCAAACCAGGAGGTTAAAGGGCCTGTCTCTCCAAGTTGGGAGATTGATAGTAAGGCAGTTGGAAAGTCAAACTGGAGCACCAGGAGAGGGACTATTCGTTGAGTTTTAGAAACCTTTCGTATTCACAGTGTGTCCATTCTCTAGGTTTCCTGTACATGTTATAGCTGTAGTAATATTCCCTTGAACCTGGAGAGTTGGGACCCATGGAATGGGGGCCTTGCATTATTGCTTGAAAGGGTCTGCATTTGCTCACCCAATCTCACCAATCCTCTCAGTCCCAAGTGTCCAGCCTTATGCCACATCCAGCTGTCATTGTAGATAGGGTCTTTCCAGGTTTCCTCAGACACCCTGAAGGAATTGTAAAGAATTTCCCTGTTTTTTGGTTTTGCTTTTGAAATTCCTTTTTATAGTGGGTTTGAGCTGATTCTCGCTGCCATGTTTATGCCACTCTAGACACACTTGATTCCCTTATGGAGTCATATCAATACATAGGTTTTAAGATTCTTACTAGTCAGATATATTCCTCTGCGGGAAATATGGGGTTTTGAGTCTCTTTCACTGAGGAAGGTGTAGGTCTTGTGTATTCCAAAGTTGGTTATTGGAACGGTCCCTGTGCTTATATCAAACTCTGGTTTTATGCATCACCCCACCTCTCCTTCCCCTTTATGCAGGCATAAGAGTGTTTTCTAAATGTGAGACTCTGTTCTCTTTCCTAACTCAGTTCACGTGTAGCCATGTTTACAGGATCTTCATAAGTGATATCTTATGATAAGTTTCTTTTTCTGTGTGACTTATTTCACTTAGAATCATCGTACCTGAATCCACTCACTTTGCTGCTACTGGTCTTATGACATTGATTTCATCGCTGAGGGATATTCCATCATACGTAAGTACCACAATGTTTTGAACCATTTTTATATTTCCTGGGATATTTAAGGTGTACCCAAGTTGAGGTTCTTGTAGTCAGTGCAGCCCTAAATTTTGAGGTGGCTCCTTCTTATTGATTTTCAGTTTTCCCAAGGTATATTCCCTAGACTGGAAGTGGCCTTGGCTCTGTAGCTCTGTTGTTTACTTGTTTTAGGGAACACAATGCACTCCTCCAGTGAGGCAGTTGGCAGTTTACATCCCGCCCATCAGCATAACAAGGCTCCCAGTTCTCCATGGCCTGTCTTGCCTTTCTGGTTTTTACACATTTTGTGGATGTCCCTTTTGACCTGTGGGAAGTGATACTCCTTTGTAGTGCAGATTTGCATTGCCCGCTTGCTTGCTTGGCCAAAAAGGGCGTATGCGTTTTCTCCTGAATATATTCAGGGGAAAACGCATACGCCCTTTTTGGCCAAGTGCACCATTGTCCAAGTTGTGCCCCTCTTCCTGTGCTTTACAGGCGATTCCAAGGTACCTCTTGAAATCTGTTTCCTGCTATTTTGCCTCGCTTTCAAGTCCGCCTCGTTGACTTCCCTCAACAGATTTTTGGACGATAGTTGTCCTTTATCACTCTGCCAGTTTGTGAATTGCTGTGCCCCTGAGCTCCATTTCTCAACTCGTTTTTTGTGAGCTGAACGCAAGTCCAAAATTTTGGATCATGTCCTATACTGGTTCCCGGTGGGTGGCTGAGACTTTGGTTAATTCTTCTTCCTGCCGGGAAATTAGAGTGACATGTGCCCGTCCAAATGCCTAACAGCTACTCTCTCATGGGTTCTCTCTCGTCCCTTCCATCCTCTGCCAAATTGGGAACCTGTGCAAACCAGGAGGTTAAAGGGCCTGTCTCTCCAAGTTGGGAGATTGATAGTAAGGCAGTTGGAAAGTCAAACTGGAGCACCAGGAGAGGGACTATTCGTTGAGTTTTAGAAACCTTTCGTATTCACAGTGTGTACATTCTCTAGGTTTCCTGTACATGTTATAGCTGTAGTAATATTCCCTTGAACATGGAGAGTTGGGACCCATGGAATGGGGGCCATGCATTATTGCTTGAAAGGGTCTGCATTCGCTCACCCAATCTCACCAATCCTCTCAGTCCCAAGTGTCCAGCCTTATGCCACATCCAGCTGTCATTGTAGATAGGGTCTTTCCAGGTTTCCTCAGACACCCTGAAGGAATTGTAAAGAATTTCCCTGTTTTTTGGTTTTGCTTTTGAAATTCCTTTTTATAGTGGGTTTGAGCTGATTCTCGCTGCCATGTTTATGCCACTCTAGACACACTTGATTCCCTTATGGAGACATATCAATACATAGGTTTTAAGATTCTTACTAGTCAGATATATTCCTCTGTGGGAATTATGGGGTTTTGAGTCTCTTTCACTGAGGAAGGTGTCGGTCTTGTCAATTCCAAAGTTGGTTTTTGAAACGGTCCCTGTGCTTATATCAAACTCTGGTTTTATGCATCACCCCACCTCTCCTTCCCCTTTATGCAGGCATAAGAGTGTTTTCTAAATGTGAGACTCTGTTCTCTTTCCTAACTCAGTTCACGTGTAGCCATGTTTACAGGATCTTCATAAGTGATATCTTATGATAAGTTTCTTTTTCTGTGTGACTTATTTCACTTAGAATCATCGTACCTGAATCCACTCACTTTGCTGCTACTGGTCTTATGACATTGATTTCATGGCTGAGGGATATTCCATCGTACGTAAGTACCACAATGTTTTGAACCATTTTTATATTTCCTGGGATATTTAAGGTGTACCCAAGTTGAGGTTCTTGTAGTCAGTGCAGCCCTAAATTTGGAGGTGGCTCTTTCTTATTGATTTTCAGTTTTCCCAAGGTATTATCCCTAGACTGGAAGTGGCCTTGGCTCTGTAGCTCTGTTGTTTACTTGTTTTAGGGAACACAATGCACTCCTCCAGTGAGGCAGTTGGCAATTTACATCCCACCCATCAGCATAACAAGGCTCCCAGTTCCTCAGGGCCTGTCTTGCCTTTCTGGTTTTTACACATTTTGTGGATGTCCCTTTTGACCGGTGGGAAGTGATACTTTTTTGTAGTGCAGATTTGCATTGCCCGCTTGCTTGCTTGGCCAAAAAGGGCGTATGCGTTTTCTCCTGAATATATTCAGGAGAAAACGCATACGCCCTTTTTGGCCAAGTGCACCATTGTCCAAGTTGTGCCCCTCTTCCTGTGCTTTACAGGCGATTCCAAGGTACCTCTTGAAATCTGTTTCCTGCTATTTTGCCTCGCTTTCAAGTCCGCCTCGTTGACTTCCCTCAACAGATTTTTGGACGATAGTTGTCCTTTATCACTCTGCCAGTTTGTGAATTGCTGTGCCCCTGAGCTCCATTTCTCAACTCATTTTTTGTGAGCTGAACACAAGTCCAAAATTTTGGATCATGTCCTATACTGGTTCCCGGTGGGTGGCTGAGACTTTGGTTAATTCTTCTTCCTGCCGGGAAATTAGAGTGACATGTGCCCGTCCAAATGCCTAACAGCTACTCTCTCATGGGTTCTCCCTCGTCCCTTCCATCCTCTGGCAAATTGGGAACCTGTGCAAACCAGGAGGTTAAAGGGCCTGTCTCTCCAAGTTGGGAGATTGATAGTAAGGCAGTTGGAAAGTCAAACTGGAGCACCAGGAGAGGGACTATTCGTTGAGTTTTAGAAACCTTTCGTATTCACAGTGTGTCCATTCTCTAGGTTTCCTGTACATGTTATAGCTGTAGTAATATTCCCTTGAACCTGGAGAGTTGGGACCCATGGAATGGGGGCCATGCATTATTGCTTGAAAGGGTCTGCATTTGCTCACCCAATCTCACCAATCCTCTCAGTCCCAAGTGTCCAGCCTTATGCCACATCCAGCTGTCATTGTAGATAGGGTCTTTCCAGGTTTCCTCAGACACCCTGAAGGAATTGTAAAGAATTTCCCTGTTTTTTGGTTTTGCTTTTGAAATTCCTTTTTATAGTGGGTTTGAGCTGATTCTCGCTGCCATGTTTATGCCACTCTAGACACACTTGATTCCCTTATGGAGACATATCAATACATAGGTTTTAAGATTCTTACTAGTCAGATATATTCCTCTGTGGGAAATATGGGGTTTTGAGTCTCTTTCACTAAGGAAGGTGTCGGTCTTGTCAATTCCAAAGTTGGTTTTTGAAACGGTCCGTGTGCTTATATCAAACTCTGGTTTTGCATCACCCCACCTCTCCTTCCCCTTTATGCAGGCATAAGAGTGATTTCTAAATGTGAGACTCTGTTCTCTTTCCTAACTCAATTCACGTGTAGCCATGTTTACAGGATCTTCATAAGTGATATCTTATGATAAGTTTCTTTTTCTGTGTGACTTATTTCACTTAGAATCATCGTACCTGAATCCACTCACTTTGCTGCTACTGGTCTTATGACATTGATTTCAGGGCTGAGGGATATTCCATCGTACGTAAGTACCACAATGTTTTGAACCATTTTTATATTTCCTGGGATATTTAAGGTGTACCCAAGTTGAGGTTCTTGTAGTCCGTGCAGCCCTAAATTTGGAGGTGGCTCTTTCTTATTGATTTTCAGTTTTTCCAAGGTATATTCCCTAGACTGGAAGTGGCCTTGGCTCTGTAGCTCTGTTGTTTACTTGTTTTAGGGAACACAATGCACTCCTCCAGTGAGGCAGTTGGCAATTTACATCCCGCCCATCAGCATAACAAGGCTCCCAGTTCTCCAGGGCCTGTCTTGCCTTTCTGGTTTTTACACATTTTGTGGATGTCCCTTTTGACCGGTGGGAAGTGATACTTCTTTGTAGTGCAGATTTGCATTGCCCGCTTGCTTGCTTGGCCAAAAAGGGCGTATGCGTTTTCTCCTGAATATATTCAGGAGAAAACGCATACGCCCTTTTTGGCCAAGTGCACCATTGTCCAAGTTGTGCCCCTCTTCCTGTGCTTTACAGGCGATTCCAAGGTACCTCTTGAAATCTGTTTCCTGCTATTTTGCCTCGCTTTCAAGTCCGCCTCGTTGACTTCCCTCAACAGATTTTTGGACGATAGTTGTCCTTTATCACTCTGCCAGTTTGTGAATTGCTGTGCCCCTGAGCTCCATTTCTCAACTCGTTTTTTGTGAGCTGAACACAAGTCCAAAATTTTGGATCATGTCCTATACTGGTTCCCGGTGGGTGGCTGAGACTTTGGTTAATTCTTCTTCCTGCCGGGAAATTAGAGTGACATGTGCCCGTCCAAATGCCTAACAGCTACTCTCTCATGGGTTCTCCCTCGTCCCTTCCATCCTCTGGCAAATTGGGAACCTGTGCAAACCAGGAGGTTAAAGGGCCTGTCTCTCCAAGTTGGGAGATTGATAGTAAGGCAGTTGGAAAGTCAAACTGGAGCACCAGGAGAGGGACTATTCGTTGAGTTTTAGAAACCTTTCGTATTCACAGTGTGTCCATTCTCTAGGTTTCCTGTACATGTTATAGCTGTAGTAATATTCCCTTGAACCTGGAGAGTTGGGACCCATGGAATGGGGGCCATGCATTATTGCTTGAAAGGGTCTGCATTTGCTCACCCAATCTCACCAATCCTCTCAGTCCCAAGTGTCCAGCCTTATGCCACATCCAGCTGTCATTGTAGATAGGGTCTTTCCAGGTTTCCTCAGACACCCTGAAGGAATTGTAAAAAATTTCCCTGTTTTTTGGTTTTGCTTTTGAAATTCCTTTTTATAGTGGGTTTGAGCTGATTCTCGCTGCCATGTTTATGCCACTCTAGACACACTTGATTCCCTTATGGAGACATATCAATACATAGGTTTTAAGATTCTTACTAGTCAGATATATTCCTCTGTGGGAAATATGGGGTTTTGAGTCTCTTTCACTAAGGAAGGTGTCGGTCTTGTCAATTCCAAAGTTGGTTTTTGAAACGGTCCGTGTGCTTATATCAAACTCTGGTTTTGCATCACCCCACCTCTCCTTCCCCTTTATGCAGGCATAAGAGTGATTTCTAAATGTGAGACTCTGTTCTCTTTCCTAACTCAATTCACGTGTAGCCATGTTTACAGGATCTTCATAAGTGATATCTTATGATAAGTTTCTTTTTCTGTGTGACTTATTTCACTTAGAATCATCGTACCTGAATCCACTCACTTTGCTGCTACTGGTCTTATGACATTGATTTCAGGGCTGAGGGATATTCCATCGTACGTAAGTACCACAATGTTTTGAACCATTTTTATATTTCCTGGGATATTTAAGGTGTACCCAAGTTGAGGTTCTTGTAGTCAGTGCAGCCCTAAATTTGGAGGTGGCTCTTTCTTATTGATTTTCAGTTTTCCCAAGGTATATTCCCTAGACTGGAAGTGGCCTTGGCTCTGTAGCTCTGTTGTTTACTTGTTTTAGGGAACACAATGCACTCCTCCAGTGAGGCAGTTGGCAATTTACATCCCGCCCATCAGCATAACAAGGCTCCCAGTTCTCCAGGGCCTGTCTTGCCTTTCTGGTTTTTACACATTTTGTGGATGTCCCTTTTGACCGGTGGGAAGTGATACTTCTTTGTAGTGCAGATTTGCATTGCCCGCTTGCTTGCTTGGCCAAAAAGGGCGTATGCGTTTTCTCCTGAATATATTCAGGAGAAAACGCATACGCCCTTTTTGGCCAAGTGCACCATTGTCCAAGTTGTGCCCCTCTTCCTGTGCTTTACAGGCGATTCCAAGGTACCTCTTGAAATCTGTTTCCTGCTATTTTGCCTCGCTTTCAAGTCCGCCTCGTTGACTTCCCTCAACAGATTTTTGGACGATAGTTGTCCTTTATCACTCTGCCAGTTTGTGAATTGCTGTGCCCCTGAGCTCCATTTCTCAACTCGTTTTTTGTGAGCTGAACACAAGTCCAAAATTTTGGATCATGTCCTATACTGGTTCCCGGTGGGTGGCTGAGACTTTGGTTAATTCTTCTTCCTGCCGGGAAATTAGAGTGACATGTGCCCGTCCAAATGCCTAACAGCTACTCTCTCATGGGTTCTCCCTCGTCCCTTCCATCCTCTGCCAAATTGGGAACCTGTGCAAACCAGGAGGTTAAAGGGCCTGTCTCTCCAAGTTGGGAGATTGATAGTAAGGCAGTTGGAAAGTCAAACTGGAGCACCAGGAGAGGGACTATTCGTTGAGTTTTAGAAACCTTTCGTATTCACAGTGTGTCCATTCTCTAGGTTTCCTGTACATGTTATAGCTGTAGTAATATTCCCTTGAACCAGGAGAGTTGGGACCCATGGAATGGGGGCCATGCATTATTGCTTGAAAGGGTCTGCATTTGCTCACCCAATCTCACCAATCCTCTCAGTCCCAAGTGTCCAGCCTTATGCCACATCCAGCTGTCATTGTAGATAGGGTCTTTCCAGGTTTCCTCAGACACCCTGAAGGAATTGTAAAGAATTTCCCTGTTTTTTGGTTTTGCTTTTGAAATTCCTTTTTATAGTGGGTTTGAGCTGATTCTCGCTGCCATGTTTATGCCACTCTAGACACACTTGATTCCCTTATGGAGACATATCAATACATAGGTTTTAAGATTCTTACTAGTCAGATATATTCCTCTGTGGGAAATATGGGTTTTCGAGTCTCTTTCACTAAGGAAGGTGTCGGTCTTGTCAATTCCAAAGTTGGTTTTTGAAACGGTCCGTGTGCTTATATCAAACTCTGGTTTTATGCATCACCCCACCTCTCCTTCCCCTTTATGCAGGCATAAGAGTGTTTTCTAAATGTGAGACTCTGTTCTCTTTCCTAACTCAATTCACGTGTAGCCATGTTTACAGGATCTTCATAAGTGATATCTTATGATAAGTTTCTTTTTCTGTGTGACTTATTTCACTTAGAATCATCGTACCTGAATCCACTCACTTTGCTGCTACTGGTCTTATGACATTGATTTCATGGCTGAGGGATATTCCATCGTACGTAAGTACCACAATGTTTTGAACCATTTTTATATTTCCTGGGATATTTAAGGTGTACCCAAGTTGAGGTTCTTGTAGTCAGTGCAGCCCTAAATTTGGAGGTGGCTCTTTCTTATTGATTTTCAGTTTTCCCAAGGTATATTCCCTAGACTGGAAGTGGCCTTGGCTCTGTAGCTCTGTTGTTTACTTGTTTTAGGGAACACAATGCACTCCTCCAGTGAGGCAGTTGGCAATTTACATCCCGCCCATCAGCATAACAAGGCTCCCAGTTCTCCAGGGCCTGTCTTGCCTTTCTGGTTTTTACACATTTTGTGGATGTCCCTTTTGACCGGTGGGAAGTGATACTTCTTTGTAGTGCAGATTTGCATTGCCCGCTTGCTTGCTTGGCCAAAAAGGGCGTATTCGTTTTCTCCTGAATATATTCAGGAGAAAACGCATACGCCCTTTTTGGCCAAGTGCACCATTGTCCAAGTTGTGCCCCTCTTCCTGTGCTTTACAGGCGATTCCAAGGTACCTCTTGAAATCTGTTTCCTGCTATTTTGCCTCGCTTTCAAGTCCGCCTCGTTGACTTCCCTCAACAGATTTTTGGAAGATAGTTGTCCTTTATCACTCTGCCAGTTTGTGAATTGCTGTGCCCCTGAGCTCCATTTCTCAACTCGCTTTTTGTGAGCTGAACGCAAGTCCAAAATTTTGGATCATGTCCTATACTGGTTCCCGGTGGGTGGCTGAGACTTTGGTTAATTCTTCTTCCTGCCGGGAAATTAGAGTGACATGTGCCCGTCCAAATGCCTAACAGCTACTCTCTCATGGGTTCTCCCTCGTCCCTTCCATCCTCTGGCAAATTGGGAACCTGTGCAAACCAGGAGGTTAAAGGGCCTGTCTCTCCAAGTTGGGAGATTGATAGTAAGGCAGTTGGAAAGTCAAACTGGAGCACCAGGAGAGGGACTATTCGTTGAGTTTTAGAAACCTTTCGTATTCACAGTGTGTCCATTCTCTAGGTTTCCTGTACATGTTATAGCTGTAGTAATATTCCCTTGAACCTGGAGAGTTGGGACCCATGGAATGGGGGCCTTGCATTATTGCTTGAAAGGGTCTGCATTTGCTCACCCAATCTCACCAATCCTCTCAGTCCCAAGTGTCCAGCCTTATGCCACATCCAGCTGTCATTGTAGATAGGGTCTTTCCAGGTTTCCTCAGACACCCTGAAGGAATTGTAAAGAATTTCCCTGTTTTTTGGTTTTGCTTTTGAAATTCCTTTTTATAGTGGGTTTGAGCTGATTCTCGCTGCCATGTTTATGCCACTCTAGACACACTTGATTCCCTTATGGAGTCATATCAATACATAGGTTTTAAGATTCTTACTAGTCAGATATATTCCTCTGCGGGAAATATGGGGTTTTGAGTCTCTTTCACTGAGGAAGGTGTAGGTCTTGTGTATTCCAAAGTTGGTTATTGGAACGGTCCCTGTGCTTATATCAAACTCTGGTTTTATGCATCACCCCACCTCTCCTTCCCCTTTATGCAGGCATAAGAGTGTTTTCTAAATGTGAGACTCTGTTCTCTTTCCTAACTCAATTCACGTGTAGCCATGTTTACAGGATCTTCATAAGTGATATCTTATGATAAGTTTCTTTTTCTGTGTGACTTATTTCACTTAGAATCATCGTACCTGAATCCACTCACTTTGCTGCTACTGGTCTTATGACATTGATTTCATGGCTGAGGGATATTCCATCGTACGTAAGTACCACAATGTTTTGAACCATTTTTATATTGCCTGGGATATTTAAGGTGTACCCAAGTTGAGGTTCTTGTAGTCAGTGCAGCCCTAAATTTGGAGGTGGCTCTTTCTTATTGATTTTCAGTTTTCCCAAGGTATATTCCCTAGACTGGAAGTGGCCTTGGCTCTGTAGCTCTGTTGTTTACTTGTTTTAGGGAACACAATGCACTCCTCCAGTGAGGCAGTTGGCAATTTACATCCCGCCCATCAGCATAACAAGGCTCCCAGTTCTCCAGGGCCTGTCTTGCCTTTCTGGTTTTTACACATTTTGTGGATGTCCCTTTTGACCGGTGGGAAGTGATACTTCTTTGTAGTGCAGATTTGCATTGCCCGCTTGCTTGCTTGGCCAAAAAGGGCGTATGCGTTTTCTCCTGAATATATTCAGGAGAAAACGCATACGCCCTTTTTGGCCAAGTGCACCATTGTCCAAGTTGTGCCCCTCTTCCTGTGCTTTACAGGCGATTCCAAGGTACCTCTTGAAATCTGTTTCCTGCTATTTTGCCTCGCTTTCAAGTCCGCCTCGTTGACTTCCCTCAACAGATTTTTGGACGATAGTTGTCCTTTATCACTCTGCCAGTTTGTGAATTGCTGTGCCCCTGAGCTCCATTTCTCAACTCGTTTTTTGTGAGCTGAACGCAAGTCCAAAATTTTGGATCATGTCCTATACTGGTTCCCGGTGGGTGGCTGAGACTTTGGTTAATTCTTCTTCCTGCCGGGAAATTAGAGTGACATGTGCCCGTCCAAATGCCTAACAGCTACTCTCTCATGGGTTCTCCCTCGTCCCTTCCATCCTCTGCCAAATTGGGAACCTGTGCAAACCAGGAGGTTAAAGGGCCTGTCTCTCCAAGTTGGGAGATTGATAGTAAGGCAGTTGGAAAGTCAAACTGGAGCACCAGGAGAGGGACTATTCGTTGAGTTTTAGAAACCTTTCGTATTCACAGTGTGTCCATTCTCTAGGTTTCCTGTACATGTTATAGCTGTAGTAATATTCCCTTGAACCTGGAGAGTTGGGACCCATGGAATGGGGGCCTTGCATTATTGCTTAAAAGGGTCTGCATTTGCTCACCCAATCTCACCAATCCTCGCAGTCCCAAGTGTCCAGCCTTATGCCACATCCAGCTGTCATTGTAGATAGGGTCTTTCCAGGTTTCCTCAGACACCCTGAAGGAATTGTAAAGAATTTCCCTGTTTTTTGGTTTTGCTTTTGAAATTCCTTTTTATAGTGGGTTTGAGCTGATTCTCGCTGCCATGTTTATGCCACTCTAGACACACTTGATTCCCTTATGGAGTCATATCAATACATAGGTTTTAAGATTCTTACTAGTCAGATATATTCCTCTGCGGGAAATATGGGGTTTTGAGTCTCTTTCACTGAGGAAGGTGTAGGTCTTGTGTATTCCAAAGTTGGTTATTGGAACGGTCCCTGTGCTTATATCAAACTCTGGTTTTATGCATCACCCCACCTCTCCTTCCCCTTTATGCAGGCATAAGAGTGTTTTCTAAATGTGAGACTCTGTTCTCTTTCCTAACTCAATTCACGTGTAGCCATGTTTACAGGATCTTCATAAGTGATATCTTATGATAAGTTTCTTTTTCTGTGTGACTTATTTCACTTAGAATCATCGTACCTGAATCCACTCACTTTGCTGCTACTGGTCTTATGACATTGATTTCATGGCTGAGGGATATTCCATCGTACGTAAGTACCACAATGTTTTGAACCATTTTTATATTTCCTGGGATATTTAAGGTGTATCCAAGTTGAGGTTCTTGTAGTCAGTGCAGCCCTAAATTTGGAGGTGGCTCTTTCTTATTGATTTTCAGTTTTCCCAAGGTATATTCCCTAGACTGGAAGTGGCCTTGGCTCTGTAGCTCTGTTGTTTACTTGTTTTAGGGAACACAATGCACTCCTCCAGTGAGGCAGTTGGCAATTTACATCCCGCCCATCAGCATAACAAGGCTCCCAGTTCTCCAGGGCCTGTCTTGCCTTTCTGGTTTTTACACATTTTGTGGATGTCCCTTTTGACCGGTGGGAAGTGATACTTCTTTGTAGTGCAGATTTGCATTGCCCGCTTGCTTGCTTGGCCAAAAAGGGCGTATGCGTTTTCTCCTGAATATATTCAGGAGAAAACGCATACGCCCTTTTTGGCCAAGTGCACCATTGTCCAAATTGTGCCCCTCTTCCTGTGCTTTACAGGCGATTCCAACGTACCTCTTGAAATCTGTTTCCTGCTATTTTGCCTCGCTTTCAAGTCCGCCTCGTTGACTTCCCTCAACAGATTTTTGGGTGATAGTTGTCCTTTATCACTCTGCCAGTTTGTGAATTGCTGTGCCCCTGAGCTCCATTTCTCAACTCGCTTTTTGTGAGCTGAACGCAAGTCCAAAATTTTGGATCATGTCCTATACTGGTTCCCGGTGGGTGGCTGAGACTTTGGTTAATTCTTCTTCCTGCCGGGAAATTAGAGTGACATGTGCCCGTCCAAATGCCTAACAGCTACTCTCTCATGGGTTCTCCCTCGTCCCTTCCATCCTCTGCCAAATTGGGAACCTGTGCAAACCATGAGGTTAAAGGGCCTGTCTCTCCAAGTTGGGAGATTGATAGTAAGGCAGTTGGAAAGTCAAACTGGAGCACCAGGAGAGGGACTATTCGTTGAGTTTTAGAAACCTTTCGTATTCACAGTGTGTCCATTCTCTAGGTTTCCTGTACATGTTATAGCTGTAGTAATATTCCCTTGAACCTGGAGAGTTGGGACCCATGGAATGGGGGCCTTGCATTATTGCTTGAAAGGGTCTGCATTTGCTCACCCAATCTCACCAATCCTCTCAGTCCCAAGTGTCCAGCCTTATGCCACATCCAGCTGTCATTGTAGATGGGGTCTTTCCAGGTTTCCTCAGACACCCTGAAGGAATTGTAAAGAATTTCCCTGTTTTTTGGTTTTGCTTTTGAAATTCCTTTTTATAGTGGGTTTGAGCTGATTCTCGCTGCCATGTTTATGCCACTCTAGACACACTTGATTCCCTTATGGAGACATATCAATACATAGGTTTTAAGATTCTTACTAGTCAGATATATTCCTCTGCGGGAAATATGGGGTTTTGAGTCTCTTTCACTGAGGAAGGTGTAGGTCTTGTGTATTCCAAAGTTGGTTATTGGAACGGTCCCTGTGCTTATATCAAACTCTGGTTTTATGCATCAGCCCACCTCTCCTTCCCCTTTATGCAGGCATAAGAGTGTTTTCTAAATGTGAGACTCTGTTCTCTTTCCTAACTCAGTTCACGTGTAGCCATGTTTACAGGATCTTCATAAGTGATATCTTATGATAAGTTTCTTTTTCTGTGTGACTTATTTCACTTAGAATCATCGTACCTGAATCCACTCACTTTGCTGCTACTGGTCTTATGACATTGATTTCATGGCTGAGGGATATTCCATCGTACGTAAGTACCACAATGTTTTGAACCATTTTTATATTTCCAGGGATATTTAAGGTGTACCCAAGTTGAGGTTCTTGTAGTCAGTGCAGCCCTAAATTTGGAGGTGGCTCTTTCTTATTGATTTTCAGTTTTCCCAAGGTATATTCCCTAGACTGGAAGTGGCCTTGGCTCTGTAGCTCTGTTGTTTACTTGTTTTAGGGAACACAATGCACTCCTCCAGTGAGGCAGTTGGCAGTTTACATCCCGCCCATCAGCATAACAAGGCTCCCAGTTCTCCAGGGCCTGTCTTGCCTTTCTGGTTTTTACACATTTTGTGGATGTCCCTTTTGACCGGTGGGAAGTGATACTTCTTTGTAGTGCAGATTTGCATTGCCCGCTTGCTTGCTTGGCCAAAAAGGGCGTATGCGTTTTCTCCTGAATATATTCAGGAGAAAACGCATACGCCCTTTTTGGCCAAGTGCACCATTGTCCAAGTTGTGCCCCTCTTCCTGTGCTTTACAGGCGATTCCAAGGTACCTCTTGAAATCTGTTTCCTGCTATTTTGCCTCGCTTTCAAGTCCGCCTCGTTGACTTCCCTCAACAGATTTTTGGACGATAGTTGTCCTTTATCACTCTGCCAGTTTGTGAATTGCTGTGCCCCTGAGCTCCATTTCTCAACTCGTTTTTTGTGAGCTGAACGCAAGTCCAAAATTTTGGATCATGTCCTATACTGGTTCCCGGTGGGTGGCTGAGACTTTGGTTAATTCTTCTTCCTGCCGGGAAATTAGAGTGACATGTGCCCGTCCAAATGCCTAACAGCTACTCTCTCATGGGTTCTCCCTCGTCCCTTCCATCCTCTGCCAAATTGGGAACCTGTGCAAACAAGGAGGTTAAAGGGCCTGTCTCTCCAAGTTGGGAGATTGATAGTAAGGCAGTTGGAAAGTCAAACTGGAGCACCAGGAGAGGGACTATTCGTTGAGTTTTAGAAACCTTTCGTATTCACAGTGTGTCCATTCTCTAGGTTTCCTGTACATGTTATAGCTGTAGTAATATTCCCTTGAACCTGGAGAGTTGGGACCCATGGAATGGGGGCCATGCATTATTGCTTGAAAGGGTCTGCATTCGCTCACCCAATCTCACCAATCCTCTCAGTCCCAAGTGTCCAGCCTTATGCCACATCCAGCTGTCATTGTAGATAGGGTCTTTCCAGGTTTCCTCAGACACCCTGAAGGTATTGTAAAGAATTTCCCCGTTTTTTGGTTTTGCTTTTGAAATTCCTTTTTATAGTGGGTTTGAGCTGATTCTCGCTGCCATGTTTATGCCACTCTAGACACACTTGACTCCCTTATGGAGACATATCAATACATAGGTTTTAAGATTCTTACTAGTCAGATATATTCCTCTGTGGGAAATATGGGGTTTTGAGTCTCTTTCACTAAGGAAGGTGTCGGTCTTGTCAATTCCAAAGTTGGTTTTTGAAACGGTCCGTGTGCTTATATCAAACTCTGGTTTTGCATCACCCCACCTCTCCTTCCCCTTTATGCAGGCATAAGAGTGTTTTCTAAATGTGAGACTCTGTTCTCTTTCCTAACTCAATTCACGTGTAGCCATGTTTACAGGATCTTCATAAGTGATATCTTATGATAAGTTTCTTTTTCTGTGTGACTTATTTCACTTAGAATCATCGTACCTGAATCCACTCACTTTGCTGCTACTGGTCTTATGACATTGATTTCAGGGCTGAGGGATATTCCATCGTACGTAAGTACCACAATGTTTTGAACCATTTTTATATTGCCTGGGATATTTAAGGTGTACCCAAGTTGAGGTTCTTGTAGTCAGTGCAGCCCTAAATTTGGAGGTGGCTCTTTCTTATTGATTTTCAGTTTTCCCAAGGTATATTCCCTAGACTGGAAGTGGCCTTGGCTCTGTAGCTCTGTTGTTTACTTGTTTTAGGGAACACAATGCACTCCTCCAGTGAGGCAGTTGGCAATTTACATCCCGCCCATCAGCATAAAAAGGCTCCCAGTTCTCCATGGCCTGTCTTGCCTTTCTGGTTTTTACACATTTTGTGGATGTCCCTTTTGACCGGTGGGAAGTGATACTTCTTTGTAGTGCAGATTTGCATTGCCCGCTTGCTTGCTTGGCCAAAAAGGGCGTATGCGTTTTCTCCTGAATATATTCAGGAGAAAACGCATACGCCCTTTTTGGCCAAGTGCACCATTGTCCAAGTTGTGCCCCTCTTCCTGTGCTTTACAGGCGATTCCAAGGTACCTCTAGAATTCTGTTTCCTGCTATTTTGCCTCGCTTTCAAGTCCGCCTCGTTGACTTCCCTCAACAGATTTTTGGACGTTAGTTGTCCTTTATCACTCTGCCAGTTTGTGAATTGCTGTGCCCCTGAGCTCCATTTCTCAACTCGTTTTTTGTGAGCTGAACACAAGTCCAAAATTTTGGATCATGTCCTATACTGGTTCCCGGTGGGTGGCTGAGACTTTGGTTAATTCTTCTTCCTGCCGGGAAATTAGAGTGACATGTGCCCGTCCAAATGCCTAACAGCTACTCTCTCATGGGTTCTCCCTCGTCCCTTCCATCCTCTGCCAAATTGGGAACCTGTGCAAACCAGGAGGTTAAAGGGCCTGTCTCTCCAAGTTGGGAGATTGATAGTAAGGCAGTTGGAAAGTCAAACTGGAGCACCAGGAGAGGGACTATTCGTTGAGTTTTAGAAACCTTTCGTATTCACAGTGTGTCCATTCTCTAGGTTTCCTGTACATGTTATAGCTGTAGTAATATTCCCTTGAACCTGGAGAGTTGGGACCCATGGAATGGGGGCTTTGCATTATTGCTTGAAAGGGTCTGCATTTGCTCACCCAATCTCACCAATCCTCTCAGTCCCAAGTGTCCAGCCTTATGCCACATCCAGCTGTCATTGTAGATAGGGTCTTTCCAGGTTTCCTCAGACACCCTGAAGGAATTGTAAAGAATTTCCCTGTTTTTTGGTTTTGCTTTTGAAATTCCTTTTTATAGTGGGTTTGAGCTGATTCTCGCTGCCATGTTTATGCCACTGTAGACACACTTGATTCCCTTATGGAGACATATCAATACATAGGTTTTAAGATTCTTACTAGTCAGATATATTCCTCTGTGGGAAATATGGGGTTTTGAGTCTCTTTCACTAAGGAAGGTGTCGGTCTTGTCAATTCCAAAGTTGGTTTTTGAAACGGTCCGTGTGCTTATATCAAACTCTGGTTTTATGCATCACCCCACCTCTCCTTCCCCTTTATGCAGGCATAAGAGTGTTTTCTAAATGCGAGACTCTGTTCTCTTTCCTAACTCAATTCACGTGTAGCCATGTTTACAGGATCTTCATAAGTGATATCTTATGATAAGTTTCTTTTTCTGTGTGACTTATTTCACTTAGAATCATCGTACCTGAATCCACTCACTTTGCTGCTACTGGTCTTATGACATTGATTTCATGGCTGAGGGATATTCCATCGTACGTAAGTACCACAATGTTTTGAACCATTTTTATATTTCCTGGGATATTTAAGGTGTACCCAAGTTGAGGTTCTTGTAGTCAGTGCAGCCCTAAATTTGGAGGTGGCTCTTTCTTATTGATTTTCAGTTTTCCCAAGGTATATTCCCTAGACTGGAAGTGGCCTTGGCTCTGTAGCTCTGTTGTTTACTTGTTTTAGGGAACACAATGCACTCCTCCAGTGAGGCAGTTGGCAATTTACATCCCGCCCATCAGCATAACAAGGCTCCCAGTTCTCCAGGGCCTGTCTTGCCTTTCTGGTTTTTACACATTTTGTGGATGTCCCTTTTGACCGGTGGGAAGTGATACTTCTTTGTAGTGCAGATTTGCATTGCCCGCTTGCTTGCTTGGCCAAAAAGGGCGTATGCGTTTTCTCCTGAATATATTCAGGAGAAAACGCATACGCCCTTTTTGGCCAAGTGCACCATTGTCCAAGTTGTGCCCCTCTTCCTGTGCTTTACAGGCGATTCCAAGGTACCTCTTGAAATCTGTTTCCTGCTATTTTGCCTCGCTTTCAAGTCCGCCTCGTTGACTTCCCTCAACAGATTTTTGGACGATAGTTGTCCTTTATCACTCTGCCAGTTTGTGAATTGCTGTGCCCCTGAGCTCCATTTCTCAACTCGCTTTTTGTGAGCTGAACGCAAGTCCAAAATTTTGGATCATGTCCTATACTGGTTCCCGGTGGGTGGCTGAGACTTTGGTTAATTCTTCTTCCTGCCGGGAAATTAGAGTGACATGTGCCCGTCCAAATGCCTAACAGCTACTCTCTCATGGGTTCTCCCTCGTCCCTTCCATCCTCTGCCAAATTGGGAACCTGTGCAAACCAGGAGGTTAAAGGGCCTGTCTCTCCAAGTTGGGAGATTGATAGTAAGGCAGTTGGAAAGTCAAACTGGAGCACCAGGAGAGGGACTATTCGTTGAGTTTTAGAAACCTTTCGTATTCACAGTGTGTCCATTCTCTAGGTTTCCTGTACATGTTATAGCTGTAGTAATATTCCCTTGAACCTGGAGAGTTGGGACCCATGGAATGGGGGCCTTGCATTATTGCTTGAAAGGGTCTGCATTTGCTCACCCAATCTCACCAATCCTCTCAGTCCCAAGTGTCCAGCCTTATGCCACATCCAGCTGTCATTGTAGATAGGGTCTTTCCAGGTTTCCTCAGACACCCTGAAGGAATTGTAAAGAATTTCCCTGTTTTTTGGTTTTGCTTTTGAAATTCCTTTTTATAGTGGGTTTGAGCTGATTCTCGCTGCCATGTTTATGCCACTCTAGACACACTTGATTCCCTTATGGAGTGATATCAATACATAGGTTTTAAGATTCTTACTAGTCAGATATATTCCTCTGCGGGAAATATGGGGTTTTGAGTCTCTTTCACTGAGGAAGGTGTAGGTCTTGTGTATTCCAAAGTTGGTTATTGGAACGGTCACTGTGCTTATATCAAACTCTGGTTTTATGCATCACCCCACCTCTCCTTCCCCTTTATGCAGGCATAAGAGTGTTTTCTAAATGTGAGACTCTGTTCTCTTTCCTAACTCAATTCACGTGTAGCCATGTTTACAGGATCTTCATAAGTGATATCTTATGATAAGTTTCTTTTTCTGTGTGACTTATTTCACTTAGAATCATCGTACCTGAATCCACTCACTTTGCTGCTACTGGTCTTATGACATTGATTTCAGGGCTGAGGGATATTCCATCGTACGTAAGAACCACAATGTTTTGAACCATTTTTATATTTCCTGGGATATTTAAGGTGTACCCAAGTTGAGGTTCTTGTAGTCAGTGCAGCCCTAAATTTGGAGGTGGCTCTTTCTTATTGATTTTCAGTTTTCCCAAGGTATATTCCCTAGACTGGAAGTGGCCTTGGCTCTGTAGCTCTGTTGTTTACTTGTTTTAGGGAACACAATGCACTCCTCCAGTGAGGCAGTTGGCAATTTACATCCCGCCCATCAGCATAACAAGGCTCCCAGTTCTCCAGGGCCTGTCTTGCCTTTCTGGTTTTTACACATTTTGTGGATGTCCCTTTTGACCGGTGGGAAGTGATACTTCTTTGTAGTGCAGATTTGCATTGCCCGCTTGCTTGCTTGGCCAAAAAGGGCGTATGCGTTTTCTCCTGAATATATTCAGGAGAAAACGCATACGCCCTTTTTGGCCAAGTGCACCATTGTCCAAGTTGTGCCCCTCTTCCTGTGCTTTACAGGCGATTCCAAGGTACCTCTTGAAATCTGTTTCCTGCTATTTTGCCTCGCTTTCAAGTCCGCCTCGTTGACTTCCCTCAACAGATTTTTGGACGATAGTTGTCCTTTATCACTCTGCCAGTTTGTGAATTGCTGTGCCCCTGAGCTCCATTTCTCAACTCGCTTTTTGTGAGCTGAACGCAAGTCCAAAATTTTGGATCATGTCCTATACTGGTTCCCGGTGGGTGGCTGAGACTTTGGTTAATTCTTCTTCCTGCCGGGAAATTAGAGTGACATGTGCCCGTCCAAATGCCTAACAGCTACTCTCTCATGGGTTCTCCCTCGTCCCTTCCATCCTCTGCCAAATTGGGAACCTGTGCAAACCAGGAGGTTAAAGGGCCTGTCTCTCCAAGTTGGGAGATTGATAGTAAGGCAGTTGGAAAGTCAAACTGGAGCACCAGGAGAGGGACTATTCGTTGAGTTTTAGAAACCTTTCGTATTCACAGTGTGTCCATTCTCTAGGTTTCCTGTACATGTTATAGCTGTAGTAATATTCCCTTGAACCTGGAGAGTTGGGACCCATGGAATGGGGGCCTTGCATTATTGCTTGAAAGGGTCTGCATTTGCTCACCCAATCTCACCAATCCTCTCAGTCCCAAGTGTCCAGCCTTATGCCACATCCAGCTGTCATTGTAGATAGGGTCTTTCCAGGTTTCCTCAGACACCCTGAAGGAATTGTAAAGAATTTCCCTGTTTTTTGGTTTTGCTTTTGAAATTCCTTTTTATAGTGGGTTTGAGCTGATTCTCGCTGCAATGTTTATGCCACTCTAGACACACTTGATTCCCTTATGTAGTGATATCAATACATAGGTTTTAAGATTCTTACTAGTCAGATATATTCCTCTGCGGGAAATATGGGGTTTTGAGTCTCTTTCACTGAGGAAGGTGTAGGTCTTGTGTATTCCAAAGTTGGTTATTGGAACGGTCCCTGTGCTTATATCAAACTCTGGTTTTATGCATCACCCCACCTCTCCTTCCCCTTTATGCAGGCATAAGAGTGTTTTCTAAATGTGAGACTCTGTTCTCTTTCCTAACTCAGTTCACGTGTAGCCATGTTTACAGGATCTTCATAAGTGATATCTTATGATAAGTTTCTTTTTCTGTGTGACTTATTTCACTTAGAATCATCGTACCTGAATCCACTCACTTTGCTGCTACTGGTCTTATGACATTGATTTCATCGCTGAGGGATATTCCATCATACGTAAGTACCACAATGTTTTGAACCATTTTTATATTTCCTGGGATATTTAAGGTGTACCCAAGTTGAGGTTCTTGTAGTCAGTGCAGCCCTAAATTTGGAGGTGGCTCTTTCTTATTGATTTTCAGTTTTCCCAAGGTATATTCCCTAGACTGGAAGTGGCCTTGGCTCTGTAGCTCTGTTGTTTACTTGTTTTAGGGAACACAATGCACTCCTCCAGTGAGGCAGTTGGCAGTTTACATACCGCCCATCAGCATAACAAGGCTCCCAGTTCTCCAGGGCCTGTCTTGCCTTTCTGGTTTTTACACATTTTGTGGATGTCCCTTTTGACCGGTGGGAAGTGATACTCCTATGTAGTGCAGATTTGCATTGCCCGCTTGCTTGCTTGGCCAAAAAGGGCGTATGCGTTTTCTCCTGAATATATTCAGGAGAAAACGCATACGCCCTTTTTGGCCAAGTGCACCATTGTCCAAGTTGTGCCCCTCTTCCTGTGCTTTACAGGCGATTCCAAGGTACCTCTAGAAATCTGTTTCCTGCTATTTTGCCTCGCTTTCAAGTCCGCCTCGTTGACTTCCCTCAACAGATTTTTGGACGATAGTTGTCCTTTATCACTCTGTCAGTTTGTGAATTGCTGTGCCCCTGAGCTCCATTTATCAACTCGTTTTTTGTGAGCTGAACACAAGTCCAAAATTTTGGATCATGTCCTATACTGGTTCCCGGTGGGTGGCTGAGACTTTGGTTAATTCTTCTTCCTGCCGGGAAATTAGAGTGACATGTGCCCGTCCAAATGCCTAACAGCTACTCTCTCATGGGTTCTCCCTCGTCCCTTCCATCCTCTGCCAAATTGGGAACCTGTGCAAACCAGGAGGTTAAAGGGCCTGTCTCTCCAAGTTGGGAGATTGATAGTAAGGCAGTTGGAAAGTCAAACTGGAGCACCAGGAGAGGGACTATTCGTTGAGTTTTAGAAACCTTTCGTATTCACAGTGTGTCCATTCTCTAGGTTTCCTGTACATGTTATAGCTGTAGTAATATTCCCTTGAACCTGGAGAGTTGGGACCCATTGAATGGGGGCTTTGCATTATTGCTTGAAAGGGTCTGCATTTGCTCACCCAATCTCACCAATCCTCTCAGTCCCAAGTGTCCAGCCTTATGCCACATCCAGCTGTCATTGTAGATAGGGTCTTTCCAGGTTTCCTCAGACACCCTGAAGGAATTGTAAAGAATTTCCCTGTTTTTTGGTTTTGCTTTTGAAATTCCTTTTTATAGTGGGTTTGAGCTGATTCTCGCTGCCATGTTTATGCCACTCTAGACACACTTGATTCCCTTATGGAGACATATCAATACATAGGTTTTAAGATTCTTACTAGTCAGATATATTCCTCTGTGGGAAATATGGGGTTTTGAGTCTCTTTCACTAAGGAAGGTGTCGGTCTTGTCAATTCCAAAGTTGGTTTTTGAAACGGTCCGTGTGCTTATATCAAACTCTGGTTTTATGCATCACCCCACCTCTCCTTCCCCTTTATGCAGGCATAAGAGTGTTTTCTAAATGTGAGACTCTGTTCTCTTTCCTAACTCAATTCACGTGTAGCCATGTTTACAGGATCTTCATAAGTGATATCTTATGATAAGTTTCTTTTTCTGTGTGACTTATTTCACTTAGAATCATCGTACCTGAATCCACTCACTTTGCTGCTACTGGTCTTATGACATTGATTTCATGGCTGAGGGATATTCCATCGTACGTAAGTACCACAATGTTTTGAACCATTTTTATATTGCCTGGGATATTTAAGGTGTACCCAAGTTGAGGTTCTTGTAGTCAGTGCAGCCCTAAATTTGGAGGTGGCTCTTTCTTATTGATTTTCAGTTTTCCCAAGGTATATTCCCTAGACTGGAAGTGGCCTTGGCTCTGTAGCTCTGTTGTTTACTTGTTTTAGGGAACACAATGCACTCCTCCAGTGAGGCAGTTGGCAATTTACATCCCGCCCATCAGCATAACAAGGCTCCCAGTTCTCCAGGGCCTGTCTTGCCTTTCTGGTTTTTACACATTTTGTGGATGTCCCTTTTGACCGGTGGGAAGTGATACTTCTTGGTAGTGCAGATTTGCATTGCCCGCTTGCTTGCTTGGCCAAAAAGGGCGTATGCATTTTCTCCTGAATATATTCAGGAGAAAACGCATACGCCCTTTTTGGCCAAGTGCACCATTGTCCAAGTTGTGCCCCTCTTCCTGTGCTTTACAGGTGATTCCAAGGTACCTCTTGAAATCTGTTTCCTGCTATTTTGCCTCGCTTTCAAGTCCGCCTCGTTGACTTCCCTCAACAGATTTTTGGACGATAGTTGTCCTTTATCACTCTGCCAGTTTGTGAATTGCTGTGCCCCTGAGCTCCATTTCTCAACTCGCTTTTTGTGAGCTGAACGCAAGTCCAAAATTTTGGATCATGTCCTATACTGGTTCCCGGTGGGTGGCTGAGACTTTGGTTAATTCTTCTTCCTGCCGGGAAATTAGAGTGACATGTGCCCGTCCAAATGCCTAACAGCTACTCTCTCATGGGTTCTCCCTCGTCCCTTCCATCCTCTGCCAAATTGGGAACCTGTGCAAACCAGGAGGTTAAAGGGCCTGTCTCTCCAAGTTGGGAGATTGATAGTAAGGCAGTTGGAAAGTCAAACTGGAGCACCAGGAGAGGGACTATTCGTTGAGTTTTAGAAACCTTTCGTATTCACAGTGTGTCCATTCTCTAGGTTTCCTGTACATGTTATAGCTGTAGTAATATTCCCTTGAACCTGGAGAGTTGGGACCCATGAAATGGGGGCCTTGCATTATTGCTTGAAAGGGTCTGCATTTGCTCACCCAATCTCACCAATCCTCTCAGTACCAAGTGTCCAGCCTTATGCCACATCCAGCTGTCATTGTAGATAGGGTCTTTCCAGGTTTCCTCAGACACCCTGAAGGAATTGTAAAGAATTTCCCTGTTTTTTGGTTTTGCTTTTGAAATTCCTTTTTATAGTGGGTTTGAGCTGATTCTCGCTGCCATGTTTATGCCACTCTAGACACACTTGATTCCCTTATGGAGTCATATCAATACATAGGTTTTAAGATTCTTACTAGTCAGATATATTCCTCTGCGGGAAATATGGTGTTTTGAGTCTCTTTCACTGAGGAAGGTGTAGGTCTTGTGTATTCCAAAGTTGGTTATTGGAACGGTCCGTGTGCTTATATCAAACTCTGGTTTTATGTATCACCCCACCTCTCCTTCCCCTTTATGCAGGCATAAGAGTGTTTTCTAAATGTGAGACTCTGTTCTCTTTCCTAACTCAATTCACGTGTAGCCATGTTTACAGGATCTTCATAAGTGATATCTTATGATAAGTTTCTTTTTCTGTGTGACTTATTTCACTTAGAATCATCGTACCTGAATCCACTCACTTTGCTGCTACTGGTCTTATGACATTGATTTCATGGCTGAGGGATATTCCATCGTACGTAATTACCACAATGTTTTGAACCATTTTTATATTTCCTGGGATATTTAAGGTGTACCCAAGTTGAGGTTCTTGTAGTCAGTGCAGCCCTAAATTTGGAGGTGGCTTTTTCTTATTGATTTTCAGTTTTCCCAAAGTATATTCCCTAGACTGGAAGTGGCCTTGGCTCTGTAGCTCTGTTGTTTACTTGTTTTAGGGAACACAATGCACTCCTCCAGTGAGGCAGTTGGCAATTTACATCCCGCCCATCAGCATAACAAGGCTCCCAGTTCTCCAGGGCCTGTCTTGCCTTTCTGGTTTTTACACATTTTGTGGATGTCCCTTTTGACCGGTGGGAAGTGATACTTCTTTGTAGTGCAGATTTGCATTGCCCGCTTGCTTGCTTGGCCAAAAAGGGCGTATGCGTTTTCTCCTGAATATATTCAGGAGAAAACGCATACGCCCTTTTTGGCCAAGTGCACCATTGTCCAAGTTGTGCCCCTCTTCCTGTGCTTTACAGGCGATTCCAAGGTACCTCTTGAAATCTGTTTCCTGCTATTTTGCCTCACTTTCAAGTCCGCCTCGTTGACTTCCCTCAACAGATTTTTGGACGATAGTTGTCCTTTATCACTCTGCCAGTTTGTGAATTGCTGTGCCCCTGAGCTCCATTTCTCAACTTGCTTTTTGTGAGCTGAACGCAAGTCCAAAATTTTGGATCATGTCCTATACTGGTTCCCGGTGGGTGGCTGAGACTTTGGTTAATTCTTCTTCCTGCCGGGAAATTAGAGTGACATGTGCCCGTCCAAATGCCTAACAGCTACTCTCTCATGGGTTCTCCCTCGTCCCTTCCATCCTCTGCCAAATTGGGAACCTGTGCAAACCAGGAGGTTAAAGGGCCTGTCTCTCCAAGTTGGGAGATTGATAGTAAGGCAGTTGGAAAGTCAAACTGGAGCACCAGGAGAGGGACTATTCATTGAGTTTTAGAAACCTTTCGTATTCACAGTGTGTCCATTCTCTAGGTTTTCTGTACATGTTATAGCTGTAGTAATATTCCCTTGAACCTGGAGAGTTGGGACCCATGGAATGGGGGCCATGCATTATTGCTTGAAAGGGTCTGCATTTGCTCACCCAATCTCACCAATCCTCTCAGTCCCAAGTGTCCAGCCTTATGCCACATCCAGCTGTCATTGTAGATAGGGTCTTTCCAGGTTTCCTCAGACACCCTGAAGGAATTGTAAAGAATTTCCCTGTTTTTTGGTTTTGCTTTTGAAATTCCTTTTTATAGTGGGTTTGAGCTGATTCTCGCTGCCATGTTTATGCCACTCTAGACACACTTGATTCCCTTATGCTGACATATCAATATATAGGTTTTAAGATTCTTACTAGTCAGATATATTCCTCTGCGGGAAATATGGGGTTTTGAGTCTCTTTCAGTGAGGAAGGTGTAGGTCTTGTCTATTCCAAAGTTGGTTTTTGGAACGGTCCCTGTGCTTATATCAAACTCTGGTTTTATGCATCACCCGACCTCTCCATCCCCTTTATGCAGGCATAAGTGTGTTTTCTAAATGTGAGACTCTGTTCTCTTTCCTAACTCAGTTCACGTGTAGCCATGTTTACAGGATCTTCATAAGTGATATCTTATGATAAGTTTCTTTTTCTGTGTGACTTATTTCACTTAGAATCATCGTACCTGAATCCACTCACTTTGCTGCTACTGGTCTTATGACATTGATTTCATGGCTGAGGGATATTCCATCGTACGTAAGTACCACAATGTTTTGAACCATTTTTATATTTCCTGGGATATTTAAGGTGTACCCAAGTTGAGGTTCTTGTAGTCAGTGCAGCCCTAAATTTGGAGGTGGCTCTTTCTTATTGATTTTCAGTTTTCCCAAGGTATATTCCCTAGACTGGAAGTGGCCTTGGCTCTGTAGCTCTGTTGTTTACTTGTTTTAGGGAACACAATGCACTCCTCCAGTGAGGCAGTTGGCAGTTTACATCCCGCCCATCAGCATAACAAGGCTCCCAGTTCTCCAGGGCCTGTCTTGCCTTTCTGGTTTTTACACATTTTGTGGATGTCCCTTTTGACCGGTGGGAAGTGATACTTCTTTGTAGTGCAGATTTGCATTGCCCGCTTGCTTGCTTGGCCAAAAAGGGCGTATGCGTTTTCTCCTGAATATATTCAGGAGAAAACGCATACGCCCTTTTTGGCCAAGTGCACCATTGTCCAAGTTGTGCCCCTCTTCCTGTGCTTTACAGGCGATTCCAAGGTACCTCTTGAAATCTGTTTCCTGCTATTTTGCCTCGCTTTCAAGTCCGCCTCGTTGACTTCCCTCAACAGATTTTTGGACGACAGTTGTCCTTTATCACTCTGCCAGTTTGTGAATTGCTGTGCCCCTGAGCTCAATTTCTCAACTCGCTTTTTGTGAGCTGAACGCAAGTCCAAAATTTTGGATCATGTCCTATACTGGTTCCCGGTGGGTGGCTGAGACTTTGGTTAATTCTTCTTCCTGCCGGGAAATTAGAGTGACATGTGCCCGTCCAAATGCCTAACAGCTACTCTCTCATGGGTTCTCCCTCGTCCCTTCCATCCTCTGGCAAATTGGGAACCTGTGCAAACCAGGAGGTTAAAGGGCCTGTCTCTCCAAGTTGGGAGATTGATAGTAAGGCAGTTGGAAAGTCAAACTGGAGCACCAGGAGAGGGACTATTCGTTGAGTTTTAGAAACCTTTCGTATTCACAGTGTGTCCATTCTCTAGGTTTCCTGTACATGTTATAGCTGTAGTAATATTCCCTTGAACCTGGAGAGTTGGGACCCATGGAATGGGGGCCTTGCATTATTGCTTGAAAGGGTCTGCATTTGCTCACCCAATCTCACCAATCCTCTCAGTCCCAAGTGTCCAGCCTTATGCCACATCCAGCTGTCATTGTAGATAGGGTCTTTCCAGGTTTCCTCAGACACCCTGAAGGAATTGTAAAGAATTTCCCTGTTTTTTGGTTTTGCTTTTGAAATTCCTTTTTATAGTGGGTTTGAGCTGATTCTCGCTGCCATGTTTATGCCACTCTAGACACACTTGATTCCCTTATGGAGTCATATCAATACATAGGTTTTAAGATTCTTACTAGTCAGATATATTCCTCTGCGGGAAATATGGGGTTTTGAGTCTCTTTCACTGAGGAAGGTGTAGGTCTTGTGTATTCCAAAGTTGGTTATTGGAACGGTCCCTGTGCTTATATCAAACTCTGGTTTTATGCATCACCCCACCTCTCCTTCCCCTTTATGCAGGCATAAGAGTGTTTTCTAAATGTGAGACTCTGTTCTCTTTCCTAACTCAATTCACGTGTAGCCATGTTTACAGGATCTTCATAAGTGATATCTTATGATAAGTTTCTTTTTCTGTGTGACTTATTTCACTTAGAATCATCGTACCTGAATCCACTCACTTTGCTGCTACTGGTCTTATGACATTGATTTCATGGCTGAGGGATATTCCATCGTACGTAAGTACCACAATGTTTTGAACCATTTTTATATTTCCTGGGATATTTAAGGTGTACCCAAGTTGAGGTTCTTGTAGTCAGTGCAGCCCTAAATTTGGAGGTGGCTCTTTCTTATTGATTTTCAGTTTTCCCAAGGTATATTCCCTAGACTGGAAGTGGCCTTGGCTCTGTAGCTCTGTTGTTTACTTGTTTTAGGGAACACAATGCACTCCTCCAGTGAGGCAGTTGGCAATTTACATCCCGCCCATCAGCATAACAAGGCTCCCAGTTCTCCAGGGCCTGTCTTGCCTTTCTGGTTTTTACACATTTTGTGGATGTCCCTTTTGACCGGTGGGAAGTGATATTTCTTTGTAGTGCAGATTTGCATTGCCCGCTTGCTTGCTTGGCCAAAAAGGGCGTATGCGTTTTCTCCTGAATATATTCAGGGGAAAACGCATACTCCCTTTTTGGCCAAGTGCACCATTGTCCAAGTTGTGCCCCTCTTCCTATGCTTTACAGGCGATTCCAAGGTACCTCTTGAAATCTGTTTCCTGCTATTTTGCCTCGCTTTCAAGTCCGCCTCGTTGACTTCCCTCAACAGATTTTTGGACGATAGTTGTCCTTTATCACTCTGCCAGTTTGTGAATTGCTGTGCCCCTGAGCTCCATTTCTCAACTCGCTTTTTGTGAGCTGAACGCAAGTCCAAAATTTTGGATCATGTCCTATACTGGTTCCCAGTGGGTGGCTGAGACTTTGGTTAATTCTTCTTCCTGCCGGGAAATTAGAGTGACATGTGCCCGTCCAAATGCCTAACAGCTACTCTCTCATGGGTTCTCCCTCGTCCCTTCCATCCTCTGCCAAATTGGGAACCTGTGCAAACCAGGAGGTTAAAGGGCCTGTCTCTCCAAGTTGGGAGATTGATAGTAAGGCAGTTGGAAAGTCAAACTGGAGCACCAGGAGAGGGACTATTCGTTGAGTTTTAGAAACCTTTCGTATTCACAGTGTGTCCATTCTCTAGGTTTCCTGTACATGTTATAGCTGTAGTAATATTCCCTTGAACCTGGAGAGTTGGGACCCATGGAATGGGGGCCTTGCATTATTGCTTGAAAGGGTCTGCATTTGCTCACCCAATCTCACCAATCCTCTCAGTCCCAAGTGTCCAGCCTTATGCCACATCCAGCTGTCATTGTAGATAGGGTCTTTCCAGGTTTCCTCAGACACCCTGAAGGAATTGTAAAGAATTTCCCTGTTTTTTGGTTTTGCTTTTGAAATTCCTTTTTATAGTGGGTTTGAGCTGATTCTCGCTGCCATGTTTATGCCACTCTAGACACACTTGATTCCCTTATGGAGTCATATCAATACATAGGTTTTAAGATTCTTACTAGACAGATATATTCCTCTGCGGGAAATATGGGGTTTTGAGTCTCTTTCAATGAGGAAGGTGTAGGTCTTGTCTATTCCAAAGTTGGTTTTTGGAACGGTCCCTGTGCTTATATCAAACTCTGGTTTTATGCATCACCCCACCTCTCCTTCCCCTTTATGCAGGCATAAGAGTGTTTTCTAAATGTGAGACTCTGTTCTCTTTCCTAACTCAGTTCACGTGTAGCCATGTTTACAGGATCTTCATAAGTGATATCTTATGATAAGTTTCTTTTTCTGTGTGACTTATTTCACTTAGAATCATCGTACCTGAATCCACTCACTTTGCTGCTACTGGTCTTATGACATTGATTTCATGGCTGAGGGATATTCCATCGTACGTAAGTACCACAATGTTTTGAACCATTTTTATATTTCCTGGGATATTTAAGGTGTACCCAAGTTGAGGTTCTTGTAGTCAGTGCAGCCCTAAATTTGGAGGTGGCTCTTTCTTATTGATTTTCAGTTTTCCCAAGGTATATTCCCTAGACTGGAAGTGGCCTTGGCTCTGTAGCTCTGTTGTTTACTTGTTTTAGGGAACACAATGCACTCCTCCAGTGAGGCAGTTGGCAATTTACATCCCGCCCATCAGCATAACAAGGCTCCCAGTTCTCCAGGGCCTGTCTTGCCTTTCTGGTTTTTACACATCTTGTGGATGTCCCTTTTGACCTGTGGGAAGTGATACTTCTTTGTAGTGCAGATTTGCATTGCCCGCTTGCTTGCTTGGCCAAAAAGGGCGTATGCGTTTTCTCCTGAATATATTCAGGAGAAAACGCATACGCCCTTTTTGGCCAAGTGCACCATTGTCCAAGTTGTGCCCCTCTTCCTGTGCTTTACAGGCGATTCCAAGGTACCTCTTGAAATCTGTTTCCTGCTATTTTGCCTCGCTTTCAAGTCCGCCTCGTTGACTTCCCTCAACAGATTTTTGGACGATAGTTGTCCTTTATCACTCTGCCAGTTTGTGAATTGCTGTGCCCCTGAGCTCCATTTCTCAACTCGCTTTTTGTGAGCTGAACGCAAGTCCAAAATTTTGGATCATGTCCTATACTGGTTCCCGGTGGGTGGCTGAGACTTTGGTTAATTCTTCTTCCTGCCGGGAAATTAGAGTGACATGTGCCCGTCCAAATGCCTAACAGCTACTCTCTCATGGGTTCTCCCTCGTCCCTTCCATCCTCTGCCAAATTGGGAACCTGTGCAAACCAGGAGGTTAAAGGGCCTGTCTCTCCAAGTTGGGAGATTGATAGTAAGGCAGTTGGAAAGTCAAACTGGAGCACCAGGAGAGGGACTATTCGTTGAGTTTTAGAAACCTTTCGTATTCACAGTGTGTCCATTCTCTAGGTTTCCTGTACATGTTATAGCTGTAGTAATATTCCCTTGAACCTGGAGAGTTGGGACCCATGGAATGGGGGCCTTGCATTATTGCTTGAAAGGGTCTGCATTTGCTCACCCAATCTCACCAATCCTCTCAGTCCCAAGTGTCCAGCCTTATGCCACATCCAGCTGTCATTGTAGATAGGGTCTTTCCAGGTTTCCTCAGACACCCTGAAGGAATTGTAAAGAATTTCCCTGTTTTTTGGTTTTGCTTTTGAAATTCCTTTTTATAGTGGGTTTGAGCTGATTCTCGCTGCCATGTTTATGCCACTCTAGACACACTTGATTCCCTTATGGAGTCATATCAATACATAGGTTTTAAGATTCTTACTAGTCAGATATATTCCTCTGCGGGAAATATGGGGTTTTGAGTCTCTTTCACTGAGGAAGGTGTAGGTCTTGTGTATTCCAAAGTTGGTTATTGGAACGGTCCCTGTGCTTATATCAAACTCTGGTTTTATGCATCACCCCACCTCTCCTTCCCCTTTATGCAGGCATAAGAGTGTTTTCTAAATGTGAGACTCTGTTCTCTTTCCTAACTCAATTCACGTGTAGCCATGTTTACAGGATCTTCATAAGTGATATCTTATGATAAGTTTCTTTTTCTGTGTGACTTATTTCACTTAGAATCATCGTACCTGAATCCACTCACTTTGCTGCTACTGGTCTTATGACATTGATTTCATGGCTGAGGGATATTCCATCGTACGTAAGTACCACAATGTTTTGAACCATTTTTATATTTCCTGGGATATTTAAGGTGTACCCAAGTTGAGGTTCTTGTAGTCAGTGCAGCCCTCAATTCGGAGGTGGCTCTTTCTTATTGATTTTCAGTTTTCCCAAGGTATATTCCCTAGACTGGAAGTGGCCTTGGCTCTGTAGCTCTGTTGTTTACTTGTTTTAGGGAACACAATGCACTCCTCCAGTGAGGCAGTTGGCAATTTACATCCCGCCCATCAGCATAACAAGGCTCCCAGTTCTCCAGGGCCTGTCTTGCCTTTCTGGTTTTTACACATTTTGTGGATGTCCCTTTTGACCGGTGGGAAGTGATATTTCTTTGTAGTGCAGATTTGCATTGCCCGCTTGCTTGCTTGGCCAAAAAGGGCGTATGCGTTTTCTCCTGAATATATTCAGGGGAAAACGCATACGCCCTTTTTGGCCAAGTGCACCATTGTCCAAGTTGTGCCCCTCTTCCTATGCTTTACAGGCGATTCCAAGGTACCTCTTGAAATCTGTTTCCTGCTATTTTGCCTCGCTTTCAAGTCCGCCTCGTTGACTTCCCTCAACAGATTTTTGGACGATAGTTGTCCTTTATCACTCTGCCAGTTTGTGAATTGCTGTGCCCCTGAGCTCCATTTCTCAACTCGCTTTTTGTGAGCTGAACGCAAGTCCAAAATTTTGGATCATGTCCTATACTGGTTCCCGGTGGGTGGCTGAGACTTTGGTTAATTCTTCTTCCTGCCGGGAAATTAGAGTGACATGTGCCCGTCCAAATGCCTAACAGCTACTCTCTCATGGATTCTCCCTCGTCCCTTCCATCCTCTGCCAAATTGGGAACCTGTGCAAACCAGGAGGTTAAAGGGCCTGTCTCTCCAAGTTGGGAGATTGATAGTAAGGCAGTTGGAAAGTCAAACTGGAGCACCAGGAGAGGGACTATTCGTTGAGTTTTAGAAACCTTTCGTATTCACAGTGTGTCCATTCTCTAGGTTTCCTGTACATGTTATAGCTGTAGTAATATTCCCTTGAACCTGGAGAGTTGGGACCCATGGAATGGGGGCCTTGCATTATTGCTTGAAAGGGTCTGCATTTGCTCACCCAATCTCACCAATCCTCTCAGTCCCAAGTGTCCAGCCTTATGCCACATCCAGCTGTCATTGTAGATAGGGTCTTTCCAGGTTTCCTCAGACACCCTGAAGGAATTGTAAAGAATTTCCCTGTTTTTTGGTTTTGCTTTTGAAATTCCTTTTTATAGTGGGTTTGAGCTGATTCTCGCTGCCATGTTTATGCCACTCTAGACACACTTGATTCCCTTATGGAGTCATATCAATACATAGGTTTTAAGATTCTTACTAGTCAGATATATTCCTCTGCGGGAAATATGGGGTTTTGAGTCTCTTTCAATGAGGAAGGTGTAGGTCTTGTCTATTCCAAAGTTGGTTTTTGGAACGGTCCCTGTGCTTATATCAAACTCTGGTTTTATGCATCACCCCACCTCTCCTTCCCCTTTATGCAGGCATAAGAGTGTTTTCTAAATGTGAGACTCTGTTCTCTTTCCTAACTCAGTTCACGTGTAGCCATGTTTACAGGATCTTCATAAGTGATATCTTATGATAAGTTTCTTTTTCTGTGTGACTTATTTCACTTAGAATCATCGTACCTGAATCCACTCACTTTGCTGCTACTGGTCTTATGACATTGATTTCATGGCTGAGGGATATTCCATCGTACGTAAGTACCACAATGTTTTGAACCATTTTTATATTGCCTGGGATATTTAAGGTGTACCCAAGTTGAGGTTCTTGTAGTCAGTGCAGCCCTAAATTTGGAGGTGGCTCTTTCTTATTGATTTTCAGTTTTCCCAAGGTATATTCCCTAGACTGGAAGTGGCCTTGGCTCTGTAGCTCTGTTGTTTACTTGTTTTAGGGAACACAATGCACTCCTCCAGTGAGGCAGTTGGCAATTTACATCCCGCCCATCAGCATAACAAGGCTCCCAGTTCTCCAGGGCCTGTCTTGCCTTTCTGGTTTTTACACATCTTGTGGATGTCCCTTTTGACCTGTGGGAAGTGATACTTCTTTGTAGTGCAGATTTGCATTGCCCGCTTGCTTGCTTGGCCAAAAAGGGCGTATGCGTTTTCTCCTGAATATATTCAGGAGAAAACGCATACGCCCTTTTTGGCCAAGTGCACCATTGTCCAAGTTGTGCCCCTCTTCCTGTGCTTTACAGGCGATTCCAAGGTACCTCTTGAAATCTGTTTCCTGCTATTTTGCCTCACTTTCAAGTCCGCCTCGTTGACTTCCCTCAACAGATTTTTGGACGATAGTTGTCCTTTATCACTCTGCCAGTTTGTGAATTGCTGTGCCCCTGAGCTCCATTTCTCAACTCGCTTTTTGTGAGCTGAACGCAAGTCCAAAATTTTGGATCATGTCCTATACTGGTTCCCGGTGGGTGGCTGAGACTTTGGTTAATTCTTCTTCCTGCCGGGAAATTAGAGTGACATGTGCCCGTCCAAATGCCTAACAGCTACTCTCTCATGGGTTCTCCCTCGTCCCTTCCATCCTCTGCCAAATTGGGAACCTGTGCAAACCAGGAGGTTAAAGGGCCTGTCTCTCCAAGTTGGGAGATTGATAGTAAGGCAGTTGGAAAGTCAAACTGGAGCACCAGGAGAGGGAATATTCGTTGAGTTTTAGAAACCTTTCGTATTCACAGTGTGTCCATTCTCTAGGTTTCCTGTACATGTTATAGCTGTAGTAATATTCCCTTGAACCTGGAGAGTTGGGACCCATGGAATGGGGGCCTTGCATTATTGCTTGAAAGGGTCTGCATTTGCTCACCCAATCTCACCAATCCTCTCAGTCCCAAGTGTCCAGCCTTATGCCACATCCAGCTGTCATTGTAGATAGGGTCTTTACAGGTTTCCTCAGACACCCTGAAGGAATTGTAAAGAATTTCCCTGTTTTTTGGTTTTGCTTTTGAAATTCCTTTTTATAGTGGGTTTGAGCTGATTCTCGCTGCCATGTTTATGCCACTCTAGACACACTTGATTCCCTTATGGAGTCATATCAATACATAGGTTTTAAGATTCTTACTAGTCAGATATATTCCTCTGCGGGAAATATGGGGTTTTGAGTCTCTTTCACTGAGGAAGGTGTAGGTCTTGTGTATTCCAAAGTTGGTTTTTGGAACGGTCCCTGTGCTTATATCAAACTCTGGTTTTATGCATCACCCCACCTCTCCATCCCCTTTATGCAGGCATAAGAGTGTTTGCTAAATGTGAGACTCTGTTCTCTTTCCTAACTCAGTTCACGTGTAGCCATGTTTACAGGATCTTCATAAGTGATATCTTATGATAAGTCTCTTTTTCTGTGTGACTTATTTCACTTAGAATCATCGTACCTGAATCCACTCACTTTGCTGCTACTGGTCTTATGACATTGATTTCATGGCTGAGGGATATTCCATCGTACGTAGGTACCACAATGTTTTGAACCATTTTTATATTTCCTGGGATATTTAAGGTGTACCCAAGTTGAGGTTCTTGTAGTCAGTGCAGCCCTAAATTTGGAGGTGGCTCTTTCTTATTGATTTTCAGTTTTCCCAAGGTATATTCCCTAGACTGGAAGTGGCCTTGGCTCTGTAGCTCTGTTGTTTACTTGTTTTAGGGAACACAATGCACTCCTCCAGTTAGGCAGTTGGCAGTTTACATCCCGCCCATCAGCATAACAAGGCTCCCAGTTCTCCAGGGCCTGTCTTGCCTTTCTGGTTTTTACACTTTTTGTGGATGTCCCTTTTGACCGGTGGGAAGTGATACTTCTTTGTAGTGCAGATTTGCATTGCCCGCTTGCTTGCTTGGCCAAAAAGGGCGTATGCGTTTTCTCCTGAATATATTCAGGAGAAAACGCATACGCCCTTTTTGGCCAAGTGCACCATTGTCCAAGTTGTGCCCCTCTTCCTGTGCTTTACAGGCGATTCCAACGTACCTCTTGAAATCTGTTTCCTGCTATTTTGCCTCACTTTCAAGTCCGCCTCGTTGACTTCCCTCAACAGATTTTTGGACGATAGTTGTCCTTTATCACTCTGCCAGTTTGTGAATTGCTGTGCCCCTGAGCTCCATTTCTCAACTCGTTTTTTGTGAGCTGAACGCAAGTCCAAAATTTTGGATCATGTCCTATACTGGTTCCCAGTGGGTGGCTGAGACTTTGGTTAATTCTTCTTCCTGCCGGGAAATTAGAGTGACATGTGCCCGTCCAAATGCCTAACAGCTACTCTCTCATGGGTTCTCCCTCGTCCCTTCCATCCTCTGCCAAATTGGGAACCTGTGCAAACCAGGAGGTTAAAGGGCCTGTCTCTCCAAGTTGGGAGATTGATAGTAAGGCAGTTGGAAAGTCAAACTGGAGCACCAGGAGAGGGACTATTCGTTGAGTTTTAGAAACCTTTCGTATTCACAGTGTGTCCATTCTCTAGGTTTCCTGTACATGTTATAGCTGTAGTAATATTCCCTTGAACCTGGAGAGTTGGGACCCATGGAATGGGGGCCATGCATTATTGCTTGAAAGGGTCTGCATTTGCTCACCCAATCTCACCAATCCTCTCAGTCCCAAGTGTCCAGCCTTATGCCACATCCAGCTGTCATTGTACATAGGGTCTTTCCAGGTTTCCTCAGACACCCTGAAGGAATTGTAAAGAATTTCCCTGTTTTTTGGTTTTGCTTTTGAAATTCCTTTTTATAGTGGGTTTGAGCTGATTCTCGCTGCCATGTTTATGCCACTCTAGACACACTTGATTCCCTTATGGAGACATATCAATACATAGGTTTTAAGATTCTTACTAGTCAGATATATTCCTCTGTGGGAAATATGGGGTTTTGAGTCTCTTTCACTAAGGAAGGTGTCGGTCTTGTCAATTCCCAAGTTGGTTTTTGAAACGGTCCGTGTGCTTATATCAAACTCTGGTTTTATGCATCACCCCACCTCTCCTTCCCCTTTATGCAGGCATAAGAGTTTTTTTCTAAATGTGAGACTCTGTTCTCTTTCCTAACTCAATTCACGTGTAGCCATGTTTACAGGATCTTCATAAGTGATATCTTATGATAAGTTTCTTTTTCTGTGTGACTTATTTCACTTAGAATCATCGTACCTGAATCCACTCACTTTGTTGCTACTGGTCTTATGACATTGATTTCATGGCTGAGGGATATTCCATCGTACGTAAGTACCACAATGTTTTGAACCATTTTTATATTTCCTGGGATATTTAAGGTGTACCCAAGTTGAAGTTCTTGTAGTCAGTGCAGCCCTAAATTTGGAGGTGGCTCTTTCTTATTGATTTTCAGTTTTCCCAAGGTATATTCCCTAGACTGGAAGTGGCCTTGGCTCTGTAGCTCTGTTGTTTACTTGTTTTAGGGAACACAATGCATTCCTCCAGTGAGGCAGTTGGCAATTTACATCCCGCCCATCAGCATAACAAGGCTCCCAGTTCTCCAGGGCCTGTCTTGCCTTTCTGGTTTTTACACATTTTGTGGATGTCCCTTTTGACCGGTGGGAAGTGATACTTCTTTGTAGTGCAGATTTGCATTGCCCGCTTGCTTGCTTGGCCAAAAAGGGCGTATGCGTTTTCTCCTGAATATATTCAGGAGAAAACGCATACGCCCTTTTTGGCCAAGTGCACCATTGTCCAAGTTGTGCCCCTCTTCCTGTGCTTTACAGGCGATTCCAACGTACCTCTTGAAATCTGTTTCCTGCTATTTTGCCTCGCTTTCAAGTCCGCCTCGTTGACTTCCCTCAACAGATTGTTGGACGATAGTTGTCCTTTATCACTCTGCCAGTTTGTGAATTGCTGTGCCCCTGAGCTCCATTTCTCAACTCGTTTTTTGTGAGCTGAACGCAAGTCCAAAATTTTGGATCATGTCCTATACTGGTTCCCGGTGGGTGGCTGAGACTTTGGTTAATTCTTCTTCCTGCCGGGAAATTAGAGTGACATGTGCCCGACCAAATGCCTAACAGCTACTCTCTCATGGGTTCTCTCTCGTCCCTTCCATTCTCTGCCAAATTGGGAACCTGTGCAAACCAGGAGGTTAAAGGGCCTGTCTCTCCAAGTTGGGAGATTGATAGTAAGGCAGTTGGAAAGTCAAACTGGAGCACCAGGAGAGGGACTATTCGTTGAGTTTTAGAAACCTTTCGTATTCACAGTGTGTCCATTCTCTAGGTTTCCTGTACATGTTATAGCTGTAGTAGTATTCCCTTGAACCTGGAGAGTTGGGACCCATGGAATGGGGGCCATGCATTATTGCTTGAAAGGGTCTGCATTTGCTCACCCAATCTCACCAATCCTCTCAGTCCCAAGTGTCCAGCCTTATGCCACATCCAGCTGTCATTGTAGATAGGGTCTTTCCAGGTTTCCTCAGACACCCTGAAGGAATTGTAAAGAATTTCCCTGTTTTTTGGTTTTGCTTTTGAAATTCCTTTTTATAGTGGGTTTGAGCTGATTCTCGCTGCCATGTTTATGCCACTCTAGACACACTTGATTCCCTTATGGAGTCATATCAATACATAGGTTTTAAGATTCTTACTAGTCAGATATATTCCTCTGCGGGAAATATGGGGTTTTGAGTCTCTTTCACTGAGGAAGGTGTAGGTCTTGTGTATTCCAAAGTTGGTTATTGGAACGGTCCCTGTGCTTATATCAAACTCTGGTTTTATGCATCACCCCACCTCTCCTTCCCCTTTATGCAGGCATAAGAGTGTTTTCTAAATGTGAGACTCTGTTCTCTTTCCTAACTCAATTCACGTGTAGCCATGTTTACAGGATCTTCATAAGTGATATCTTATGATAAGTTTCTTTTTCTGTGTGACTTATTTCACTTAGAATCATCGTACCTGAATCCACTCACTTTGCTGCTACTGGTCTTATGACATTGATTTCATGGCTGAGGGATATTCCATCGTACGTAAGTACCACAATGTTTTGAACCATTTTTATATTTCCTGGGATATTTAAGGTGTACCCAAGTTGAGGTTCTTGTAGTCAGTGCAGCCCTAAATTTGGAGGTGGCTCTTTCTTATTGATTTTCAGTTTTCCCAAGGTATATTCCCTAGACTGGAAGTGGCCTTGGCTCTGTAGCTCTGTTGTTTACTTGTTTTAGGGAACACAATGCACTCCTCCAGTGAGGCAGTTGGCAATTTACATCCCGCCCATCAGCATAACAAGGCTCCCAGTTCTCCAGGGCCTGTCTTGCCTTTCTGGTTTTTACACATTTTGTGGATGTCCCTTTTGACCGGTGGGAAGTGATATTTCTTTGTAGTGCAGATTTGCATTGCCCGCTTGCTTGCTTGGCCAAAAAGGGCGTATGCGTTTTCTCCTGAATATATTCAGGGGAAAACGCATACTCCCTTTTTGGCCAAGTGCACCATTGTCCAAGTTGTGCCCCTCTTCCTATGCTTTACAGGCGATTCCAAGGTACCTCTTGAAATCTGTTTCCTGCTATTTTGCCTCGCTTTCAAGTCCGCCTCGTTGACTTCCCTCAACAGATTTTTGGACGATAGTTGTCCTTTATCACTCTGCCAGTTTGTGAATTGCTGTGCCCCTGAGCTCCATTTCTCAACTCGCTTTTTGTGAGCTGAACGCAAGTCCAAAATTTTGGATCATGTCCTATACTGGTTCCCAGTGGGTGGCTGAGACTTTGGTTAATTCTTCTTCCTGCCGGGAAATTAGAGTGACATGTGCCCGTCCAAATGCCTAACAGCTACTCTCTCATGGGTTCTCCCTCGTCCCTTCCATCCTCTGCCAAATTGGGAACCTGTGCAAACCAGGAGGTTAAAGGGCCTGTCTCTCCAAGTTGGGAGATTGATAGTAAGGCAGTTGGAAAGTCAAACTGGAGCACCAGGAGAGGGACTATTCGTTGAGTTTTAGAAACCTTTCGTATTCACAGTGTGTCCATTCTCTAGGTTTCCTGTACATGTTATAGCTGTAGTAATATTCCCTTGAACCTGGAGAGTTGGGACCCATGGAATGGGGGCCTTGCATTATTGCTTGAAAGGGTCTGCATTTGCTCACCCAATCTCACCAATCCTCTCAGTCCCAAGTGTCCAGCCTTATGCCACATCCAGCTGTCATTGTAGATAGGGTCTTTCCAGGTTTCCTCAGACACCCTGAAGGAATTGTAAAGAATTTCCCTGTTTTTTGGTTTTGCTTTTGAAATTCCTTTTTATAGTGGGTTTGAGCTGATTCTCGCTGCCATGTTTATGCCACTCTAGACACACTTGATTCCCTTATGGAGTCATATCAATACATAGGTTTTAAGATTCTTACTAGACAGATATATTCCTCTGCGGGAAATATGGGGTTTTGAGTCTCTTTCAATGAGGAAGGTGTAGGTCTTGTCTATTCCAAAGTTGGTTTTTGGAACGGTCCCTGTGCTTATATCAAACTCTGGTTTTATGCATCACCCCACCTCTCCTTCCCCTTTATGCAGGCATAAGAGTGTTTTCTAAATGTGAGACTCTGTTCTCTTTCCTAACTCAGTTCACGTGTAGCCATGTTTACAGGATCTTCATAAGTGATATCTTATGATAAGTTTCTTTTTCTGTGTGACTTATTTCACTTAGAATCATCGTACCTGAATCCACTCACTTTGCTGCTACTGGTCTTATGACATTGATTTCATGGCTGAGGGATATTCCATCGTACGTAAGTACCACAATGTTTTGAACCATTTTTATATTTCCTGGGATATTTAAGGTGTACCCAAGTTGAGGTTCTTGTAGTCAGTGCAGCCCTAAATTTGGAGGTGGCTCTTTCTTATTGATTTTCAGTTTTCCCAAGGTATATTCCCTAGACTGGAAGTGGCCTTGGCTCTGTAGCTCTGTTGTTTACTTGTTTTAGGGAACACAATGCACTCCTCCAGTGAGGCAGTTGGCAATTTACATCCCGCCCATCAGCATAACAAGGCTCCCAGTTCTCCAGGGCCTGTCTTGCCTTTCTGGTTTTTACACATCTTGTGGATGTCCCTTTTGACCTGTGGGAAGTGATACTTCTTTGTAGTGCAGATTTGCATTGCCCGCTTGCTTGCTTGGCCAAAAAGGGCGTATGCGTTTTCTCCTGAATATATTCAGGAGAAAACGCATACGCCCTTTTTGGCCAAGTGCACCATTGTCCAAGTTGTGCCCCTCTTCCTGTGCTTTACAGGCGATTCCAACGTACCTCTTGAAATCTGTTTCCTGCTATTTTGCCTCGCTTTCAAGTCCGCCTCGTTGACTTCCCTCAACAGATTTTTGGACGATAGTTGTCCTTTATCACTCTGCCAGTTTGTGAATTGCTGTGCCCCTGAGCTCCATTTCTCAACTCGCTTTTTGTGAGCTGAACGCAAGTCCAAAATTTTGGATCATGTCCTATACTGGTTCCCGGTGGGTGGCTGAGACTTTGGTTAATTCTTCTTCCTGCCGGGAAATTAGAGTGACATGTGCCCGTCCAAATGCCTAACAGCTACTCTCTCATGGGTTCTCCCTCGTCCCTTCCATCCTCTGCCAAATTGGGAACCTGTGCAAACCAGGAGGTTAAAGGGCCTGTCTCTCCAAGTTGGGAGATTGATAGTAAGGCAGTTGGAAAGTCAAACTGGAGCACCAGGAGAGGGACTATTCGTTGAGTTTTAGAAACCTTTCGTATTCACAGTGTGTCCATTCTCTAGGTTTCCTGTACATGTTATAGCTGTAGTAATATTCCCTTGAACCTGGAGAGTTGGGACCCATGGAATGGGGGCCTTGCATTATTGCTTGAAAGGGTCTGCATTTGCTCACCCAATCTCACCAATCCTCTCAGTCCCAAGTGTCCAGCCTTATGCCACATCCAGCTGTCATTGTAGATAGGGTCTTTCCAGGTTTCCTCAGACACCCTGAAGGAATTGTAAAGAATTTCCCTGTTTTTTGGTTTTGCTTTTGAAATTCCTTTTTATAGTGGGTTTGAGCTGATTCTCGCTGCCATGTTTATGCCACTCTAGACACACTTGATTCCCTTATGGAGTCATATCAATACATAGGTTTTAAGATTCTTACTAGTCAGATATATTCCTCTGCGGGAAATATGGGGTTTTGAGTCTCTTTCACTGAGGAAGGTGTAGGTCTTGTGTATTCCAAAGTTGGTTTTTGGAACGGTCCCTGTGCTTATATCAAACTCTGGTTTTATGCATCACCCCACCTCTCCATCCCCTTTATGCAGGCATAAGAGTGTTTTCTAAATGTGAGACTCTGTTCTCTTTCCTAACTCAGTTCACGTGTAGCCATGTTTACAGGATCTTCATAAGTGATATCTTATGATAAGTCTCTTTTTCTGTGTGACTTATTTCACTTAGAATCATCGTACCTGAATCCACTCACTTTGCTGCTACTGGTCTTATGACATTGATTTCATGGCTGAGGGATATTCCATCGTACGTAGGTACCACAATGTTTTGAACCATTTTTATATTTCCTGGGATATTTAAGGTGTACCCAAGTTGAGGTTCTTGTAGTCAGTGCAGCCCTAAATTTGGAGGTGGCTCTTTCTTATTGATTTTCAGTTTTCCCAAGGTATATTCCCTAGACTGGAAGTGGCCTTGGCTCTGTAGCTCTGTTGTTTACTTGTTTTAGGGAACACAATGCACTCCTCCAGTGAGGCAGTTGGCAGTTTACATCCCGCCCATCAGCATAACAAGGCTCCCAGTTCTCCAGGGCCTGTCTTGCCTTTCTGGTTTTTACACATTTTGTGGATGTCCCTTTTGACCGGTGGGAAGTGATACTTCTTTGTAGTGCAGATTTGCATTGCCCGCTTGCTTGCTTGGCCAAAAAGGGCGTATGCGTTTTCTCCTGAATATATTCAGGAGAAAACGCATACGCCCTTTTTGGCCAAGTGCACCATTGTCCAAGTTGTGCCCCTCTTCCTGTGCTTTACAGGCGATTCCAAGGTACCTCTTGAAATCTGTTTCCTGCTATTTTGCCTCGCTTTCAAGTCCGCCTCGTTGACTTCCCTCAACAGATTTTTGGACGATAGTTGTCCTTTATCACTCTGCCAGTTTGTGAATTGCTGTGCCCCTGAGCTCCATTTCTCAACTCGCTTTTTGTGAGCTGAACGCAAGTCCAAAATTTTGGATCATGTCCTATACTGGTTCCCGGTGGGTGGCTGAGACTTTGGTTAATTCTTCTTCCTGCCGGGAAATTAGAGTGACATGTGCCCGTCCAAATGCCTAACAGCTACTCTCTCATGGGTTCTCCCTCGTCCCTTCCATCCTCTGGCAAATTGGGAACCTGTGCAAACCAGGAGGTTAAAGGGCCTGTCTCTCCAAGTTGGGAGATTGATAGTAAGGCAGTTGGAAAGTCAAACTGGAGCACCAGGAGAGGGACTATTCGTTGAGTTTTAGAAACCTTTCGTATTCACAGTGTGTCCATTCTCTAGGTTTCCTGTACATGTTATAGCTGTAGTAATATTCCCTTGAACCTGGAGAGTTGGGACCCATGGAATGGGGGCCTTGCATTATTGCTTGAAAGGGTCTGCATTTGCTCACCCAATCTCACCAATCCTCTCAGTCCCAAGTGTCCAGCCTTATGCCACATCCAGCTGTCATTGTAGATAGGGTCTTTCCAGGTTTCCTCAGACACCCTGAAGGAATTGTAAAGAATTTCCCTGTTTTTTGGTTTTGCTTTTGAAATTCCTTTTTATAGTGGGTTTGAGCTGATTCTCGCTGCCATGTTTATGCCACTCTAGACACACTTGATTCCCTTATGGAGTCATATCAATACATAGGTTTTAAGATTCTTACTAGTCAGATATATTCCTCTGCGGGAAATATGGGGTTTTGAGTCTCTTTCACTGAGGAAGGTGTAGGTCTTGTGTATTCCAAAGTTGGTTATTGGAACGGTCCCTGTGCTTATATCAAACTCTGGTTTTATGCATCACCCCACCTCTCCTTCCCCTTTATGCAGGCATAAGAGTGTTTTCTAAATGTGAGACTCTGTTCTCTTTCCTAACTCAATTCACGTGTAGCCATGTTTACAGGATCTTCATAAGTGATATCTTATGATAAGTTTCTTTTTCTGTGTGACTTATTTCACTTAGAATCATCGTACCTGAATCCACTCACTTTGCTGCTACTGGTCTTATGACATTGATTTCATGGCTGAGGGATATTCCATCGTACGTAAGTACCACAATGTTTTGAACCATTTTTATATTTCCTGGGATATTTAAGGTGTACCCAAGTTGAGGTTCTTGTAGTCAGTGCAGCCCTCAATTCGGAGGTGGCTCTTTCTTATTGATTTTCAGTTTTCCCAAGGTATATTCCCTAGACTGGAAGTGGCCTTGGCTCTGTAGCTCTGTTGTTTACTTGTTTTAGGGAACACAATGCACTCCTCCAGTGAGGCAGTTGGCAATTTACATCCCGCCCATCAGCATAACAAGGCTCCCAGTTCTCCAGGGCCTGTCTTGCCTTTCTGGTTTTTACACATTTTGTGGATGTCCCTTTTGACCGGTGGGAAGTGATATTTCTTTGTAGTGCAGATTTGCATTGCCCGCTTGCTTGCTTGGCCAAAAAGGGCGTATGCGTTTTCTCCTGAATATATTCAGGGGAAAACGCATACGCCCTTTTTGGCCAAGTGCACCATTGTCCAAGTTGTGCCCCTCTTCCTATGCTTTACAGGCGATTCCAAGGTACCTCTTGAAATCTGTTTCCTGCTATTTTGCCTCGCTTTCAAGTCCGCCTCGTTGACTTCCCTCAACAGATTTTTGGACGATAGTTGTCCTTTATCACTCTGCCAGTTTGTGAATTGCTGTGCCCCTGAGCTCCATTTCTCAACTCGCTTTTTGTGAGCTGAACGCAAGTCCAAAATTTTGGATCATGTCCTATACTGGTTCCCGGTGGGTGGCTGAGACTTTGGTTAATTCTTCTTCCTGCCGGGAAATTAGAGTGACATGTGCCCGTCCAAATGCCTAACAGCTACTCTCTCATGGATTCTCCCTCGTCCCTTCCATCCTCTGCCAAATTGGGAACCTGTGCAAACCAGGAGGTTAAAGGGCCTGTCTCTCCAAGTTGGGAGATTGATAGTAAGGCAGTTGGAAAGTCAAACTGGAGCACCAGGAGAGGGACTATTCGTTGAGTTTTAGAAACCTTTCGTATTCACAGTGTGTCCATTCTCTAGGTTTCCTGTACATGTTATAGCTGTAGTAATATTCCCTTGAACCTGGAGAGTTGGGACCCATGGAATGGGGGCCTTGCATTATTGCTTGAAAGGGTCTGCATTTGCTCACCCAATCTCACCAATCCTCTCAGTCCCAAGTGTCCAGCCTTATGCCACATCCAGCTGTCATTGTAGATAGGGTCTTTCCAGGTTTCCTCAGACACCCTGAAGGAATTGTAAAGAATTTCCCTGTTTTTTGGTTTTGCTTTTGAAATTCCTTTTTATAGTGGGTTTGAGCTGATTCTCGCTGCCATGTTTATGCCACTCTAGACACACTTGATTCCCTTATGGAGTCATATCAATACATAGGTTTTAAGATTCTTACTAGTCAGATATATTCCTCTGCGGGAAATATGGGGTTTTGAGTCTCTTTCAATGAGGAAGGTGTAGGTCTTGTCTATTCCAAAGTTGGTTTTTGGAACGGTCCCTGTGCTTATATCAAACTCTGGTTTTATGCATCACCCCACCTCTCCTTCCCCTTTATGCAGGCATAAGAGTGTTTTCTAAATGTGAGACTCTGTTCTCTTTCCTAACTCAGTTCACGTGTAGCCATGTTTACAGGATCTTCATAAGTGATATCTTATGATAAGTTTCTTTTTCTGTGTGACTTATTTCACTTAGAATCATCGTACCTGAATCCACTCACTTTGCTGCTACTGGTCTTAAGACATTGATTTCATGGCTGAGGGATATTCCATCGTACGTAAGTACCACAATGTTTTGAACCATTTTTATATTGCCTGGGATATTTAAGGTGTACCCAAGTTGAGGTTCTTGTAGTCAGTGCAGCCCTAAATTTGGAGGTGGCTCTTTCTTATTGATTTTCAGTTTTCCCAAGGTATATTCCCTAGACTGGAAGTGGCCTTGGCTCTGTAGCTCTGTTGTTTACTTGTTTTAGGGAACACAATGCACTCCTCCAGTGAGGCAGTTGGCAATTTACATCCCGCCCATCAGCATAACAAGGCTCCCAGTTCTCCAGGGCCTGTCTTGCCTTTCTGGTTTTTACACATCTTGTGGATGTCCCTTTTGACCTGTGGGAAGTGATACTTCTTTGTAGTGCAGATTTGCATTGCCCGCTTGCTTGCTTGGCCAAAAAGGGCGTATGCGTTTTCTCCTGAATATATTCAGGAGAAAACGCATACGCCCTTTTTGGCCAAGTGCACCATTGTCCAAGTTGTGCCCCTCTTCCTGTGCTTTACAGGCGATTCCAAGGTACCTCTTGAAATCTGTTTCCTGCTATTTTGCCTCGCTTTCAAGTCTGCCTCGTTGACTTCCCTCAACAGATTTTTGGACGATAGTTGTCCTTTATCACTCTGCCAGTTTGTGAATTGCTGTGCCCCTGAGCTCCATTTCTCAACTCGCTTTTTGTGAGCTGAACGCAAGTCCAAAATTTTGGATCATGTCCTATACTGGTTCCCGGTGGGTGGCTGAGACTTTGGTTAATTCTTCTTCCTGCCGGGAAATTAGAGTGACATGTGCCCGTCCAAATGCCTAACAGCTACTCTCTCATGGGTTCTCCCTCGTCCCTTCCATCCTCTGCCAAATTGGGAACCTGTGCAAACCAGGAGGTTAAAGGGCCTGTCTCTCCAAGTTGGGAGATTGATAGTAAGGCAGTTGGAAAGTCAAACTGGAGCACCAGGAGAGGGAATATTCGTTGAGTTTTAGAAACCTTTCGTATTCACAGTGTGTCCATTCTCTAGGTTTCCTGTACATGTTATAGCTGTAGTAATATTCCCTTGAACCTGGAGAGTTGGGACCCATGGAATGGGGGCCTTGCATTATTGCTTGAAAGGGTCTGCATTTGCTCACCCAATCTCACCAATCCTCTCAGTCCCAAGTGTCCAGCCTTATGCCACATCCAGCTGTCATTGTAGATAGGGTCTTTACAGGTTTCCTCAGACACCCTGAAGGAATTGTAAAGAATTTCCCTGTTTTTTGGTTTTGCTTTTGAAATTCCTTTTTATAGTGGGTTTGAGCTGATTCTCGCTGCCATGTTTATGCCACTCTAGACACACTTGATTCCCTTATGGAGTCATATCAATACATAGGTTTTAAGATTCTTACTAGTCAGATATATTCCTCTGCGGGAAATATGGGGTTTTGAGTCTCTTTCACTGAGGAAGGTGTAGGTCTTGTGTATTCCAAAGTTGGTTTTTGGAACGGTCCCTGTGCTTATATCAAACTCTGGTTTTATGCATCACCCCACCTCTCCATCCCCTTTATGCAGGCATAAGAGTGTTTTCTAAATGTGAGACTCTGTTCTCTTTCCTAACTCAGTTCACGTGTAGCCATGTTTACAGGATCTTCATAAGTGATATCTTATGATAAGTCTCTTTTTCTGTGTGACTTATTTCACTTAGAATCATCGTACCTGAATCCACTCACTTTGCTGCTACTGGTCTTATGACATTGATTTCATGGCTGAGGGATATTCCATCGTACGTAGGTACCACAATGTTTTGAACCATTTTTATATTTCCTGGGATATTTAAGGTGTACCCAAGTTGAGGTTCTTGTAGTCAGTGCAGCCCTAAATTTGGAGGTGGCTCTTTCTTATTGATTTTCAGTTTTCCCAAGGTATATTCCCTAGACTGGAAGTGGCCTTGGCTCTGTAGCTCTGTTGTTTACTTGTTTTAGGGAACACAATGCACTCCTCCAGTTAGGCAGTTGGCAGTTTACATCCCGCCCATCAGCATAACAAGGCTCCCAGTTCTCCAGGGCCTGTCTTGCCTTTCTGGTTTTTACACTTTTTGTGGATGTCCCTTTTGACCGGTGGGAAGTGATACTTCTTTGTAGTGCAGATTTGCATTGCCCGCTTGCTTGCTTGGCCAAAAAGGGCGTATGCGTTTTCTCCTGAATATATTCAGGAGAAAACGCATACGCCCTTTTTGGCCAAGTGCACCATTGTCCAAGTTGTGCCCCTCTTCCTGTGCTTTACAGGCGATTCCAACGTACCTCTTGAAATCTGTTTCCTGCTATTTTGCCTCACTTTCAAGTCCGCCTCGTTGACTTCCCTCAACAGATTTTTGGACGATAGTTGTCCTTTATCACTCTGCCAGTTTGTGAATTGCTGTGCCCCTGAGCTCCATTTCTCAACTCGTTTTTTGTGAGCTGAACGCAAGTCCAAAATTTTGGATCATGTCCTATACTGGTTCCCAGTGGGTGGCTGAGACTTTGGTTAATTCTTCTTCCTGCCGGGAAATTAGAGTGACATGTGCCCGTCCAAATGCCTAACAGCTACTCTCTCATGGGTTCTCCCTCGTCCCTTCCATCCTCTGCCAAATTGGGAACCTGTGCAAACCAGGAGGTTAAAGGGCCTGTCTCTCCAAGTTGGGAGATTGATAGTAAGGCAGTTGGAAAGTCAAACTGGAGCACCAGGAGAGGGACTATTCGTTGAGTTTTAGAAACCTTTCGTATTCACAGTGTGTCCATTCTCTAGGTTTCCTGTACATGTTATAGCTGTAGTAATATTCCCTTGAACCTGGAGAGTTGGGACCCATGGAATGGGGGCCATGCATTATTGCTTGAAAGGGTCTGCATTTGCTCACCCAATCTCACCAATCCTCTCAGTCCCAAGTGTCCAGCCTTATGCCACATCCAGCTGTCATTGTAGATAGGGTCTTTCCAGGTTTCCTCAGACACCCTGAAGGAATTGTAAAGAATTTCCCTGTTTTTTGGTTTTGCTTTTGAAATTCCTTTTTATAGTGGGTTTGAGCTGATTCTCGCTGCCATGTTTATGCCACTCTAGACACACTTGATTCCCTTATGGAGACATATCAATACATAGGTTTTAAGATTCTTACTAGTCAGATATATTCCTCTGTGGGAAATATGGGGTTTTGAGTCTCTTTCACTAAGGAAGGTGTCGGTCTTGTCAATTCCCAAGTTGGTTTTTGAAACGGTCCGTGTGCTTATATCAAACTCTGGTTTTATGCATCACCCCACCTCTCCTTCCCCTTTATGCAGGCATAAGAGTTTTTTTCTAAATGTGAGACTCTGTTCTCTTTCCTAACTCAATTCACGTGTAGCCATGTTTACAGGATCTTCATAAGTGATATCTTATGATAAGTTTCTTTTTCTGTGTGACTTATTTCACTTAGAATCATCGTACCTGAATCCACTCACTTTGTTGCTACTGGTCTTATGACATTGATTTCATGGCTGAGGGATATTCCATCGTACGTAAGTACCACAATGTTTTGAACCATTTTTATATTTCCTGGGATATTTAAGGTGTACCCAAGTTGAAGTTCTTGTAGTCAGTGCAGCCCTAAATTTGGAGGTGGCTCTTTCTTATTGATTTTCAGTTTTCCCAAGGTATATTCCCTAGACTGGAAGTGGCCTTGGCTCTGTAGCTCTGTTGTTTACTTGTTTTAGGGAACACAATGCATTCCTCCAGTGAGGCAGTTGGCAATTTACATCCCGCCCATCAGCATAACAAGGCTCCCAGTTCTCCAGGGCCTGTCTTGCCTTTCTGGTTTTTACACATTTTGTGGATGTCCCTTTTGACCGGTGGGAAGTGATACTTCTTTGTAGTGCAGATTTGCATTGCCCGCTTGCTTGCTTGGCCAAAAAGGGCGTATGCGTTTTCTCCTGAATATATTCAGGAGAAAACGCATACGCCCTTTTTGGCCAAGTGCACCATTGTCCAAGTTGTGCCCCTCTTCCTGTGCTTTACAGGCGATTCCAACGTACCTCTTGAAATCTGTTTCCTGCTATTTTGCCTCGCTTTCAAGTCCGCCTCGTTGACTTCCCTCAACAGATTGTTGGACGATAGTTGTCCTTTATCACTCTGCCAGTTTGTGAATTGCTGTGCCCCTGAGCTCCATTTCTCAACTCGTTTTTTGTGAGCTGAACGCAAGTCCAAAATTTTGGATCATGTCCTATACTGGTTCCCGGTGGGTGGCTGAGACTTTGGTTAATTCTTCTTCCTGCCGGGAAATTAGAGTGACATGTGCCCGACCAAATGCCTAACAGCTACTCTCTCATGGGTTCTCTCTCGTCCCTTCCATCCTCTGCCAAATTGGGAACCTGTGCAAACCAGGAGGTTAAAGGGCCTGTCTCTCCAAGTTGGGAGATTGATAGTAAGGCAGTTGGAAAGTCAAACTGGAGCACCAGGAGAGGGACTATTCGTTGAGTTTTAGAAACCTTTCGTATTCACAGTGTGTCCATTCTCTAGGTTTCCTGTACATGTTATAGCTGTAGTAGTATTCCCTTGAACCTGGAGAGTTGGGACCCATGGAATGGGGGCCATGCATTATTGCTTGAAAGGGTCTGCATTTGCTCACCCAATCTCACCAATCCTCTCAGTCCCAAGTGTCCAGCCTTATGCCACATCCAGCTGTCATTGTAGATAGGGTCTTTCCAGGTTTCCTCAGACACCCTGAAGGAATTGTAAAGAATTTCCCTGTTTTTTGGTTTTGCTTTTGAAATTCCTTTTTATAGTGGGTTTGAGCTGATTCTCGCTGCCATGTTTATGCCACTCTAGACACACTTGATTCCCTTATGGAGACATATCAATACATAGGTTTTAAGATTCTTACTAGTCAGATATATTCCTCTGTGGGAAATATGGGGTTTTGAGTCTCTTTCACTAAGGAAGGTGTCGGTCTTGTCAATTCCCAAGTTGGTTTTTGAAACGGTCCGTGTGCTTATATCAAACTCTGGTTTTATGCATCACCCCACCTCTCCTTCCCCTTTATGCAGGCATAAGAGTTTTTTCTAAATGTGAGACTCTGTTCTCTTTCCTAACTCAATTCACCTGTAGCCATGTTTACAGGATCTTCATAAGTGATATCTTATGATAAGTTTCTTTTTCTGTGTGACTTATTTCACTTAGAATCATCGTACCTGAATCCACTCACTTTGTTGCTACTGGTCTTATGACATTGATTTCATGGCTGAGGGATATTCCATCGTACGTAAGTACCACAATGTTTTGAACCATTTTTATATTTCCTGGGATATTTAAGGTGTACCCAAGTTGAGGTTCTTGTAGTCAGTGCAGCCCTAAATTTGGAGGTGGCTCTTTCTTATTGATTTTCAGTTTTCCCAAGGTATATTCCCTAGACTGGAAGTGGCCTTGGCTCTGTAGCTCTGTTGTTTACTTGTTTAGGGAACACAATGCACTCCTCCAGTGAGGCAGTTGGCAATTTACATCCCGCCCATCAGCATAACAAGGCTCCCAGTTCTCCAGGGCCTGTCTTGCCTTTCTGGTTTTTACACATTTTGTGGATGTCCCTTTTGACCGGTGGGAAGTGATACTTCTTTGTAGTGCAGATTTGCATTGCCCGCTTGCTTGCTTGGCCAAAAAGGGCGTATGCGTTTTCTCCTGAATATATTCAGGAGAAAACGCATACGCCCTTTTTGGCCAAGTGCACCATTTTCCAAGTTGTACCCCTCTTCCTGTGCTTTACAGGCGATTCCAACTTACCTCTTGAAATCTGTTTCCTGCTATTTTGCCTCGCTTTCAAGTCCGCCTCGTTGACTTCCCTCAACAGATTTTTGGACGATAGTTGTCCTTTATCACTCTGCCAGTTTGTGAATTGCTGTGCCCCTGAGCTCCATTTCTCAACTCGTTTTTTTGTGAGCTGAACACAAGTCCAAAATTTTGGATCATGTCCTATACTGGTTCCCGGTGGGTGGCTGAGACTTTGGTTAATTCTTCTTCCTGCCGGGAAATTAGAGTGACATGTGCCCGTCCAAATGCCTAACAGCTACTCTCTCATGGGTTCTCCCTCGTCCCTTCCATCCTCTGCCAAATTGGGAACCTGTGCAAACCAGGAGGTTAAAGGGCCTGTCTCTCCAAGTTGGGAGATTGATAGTAAGGCAGTTGGAAAGTCAAACTGGAGCACCAGGAGAGGGACTATTCGTTGAGTTTTAGAAACCTTTCGTATTCACAGTGTGTCCATTCTCTAGGTTTCCTGTACATGTTATAGCTGTAGTAATATTCCCTTGAACCTGGAGAGTTGGGACCCATGGAATGGGGGCCTTGCATTATTGCTTGAAAGGGTCTGCATTTGCTCACCCAATCTCACCAATCCTCTCAGTCCCAAGTGTCCAGCCTTATGCCACATCCAGCTGTCATTGTAGATAGGGTCTTTCCAGGTTTCCTCAGACACCCTGAAGGAATTGTAAAGAATTTCCCTGTTTTTTGGTTTTGCTTTTGAAATTCCTTTTTATAGTGGGTTTGAGCTGATTCTCGCTGCCATGTTTATGCCACTCTAGACACACTTGATTCCCTTATGGAGTCATATCAATACATAGGTTTTAAGATTCTTACTAGTCAGATATATTCCTCTGCGGGAAATATGGGGTTTTGAGTCTCTTTCACTGAGGAAGGTGTAGGTCTTGTCTATTCCAAAGTTGGTTTTTGGAACGGTCCCTGTGCTTATATCAAACTCTGGTTTTATGCATCACCCCACCTCTCCTTCCCCTTTATGCAGGCATAAGAGTGTTTTCTAAATGTGAGACTCTGTTCTCTTTCCTAACTCAGTTCACGTGTAGCCATGTTTACAGGATCTTCATAAGTGATATCTTATGATAAGTTTCTTTTTCTGTGTGACTTATTTCACTTAGAATCATCGTACCTGAATCCACTCACTTTGCTGCTACTGGTCTTATGACATTGATTTCATGGCTGAGGGATATTCCATCGTACGTAAGTACCACAATGTTTTGAACCATTTTTATATTTCCTGGGATATTTAAGGTGTACCCAAGTTGAGGTTCTTGTAGTCAGTGCAGCCCTAAATTTGGAGGTGGCTCTTTCTTATTGATTTTCAGTTTTCCCAAGGTATATTCCCTAGACTGGAAGTGGCCTTGGCTCTGTAGCTCTGTTGTTTACTTGTTTTAGGGAACACAATGCACTCCTCCAGTGAGGCAGTTGGCAGTTTACATCCCGCCCATCAGCATAACAAGGCTCCCAGTTCTCCAGGGCCTGTCTTGCCTTTCTGGTTTTTACACATTTTGTGGATGTCCCTTTTGACCGGTGGGAAGTGATACTCCTTTGTAGTGCAGATTTGCATTGCCCGCTTGCTTGCTTGGCCAAAAAGGGCGTATGCGTTTTCTCCTGAATATATTCAGGAGAAAACGCATACGCCCTTTTTGGCCAAGTGCACCATTGTCCAAGTTGTGCCCCTCTTCCTGTGCTTTACAGGCGATTCCAAGGTACCTCTTGAAATCTGTTTCCTGCTATTTTGCCTCGCTTTCAAGTCCGCCTCGTTGACTTCCCTCAACAGATTTTTGGACGATAGTTGTCCTTTATCACTCTGCCAGTTTGTGAATTGCTGTGCCCCTGAGCTCCATTTCTCAACTCGCTTTTTGTGAGCTGAACGCAAGTCCAAAATTTTGGATCATGTCCTATACTGGTTCCCGGTGGGTGGCTGAGACTTTGGTTAATTCTTCTTCCTGCCGGGAAATTAGAGTGACATGTGCCCGACCAAATGCCTAACAGCTACTCTCTCATGGGTTCTCTCTCGTCCCTTCCATCCTCTGCCAAATTGGGAACCTGTGCAAACCAGGAGGTTAAAGGGCCTGTCTCTCCAAGTTGGGAGATTGATAGTAAGGCAGTTGGAAAGTCAAACTGGAGCACCAGGAGAGGGACTATTCGTTGAGTTTTAGAAACCTTTCGTATTCACAGTGTGTCCATTCTCTAGGTTTCCTGTACATGTTATAGCTGTAGTAGTATTCCCTTGAACCTGGAGAGTTGGGACCCATGGAATGGGGGCCATGCATTATTGCTTGAAAGGGTCTGCATTTGCTCACCCAATCTCACCAATCCTCTCAGTCCCAAGTGTCCAGCCTTATGCCACATCCAGCTGTCATTGTAGATAGGGTCTTTCCAGGTTTCCTCAGACACCCTGAAGGAATTGTAAAGAATTTCCCTGTTTTTTGGTTTTGCTTTTGAAATTCCTTTTTATAGTGGGTTTGAGCTGATTCTCGCTGCCATGTTTATGCCACTCTAGACACACTTGATTCCCTTATGGAGACATATCAATACATAGGTTTTAAGATTCTTACTAGTCAGATATATTCCTCTGTTGGAAATATGGGGTTTTGAGTCTCTTTCACTGAGGAAGGTGTCGGTCTTGTCAATTCCAAAGTTGGTTTTTGAAACGGTCCCTGTGCTTATATCAAACTCTGGTTTTATGCATCACCCCACCTCTCCTTCCCCTTTATGCAGGCATAAGAGTGTTTTCTAAATGTGAGACTCTGTTCTCTTTCCTAACTCAGTTCACGTGTAGCCATGTTTACAGGATCTTCATAAGTGATATCTTATGATAAGTTTCTTTTTCTGTGTGACTTATTTCACTTAGAATCATCGTACCTGAATCCACTCACTTTGTTGCTACTGGTCTTATGACATTGATTTCATGGCTGAGGGATATTCCATCGTACGTAAGTACCACAATGTTTTGAACCATTTTTATATTTCCTGGGATATTTAATGTGTACCCAAGTTGAGGTTCTTGTAGTCAGTGCAGCCCTAAATTTGGAGGTGGCTCTTTCTTATTGATTTTCAGTTTTCCCAAGGTATATTCCCTAGACTGGAAGTGGCCTTGGCTCTGTAGCTCTGTTGTTTACTTGTTTTAGGGAACACAATGCACTCCTCCAGTGAGGCAGTTGGCAATTTACATCCCGCCCATCAGCATAACAAGGCTCCCAGTTCTCCAGGGCCTGTCTTGCCTTTCTGGTTTTTACACATTTTGTGGATGTCCCTTTTGACCGGTGGGAAGTGATACTTCTTTGTAGTGCAGATTTGCATTGCCCGCTTGCTTGCTTGGCCAAAAAGGGCGTATGCGTTTTCTCCTGAATATATTCAGGAGAAAACGCATACGCCCTTTTTGGCCAAGTGCACCATTGTCCAAGTTGTGCCCCTCTTCCTGTGCTTTACAGGCTATTCCAAGGTACCTCTTGAAATCTGTTTCCTGCTATTTTGCCTCGCTTTCAAGTCCGCCTCGTTGACTTCCCTCAACAGATTTTTGGACGATAGTTGTCCTTTATCACTCTGCCAGTTTGTGAATTGCTGTGCCCCTGAGCTCCATTTCTCAACTCGTTTTTGTGAGCTGAACGCAAGTCCAAAATTTTGGATCATGTCCTATACTGGTTCCCGGTGGGTGGCTGAGACTTTGGTTAATTCTTCTTCCTGCCGGGAAATTAGAGTGACATGTGCCCGACCAAATGCCTAACAGCTACTCTCTCATGGGTTCTCTCTCGTCCCTTCCATCCTCTGCCAAATTGGGAACCTGTGCAAACCAGGAGGTTAAAGGGCCTGTCTCTCCAAGTTGGGAGATTGATAGTAAGGCAGTTGGAAAGTCAAACTGGAGCACCAGGAGAGGGACTATTCGTTGAGTTTTAGAAACCTTTCGTATTCACAGTGTGTCCATTCTCTAGGTTTCCTGTACATGTTATAGCTGTAGTAATATTCCCTTGAACCTGGAGAGTTGGGACCCATGGAATGGGGGCCATGCATTATTGCTTGAAAGGGTCTGCATTTGCTCACCCAATCTCACCAATCCTCTCAGTCCCAAGTGTCCAGCCTTATGCCACATCCAGCTGTCATTGTAGATAGGGTCTTTCCAGGTTTCCTCAGACACCCTGAAGGAATTGTAAAGAATTTCCCTGTTTTTTGGTTTTGCTTTTGAAATTCCTTTTTATAGTGGGTTTGAGCTGATTCTCGCTGCCATGTTTATGCCACTCTAGACACACTTGATTCCCTTATGGAGTCATATCAATACATAGGTTTTAAGGTTCTTACTAGTCAGATATATTCCTCTGCGGGAAATATGGGGTTTTGAGTCTCTTTCACTGAGGAAGGTGTAGGTCTTGTCTATTCCAAAGTTGGTTTTTGGAACGGTCCCTGTGCTTATATCAAACTCTGGTTTTATGCATCACCCCACCTCTCCTTCCCCTTTATGCAGGCATAAGAGTGTTTTCTAAATGTGAGACTCTGTTCTCTTTCCTAACTCAGTTCACGTGTAGCCATGTTTACAGGATCTTCATAAGTGATATCTTATGATAAGTTTCTTTTTCTGTGTGACTTATTTCACTTAGAATCATCGTACCTGAATCCACTCACTTTGCTGCTACTGGTCTTATGACATTGATTTCATCGCTGAGGGATATTCCATCATACGTAAGTACCACAATGTTTTGAACCATTTTTATATTTCCTTGGATATTTAAGGTGTACCCAAGTTGAGGTTCTTGTAGTCAGTGCAGCCCTAAATTTGGAGGTGGCTCTTTCTTATTGATTTTCAGTTTTCCCAAGGTATATTCCCTAGACTGGAAGTGGCCTTGGCTCTGTAGCTCTGTTGTTTACTTGTTTTAGGGAACACAATGCACTCCTCCAGTGAGGCAGTTGGCAGTTTACATCCCGCCCATCAGCATAACAAGGCTCCCAGTTCTCCAGGGCCTGTCTTGCCTTTCTGGTTTTTACACATTTTGTGGATGTCCCTTTTGACCGGTGGGAAGTGATACTCCTTTGTAGTGCAGATTTGCATTGCCCGCTTGCTTGCTTGGCCAAAAAGGGCGTATGCGTTTTCTCCTGAATATATTCAGGAGAAAACGCATACGCCCTTTTTGGCCAAGTGCACCATTGTCCAAGTTGTGCCCCTCTTCCTGTGCTTTACAGACGATTCCAAGGTACCTCTTGAAATCTGTTTCCTGCTATTTTGCCTCGCTTTCAAGTCCGCCTCGTTGACTTCCCTCAACAGATTTTTGGACGATAGTTGTCCTTTATCACTCTGCCAGTTTGTGAATTGCTGTGCCCCTGAGCTCCATTTCTCAACTCGTTTTTTGTGAGCTGAACGCAAGTCCAAAATTTTGGATCATGTCCTATACTGGTTCCCGGTGGGTGGCTGAGACTTTGGTTAATTCTTCTTCCTGCCGGGAAATTAGAGTGACATGTGCCCGACCAAATGCCTAACAGCTACTCTCTCATGGGTTCTCTCTCGTCCCTTCCATCCTCTGCCAAATTGGGAACCTGTGCAAACCAGGAGGTTAAAGGGCCTGTCTCTCCAAGTTGGGAGATTGATAGTAAGGCAGTTGCAAAGTCAAACTGGAGCACCAGGAGAGGGACTATTCGTTGAGTTTTAGAAACCTTTCGTATTCACAGTGTGTCCATTCTCTAGGTTTCCTGTACATGTTATAGCTGTAGTAATATTCCCTTGAACCTGGAGAGTTGGGACCCATGGAATGGGGGCCTTGCATTATTGCTTGAAAGGGTCTGAATTTGCTCACCCAATCTCACCAATCCTCTCAGTCCCAAGTGTCCAGCCTTATGCCACATCCAGCTGTCATTGTAGATAGGGTCTTTCCAGGTTTCCTCAGACACCCTGAAGCAATTGTAAAGAATTTCCCTGTTTTTTGGTTTTGCTTTTGAAATTCCTTTTTATAGTGGGTTTGAGCTGATTCTCGCTGCCATGTTTATGCCACTCTAGACACACTTGATTCCCTTATGGAGTCATATCAATACATAGGTTTTAAGATTCTTACTAGTCAGATATATTCCTCTGCGGGAAATATGGGGTTTTGAGTCTCTTTCACTGAGGAAGGTGTAGGTCTTGTCTATTCCAAAGTTGGTTTTTGGAACGGTCCCTGTGCTTATATCAAACTCTGGTTTTATGCATCACCCCACCTCTCCTTCCCCTTTATGCAGGCATAAGAGTGTTTTCTAAATGTGAGACTCTGTTCTCTTTCCTAACTCAGTTCACGTGTAGCCATGTTTACAGGATCTTCATAAGTGATATCTTATGATAAGTTTCTTTTTCTGTGTGACTTATTTCACTTAGAATCATCGTACCTGAATCCACTCACTTTGCTGCTACTGGTCTTATGACATTGATTTCATGGCTGAGGGATATTCCATCGTACGTAAGTACCACAATGTTTTGAACCATTTTTATATTTCCTGGGATATTTAAGGTGTACCCAAGTTGAGGTTCTTGTAGTCAGTGCAGCCCTAAATTTGGAGGTGGCTCTTTCTTATTGATTTTCAGTTTTCCCAAGGTATATTCCCTAGACTGGAAGTGGCCTTGGCTCTGTATCTCTGTTGTTTACTTGTTTTAGGGAACACAATGCACTCCTCCAGTGAGGCAGTTGGCAATTTACATCCCGCCCATCAGCATAACAAGGCTCCCAGTTCTCCAGGGCCTGTCTTGCCTTTCTGGTTTTTACACATTTTGTGGATGTCCCTTTTGACCGGTGGGAAGTGATACTTCTTGGTAGTGCAGATTTGCATTGCCCGCTTGCTTGCTTGGCCAAAAATGGCGTATGCATTTTCTCCTGAATATATTCAGGAGAAAACGCATACGCCCTTTTTGGCCAAGTGCACCATTGTCCAAGTTGTGCCCCTCCTCCTGTGCTTTACAGGCGATTCCAAGGTACCTCTTGAAATCTGTTTCCTGCTATTTTGCCTCGCTTTCAAGTCTGCCTCGTTGACTTCCCTCAACAGATTTTTGGACGATAGTTGTCCTTTATCACTCTGCCAGTTTGTGAATTGCTGTGCCCCTGAGCTCCATTTCTCAACTCGCTTTTTGTGAGCTGAACGCAAGTCCAAAATTTTGGATCATGTCCTATACTGGTTCCCGGTGGGTGGCTGAGACTTTGGTTAATTCTTCTTCCTGCCGGGAAATTAGAGTGACATGTGCCCGTCCAAATGCCTAACAGCTACTCTCTCATGGGTTCTCCCTCGTCCCTTCCATCCTCTGCCAAATTGGGAACCTGTGCAAACCATGAGGTTAAAGGGTCTGTCTCTCCAAGTTGGGAGATTGATAGTAAGGCAGTTGGAAAGTCAAACTGGAGCACCAGGAGAGGGACTATTCGTTGAGTTTTAGAAACCTTTCGTATTCACAGTGTGTCCATTCTCTAGGTTTCCTGTACATGTTATAGCTGTAGTAATATTCCCTTGAACCTGGAGAGTTGGGACCCATGGAATGGGGGCCTTGCATTATTGCTTGAAAGGGTCTGCATTTGCTCACCCAATCTCACCAATCCTCTCAGTCCCAAGTGTCCAGCCTTATGCCACATCCAGCTGTCATTGTAGATAGGGTCTTTCCAGGTTTCCTCAGACACCCTGAAGGAATTGTAAAGAATTTCCCTGTTTTTTGGTTTTGCTTTTGAAATTCCTTTTTATAGTGGGTTTGAGCTAATTCTCGCTGCCATGTTTATGCCACTCTAGACACACTTGATTCCCTTATGGAGTCATATCAATACATAGGTTTTAAGATTCTTACTAGTCAGATATATTCCTCTGCGGGAAATATGGGGTTTTGAGTCTCTTTCAATGAGGAAGGTGTAGGTCTTGTCTATTCCAAAGTTGGTTTTTGGAACGGTCCCTGTGCTTATATCAAACTCTGGTTTTAAGCATCACCCCACCTCTCCTTCCCCTTTATGCAGGCATAAGAGTGTTTTCTAAATGTGAGTCTCTGTTCTCTTTCCTAACTCAGTTCACGTGTAGCCATGTTTACAGGATCTTCATAAGTGATATCTTATGATAAGTTTCTTTTTCTGTGTGACTTATTTCACTTAGAATCATCGTACCTGAATCCACTCACTTTGCTGCTACTGGTCTTATGACATTGATTTCATGGCTGAGGGATATTCCATCGTACGTAAGTACCACAATGTTTTGAACCATTTTTATATTTCCTGGGATATTTAAGGTGTACCCAAGTTGAGGTTCTTGTAGTCAGTGCAGCCCTAAATTTGGAGGTGGCTCTTTCTTATTGATTTTCAGTTTTCCCAAGGTATATTCCCTAGACTGGAAGTGGCCTTGGCTCTGTAGCTCTGTTGTTTACTTGTTTTAGGGAACACAATGCACTCCTCCAGTGAGGCAGTTGACAATTTACATCCCGCCCATCAGCATAACAAGGCTCCCAGTTCTCCAGGGCCTGTCTTGCCTTTCTGGTTTTTACACATTTTGTGGATGTACCTTTTGACCGGTGGGAAGTGATACTTCTTGGTAGTGCAGATTTGCATTGCCCGCTTGCTTGCTTGGCCAAAAAGGGCGTATGCATTTTCTCCTGAATATATTCAGGAGAAAACGCATACGCCCTTTTTGGCCAAGTGCATCATTGTCCAAGTTGTGCCCCTCTTCCTGTGCTTTACAGGCGATTCCAAGGTACCTCTTGAAATCTGTTTCCTGCTATTTTGCCTCGCTTTCAAGTCCGCCTCGTTGACTTCCCTCAACAGATTTTTGGACGATAGTTGTCCTTTATCACTCTGCCAGTTTGTGAATTGCTGTGCCCCTGAGCTCCATTTCTCAACTCGCTTTTTGTGAGCTGAACGCAAGTCCAAAATTTTGGATCATGTCCTATACTGGTTCCCGGTGGGTGGCTGAGACTTTGGTTAATTCTTCTTCCTGCCGGGAAATTAGAGTGACATGTGCCCGTCCAAATGCCTAACAGCTACTCTCTCATGGGTTCTCCCTCGTCCCTTCCATCCTCTGGCAAATTGGGAACCTGTGCAAACCAGGAGGTTAAAGGGCCTGTCTCTCCAAGTTGGGAGATTGATAGTAAGGCAGTTGGAAAGTCAAACTGGAGCACCAGGAGAGGGACTATTCGTTGAGTTTTAGAAACCTTTCGTATTCACAGTGTGTCCATTCTCTAGGTTTCCTGTACATGTTATAGCTGTAGTAATATTCCCTTGAACCTGGAGAGTTGGGACCCATGGAATGGGGGCCTTGCATTATTGCTTGAAAGGGTCTGCATTTGCTCACCCAATCTCACCAATCCTCTCAGTCCCAAGTGTCCAGCCTTATGCCACATCCAGCTGTCATTGTAGATAGGGTCTTTCCAGGTTTCCTCAGACACCCTGAAGGAATTGTAAAGAATTTCCCTGTTTTTTGGTTTTGCTTTTGAAATTCCTTTTTATAGTGGGTTTGAGCTGATTCTCGCTGCCATGTTTATGCCACTCTAGACACACTTGATTCCCTTATGGAGTCATATCAATACATAGGTTTTAAGATTCTTACTAGTCAGATATATTCCTCTGCGGGAAATATGGGGTTTTGAGTCTCTTTCACTGAGGAAGGTGTAGGTCTTGTGTATTCCAAAGTTGGTTTTTGGAACGGTCCCTGTGCTTATATCAAACTCTGGTTTTATGCATCACCCCACCTCTCCATCCCCTTTATGCAGGCATAAGAGTGTTTTCTAAATGTGAGACTCTGTTCTCTTTCCTAACTCAGTTCACGTGTAGCCATGTTTACAGGATCTTCATAAGTGATATCTTATGATAAGTTTCTTTTTCTGTGTGACTTATTTCACTTAGAATCATCGTACCTGAATCCACTCACTTTGCTGCTACTGGTCTTATGACATTGATTTCATGGCTGAGGGATATTCCATCGTACGTAAGTACCACAATGTTTTGAACCATTTTTATATTTCCTGGGATATTTACGGTGTACCCAAGTTGAGGTTCTTGTAGTCAGTGCAGCCCTAAATTTGGAGGTGGCTCTTTCTTATTGATTTTCAGTTTTCCCAAGGTATATTCCCTAGACTGGAAGTGGCCTTGGCTCTGTAGCTCTGTTGTTTACTTGTTTTAGGGAACACAATGCACTCCTCCAGTGAGGCAGTTGGCAATTTACATCCCGCCCATCAGCATAACAAGGCTCCCAGTTCTCCAGGGCCTGTCTTGCCTTTCTGGTTTTTACACATTTTGTGGATGTCCCTTTTGACCGGTGGGAAGTGATACTTCTTGGTAGTGCAGATTTGCATTGCCCGCTTGCTTGCTTGGCCAAAAAGGGCGTATGCATTTTCTCCTGAATATATTCAGGAGAAAACGCATACGCCCTTTTTGGCCAAGTGCACCATTGTCCAAGTTGTGCCCCTCTTCCTGTGCTTTACAGGCGATTCCAAGGTACCTCTTGAAATCTGTTTCCTGCTATTTTGCCTCGCTTTCAAGTCCGCCTCGTTGACTTCCCTCAACAGATTTTTGGACGATAGTTGTCCTTTATCACTCTGCCAGTTTGTGAATTGCTGTGCCCCTGAGCTCCATTTCTCAACTCGCTTTTTGTGAGCTGAACGCAAGTCCAAAATTTTGGATCATGTCCTATACTGGTTCCCGGTGGGTGGCTGAGACTTTGGTTAATTCTTCTTCCTGCCGGGAAATTAGAGTGACATGTGCCCGTCCAAATGCCTAACAGCTACTCTCTCATGGGTTCTCCCTCGTCCCTTCCATCCTCTGCCAAATTGGGAACCTGTGCAAACCATGAGGTTAAAGGGCCTGTCTCTCCAAGTTGGGAGATTGATAGTAAGGCAGTTGGAAAGTCAAACTGGAGCACCAGGAGAGGGACTATTCATTGAGTTTTAGAAACCTTTCGTATTCACAGTGTGTCCATTCTCTAGGTTTCCTGTACATGTTATAGCTGTAGTAATATTCCCTTGAACCTGGAGAGTTGGGACCCATGGAATGGGGGCCTTGCATTATTGCTTGAAAGGGTCTGCATTTGCTCACCCAATCTCACCAATCCTCTCAGTCCCAAGTGTCCAGCCTTATGCCACATCCAGCTGTCATTGTAGATAGGGTCTTTCCAGGTTTCCTCAGACACCCTGAAGGAATTGTAAAGAATTTCCCTGTTTTTTGGTTTTGCTTTTGAAATTCCTTTTTATAGTGGGTTTGAGCTAATTCTCGCTGCCATGTTTATGCCACTCTAGACACACTTGATTCCCTTATGGAGTCATATCAATACATAGGTTTTAAGATTCTTACTAGTCAGATATATTCCTCTGCGGGAAATATGGGGTTTTGAGTCTCTTTCACTGAGGAAGGTGTAGGTCTTGTGTATTCCAAAGTTGGTTTTTGGAACGGTCCCTGTGCTTATATCAAACTCTGGTTTTAAACATCACCCCACCTCTCCTTCCCCTTTATGCAGGCATAAGAGTGTTTTCTAAATGTGAGTCTCTGTTCTCTTTCCTAACTCAGTTCACGTGTAGCCATGTTTACAGGATCTTCATAAGTGATATCTTATGATAAGTTTCTTTTTCTGTGTGACTTATTTCACTTAGAATCATCGTACCTGAATCCACTCACTTTGCTGCTACTGGTCTTATGACATTGATTTCATGGCTGAGGGATATTCCATCGTACGTAAGTACCACAATGTTTTGAACCATTTTTATATTTCCTGGGATATTTACGGTGTACCCAAGTTGAGGTTCTTGTAGTCAGTGCAGCCCTAAATTTGGAGGTGGCTCTTTCTTATTGATTTTCAGTTTTCCCAAGGTATATTCCCTAGACTGGAAGTGGCCTTGGCTCTGTAGCTCTGTTGTTTACTTGTTTTAGGGAACACAATGCACTCCTCCAGTGAGGCAGTTGGCAATTTACATCCCGCCCATCAGCATAACAAGGCTCCCAGTTCTCCAGGGCCTGTCTTGCCTTTCTGGTTTTTACACATTTTGTGGATGTCCCTTTTGACCGGTGGGAAGTGATACTTCTTGGTAGTGCAGATTTGCATTGCCCGCTTGCTTGCTTGGCCAAAAAGGGCGTATGCATTTTCTCCTGAATATATTCAGGAGAAAACGCATACGCCCTTTTTGGCCAAGTGCACCATTGTCCAAGTTGTGCCCCTCTTCCTGTGCTTTACAGGCGATTCCAAGGTACCTCTTGAAATCTGTTTCCTGCTATTTTGCCTCGCTTTCAAGTCCGCCTCGTTGACTTCCCTCAACAGATTTTTGGACGATAGTTGTCCTTTATCACTCTGCCAGTTTGTGAATTGCTGTGCCCCTGAGCTCCATTTCTCAACTCGCTTTTTGTGAGCTGAACGCAAGTCCAAAATTTTGGATCATGTCCTATACTGGTTCCCGGTGGGTGGCTGAGACTTTGGTTAATTCTTCTTCCTGCCGGGAAATTAGAGTGACATGTGCCCGTCCAAATGCCTAACAGCTACTCTCTCATGGGTTCTCCCTCTCCCTTCCATCCTCTGGCAAATTGGGAACCTGTGCAAACCAGGAGGTTAAAGGGCCTGTCTCTCCAAGTTGGGAGATTGATAGTAAGGCAGTTGGAAAGTCAAACTGGAGCACCAGGAGAGGGACTATTCGTTGAGTTTTAGAAACCTTTCGTATTCACAGTGTGTCCATTCTCTAGGTTTCCTGTACATGTTATAGCTGTAGTAATATTCCCTTGAACCTGGAGAGTTGGGACCCATGGAATGGGGGCCTTGCATTATTGCTTGAAAGGGTCTGCATTTGCTCACCCAATCTCACCAATCCTCTCAGTCCCAAGTGTCCAGCCTTATGCCACATCCAGCTGTCATTGTAGATAGGGTCTTTCCAGGTTTCCTCAGACACCCTGAAGGAATTGTAAAGAATTTCCCTGTTTTTTGGTTTTGCTTTTGAAATTCCTTTTTATAGTGGGTTTGAGCTGATTCTCGCTGCCATGTTTATGCCACTCTAGACACACTTGATTCCCTTATGGAGTCATATCAATACATAGGTTTTAAGATTCTTACTAGTCAGATATATTCCTCTGCGGGAAATATGGGGTTTTGAGTCTCTTTCACTGAGGAAGGTGTAGGTCTTGTGTATTCCAAAGTTGGTTTTTGGAACGGTCCCTGTGCTTATATCAAACTCTGGTTTTATGCATCACCCCACCTCTCCATCCCCTTTATGCAGGCATAAGAGTGTTTTCTAAATGTGAGACTCTGTTCTCTTTCCTAACTCAGTTCACGTGTAGCCATGTTTACAGGATCTTCATAAGTGATATCTTATGATAAGTTTCTTTTTCTGTGTGACTTATTTCACTTAGAATCATCGTACCTGAATCCACTCACTTTGCTGCTACTGGTCTTATGACATTGATTTCATGGCTGAGGGATATTCCATCGTACGTAAGTACCACAATGTTTTGAACCATTTTTATATTTCCTGGGATATTTAAGGTGTACCCAAGTTGAGGTTCTTGTAGTCAGTGCAGCCCTAAATTTGGAGGTGGCTCTTTCTTATTGATTTTCAGTTTTCCCAAGGTATATTCCCTAGACTGGAAGTGGCCTTGGCTCTGTATCTCTGTTGTTTACTTGTTTTAGGGAACACAATGCACTCCTCCAGTGAGGCAGTTGGCAATTTACATCCCGCCCATCAGCATAACAAGGCTCCCAGTTCTCCAGGGCCTGTCTTGCCTTTCTGGTTTTTACACATTTTGTGGATGTCCCTTTTGACCGGTGGGAAGTGATACTTCTTGGTAGTGCAGATTTGCATTGCCCGCTTGCTTGCTTGGCCAAAAAGGGCGTATGCATTTTCTCCTGAATATATTCAGGAGAAAACGCATACGCCCTTTTTGGCCAAGTGCACCATTGTCCAAGTTGTGCCCCTCTTCCTGTGCTTTACAGGCGATTCCAAGGTACCTCTTGAAATCTGTTTCCTGCTATTTTGCCTCGCTTTCAAGTCCGCCTCGTTGACTTCCCTCAACAGATTTTTGGACGATAGTTGTCCTTTATCACTCTGCCAGTTTGTGAATTGCTGTGCCCCTGAGCTCCATTTCTCAACTCGCTTTTTGTGAGCTGAACGCAAGTCCAAAATTTTGGATCATGTCCTATACTGGTTCCCGGTGGGTGGCTGAGACTTTGGTTAATTCTTCTTCCTGCCGGGAAATTAGAGTGACATGTGCCCGTCCAAATGCCTAACAGCTACTCTCTCATGGGTTCTCCCTCGTCCCTTCCATCCTCTGCCAAATTGGGAACCTGTGCAAACCATGAGGTTAAAGGGCCTGTCTCTCCAAGTTGGGAGATTGATAGTAAGGCAGTTGGAAAGTCAAACTGGAGCACCAGGAGAGGGACTATTCGTTGAGTTTTAGAAACCTTTCGTATTCACAGTGTGTCCATTCTCTAGGTTTCCTGTACATGTTATAGCTGTAGTAATATTCCCTTGAACCTGGAGAGTTGGGACCCATGGAATGGGGGCCTTGCATTATTGCTTGAAAGGGTCTGCATTTGCTCACCCAATCTCACCAATCCTCTCAGTCCCAAGTGTCCAGCCTTATGCCACATCCAGCTGTCATTGTAGATAGGGTCTTTCCAGGTTTCCTCAGACACCCTGAAGGAATTGTAAAGAATTTCCCTGTTTTTTGGTTTTGCTTTTGAAATTCCTTTTTATAGTGGGTTTGAGCTAATTCTCGCTGCCATGTTTATGCCACTCTAGACACACTTGATTCCCTTATGGAGTCATATCAATACATAGGTTTTAAGATTCTTACTAGTCAGATATATTCCTCTGCGGGAAATATGGGGTTTTGAGTCTCTTTCAATGAGGAAGGTGTAGGTCTTGTCTATTCCAAAGTTGGTTTTTGGAACGGTCCCTGTGCTTATATCAAACTCTGGTTTTAAGCATCACCCCACCTCTCCTTCCCCTTTATGCAGGCATAAGAGTGTTTTCTAAATGTGAGACTCTGTTCTCTTTCCTAACTCAGTTCACGTGTAGCCATGTTTACAGGATCTTCATAAGTGATATCTTATGATAAGTTTCTTTTTCTGTGTGACTTATTTCACTTAGAATCATCGTACCTGAATCCACTCACTTTGCTGCTACTGGTCTTATGACATTGATTTCATGGCTGAGGGATATTCCATCGTACGTAAGTACCACAATGTTTTGAACCATTTTTATATTTCCTGGGATATTTAAGGTGTACCCAAGTTGAGGTTCTTGTAGTCAGTGCAGCCCTAAATTTGGAGGTGGCTCTTTCTTATTGATTTTCAGTTTTCCCAAGGTATATTCCCTAGACTGGAAGTGGCCTTGGCTCTGTAGCTCTGTTGTTTACTTGTTTTAGGGAACACAATGCACTCCTCCAGTGAGGCAGTTGACAATTTACATCCCGCCCATCAGCATAACAAGGCTCCCAGTTCTCCAGGGCCTGTCTTGCCTTTCTGGTTTTTACACATTTTGTGGATGTACCTTTTGACCGGTGGGAAGTGATACTTCTTGGTAGTGCAGATTTGCATTGCCCGCTTGCTTGCTTGGCCAAAAAGGGCGTATGCATTTTCTCCTGAATATATTCAGGAGAAAACGCATACGCCCTTTTTGGCCAAGTGCATCATTGTCCAAGTTGTGCCCCTCTTCCTGTGCTTTACAGGCGATTCCAAGGTACCTCTTGAAATCTGTTTCCTGCTATTTTGCCTCGCTTTCAAGTCCGCCTCGTTGACTTCCCTCAACAGATTTTTGGACGATAGTTGTCCTTTATCACTCTGCCAGTTTGTGAATTGCTGTGCCCCTGAGCTCCATTTCTCAACTCGCTTTTTGTGAGCTGAACGCAAGTCCAAAATTTTGGATCATGTCCTATACTGGTTCCCGGTGGGTGGCTGAGACTTTGGTTAATTCTTCTTCCTGCCGGGAAATTAGAGTGACATGTGCCCGTCCAAATGCCTAACAGCTACTCTCTCATGGGTTCTCCCTCGTCCCTTCCATCCTCTGCCAAATTGGGAACCTGTGCAAACCAGGAGGTTAAAGGGCCTGTCTCTCCAAGTTGGGAGATTGATAGTAAGGCAGTTGGAAAGTCAAACTGGAGCACCAGGAGAGGGACTATTCGTTGAGTTTTAGAAACCTTTCGTATTCACAGTGTGTCCATTCTCTAGGTTTCCTGTACATGTTATAGCTGTAGTAATATTCCCTTGAACCTGGAGAGTTGGGACCCATGGAATGGGGGCCTTGCATTATTGCTTGAAAGGGTCTGCATTTGCTCACCCAATCTCACCAATCCTCTCAGTCCCAAGTGTCCAGCCTTATGCCACATCCAGCTGTCATTGTAGATAGGGTCTTTCCAGGTTTCCTCAGACACCCTGAAGGAATTGTAAAGAATTTCCCTGTTTTTTGGTTTTGCTTTTGAAATTCCTTTTTATAGTGGGTTTGAGCTAATTCTCGCTGCCATGTTTATGCCACTCTAGACACACTTGATTCCCTTATGGAGTCATATCAATACATAGGTTTTAAGATTCTTACTAGTCAGATATATTCCTCTGCGGGAAATATGGGGTTTTGAGTCTCTTTCACTGAGGAAGGTGTAGGTCTTGTGTATTCCAAAGTTGGTTTTTGGAACGGTCCCTGTGCTTATATCAAACTCTGGTTTTAAGCATCACCCCACCTCTCCTTCCCCTTTATGCAGGCATAAGAGTGTTTTCTAAATGTGAGTCTCTGTTCTCTTTCCTAACTCAGTTCACGTGTAGCCATGTTTACAGGATCTTCATAAGTGATATCTTATGATAAGTTTCTTTTTCTGTGTGACTTATTTCACTTAGAATCATCGTACCTGAATCCACTCACTTTGCTGCTACTGGTCTTATGACATTGATTTCATGGCTGAGGGATATTCCATCGTACGTAAGTACCACAATGTATTGAACCATTTTTATATTTCCTGGGATATTTAAGGTGTACCCAAGTTGAGGTTCTTGTAGTCAGTGCAGCCCTAAATTTGGAGGTGGCTCTTTCTTATTGATTTTCAGTTTTCCCAAGGTATATTCCCTAGACTGGAAGTGGCCTTGGCTCTGTAGCTCTGTTGTTTACTTGTTTTAGGGAACACAATGCACTCCTCCAGTGAGGCAGTTGACAATTTACATCCCGCCCATCAGCATAACAAGGCTCCCAGTTCTCCAGGGCCTGTCTTGCCTTTCTGGTTTTTACACATTTTGTGGATGTACCTTTTGACCGGTGGGAAGTGATACTTCTTGGTAGTGCAGATTTGCATTGCCCGCTTGCTTGCTTGGCCAAAAAGGGCGTATGCATTTTCTCCTGAATATATTCAGGAGAAAACGCATACGCCCTTTTTGGCCAAGTGCATCATTGTCCAAGTTGTGCCCCTCTTCCTGTGCTTTACAGGCGATTCCAAGGTACCTCTTGAAATCTGTTTCCTGCTATTTTGCCTCGCTTTCAAGTCCGCCTCGTTGACTTCCCTCAACAGATTTTTGGACGATAGTTGTCCTTTATCACTCTGCCAGTTTGTGAATTGCTGTGCCCCTGAGCTCCATTTCTCAACTCGCTTTTTGTGAGCTGAACGCAAGTCCAAAATTTTGGATCATGTCCTATACTGGTTCCCGGTGGGTGGCTGAGACTTTGGTTAATTCTTCTTCCTGCTGGGAAATTAGAGTGACATGTGCCCGTCCAAATGCCTAAC